>NC_137897.1:45744070-46142716 GCF_963455335.1 Martes martes
TTTATCTGTTCATCAGTCAAAGACATTTGGGCACTATCCATAATTTGGCTATTTTTGATAATGCTGCTATAAACATTGGGGTGCATGTACCCCTTCAAGTTAGTATTTTTGTATCTTTTTGGGTAAATACCAAATAGTACAATTGCTGGGTCATAGGGTACTTCTATTTTTAACATTTGAGGAACTTCCATACTCTTTTCCACAGTGGCTGCACCAGTTTGCATTCCCACCAACAGTGCAAGAGAGTCCCCTTTTTCCACATCCTCACCAACACCTATTTTTTTTTTATGTTGTTAATATTAGCCATTCTGACTGGTGTGAGGTGATATCTCATTGTAGTTTTCATTTGTATTTTCCTGGTGATGGCTGATGTTGGGAATCTTTTCATGTTTCTGTTAGCCATCTGTATATCTTCTTTGGAAAAATATCTATTAATGTCTTCTGCACATTTTTTAACTGGATTATTTGTTTTTAGGTGTTGTTTGATAAGTTTGTTATAGGTTTGGGATACTAACCTTTTATCAGATATGTCATTTGCAAATATCTTCTCCCATTCTGTAGGCTGCTTTTTAGTTTTTAGGTTTTGATTGTTTCCTTCACTACACAGAAGATTTTTATTTTTATATAGTCCCAATAATTTTTCTTTGCTTTTGTTTTCCTTGCCTCAGGGGACATATCAAGTCAGAAAATGTTATAGCCAGGTATTCTCCTCATGGATTTTGATGGATTGCCCTCTCACATTTAGGTCTCTTTTTTTTATATTTCCAAAATAAATTTAATATAGCAGTTTCAAATGAGGTTCTTTTATTTTATTTTTAAAAATTTTATTTTTTTCAGTGTTCCAGGATTCATTGTTTATGCACCACACACAGTGCTCCATGCAATACGTGCCCTCCTTAACACCCACCACCAGGCTCACCTAACCCTACACCACCCTCCCCTCCAAAACCCTCGGTTTGTTACTCAGAGTCTACAGTCTCTCATGGTTGGTCTCCCCCCTCCAATTTCCCTCAATTCAATTTTCCTTTCCTTCAAATTTAGGTCTTTAATCCATTTTGTATTTATTTTTATGTATGATATTAGAAAGTGGAACAGCTTCTTTCTTCTGCATGTTGCTGTCCAGTTTGTCCAACATCATTTGTTGAAAAGACTGTCTTTTTCCCATCGTATATTCTTTTCCTTCTTTGTCAAAGATTAATTTCCCATATAGTTTGAGTTTATTTCTAGGTTTTCTATTCTGTTTCACTGATCTATGTGTCTATCTTTCATATGCCACTTTCTTGACCATTAGAGCATCATCGTATAACGTGATATCTGGAACTGTGAGCCCTTCAGCTTTGCTTTTCTTTTTCAAGGTTGATTTGTCTATTCAGGGTCTTTTATGGTTCCATACAAATTTTAGGATTGTTTGTTCCAGCTCCGTGAAAAATACTGGTGGCATTTTGATAAGGATTGCATTAAATGTGTAGATTACCTTGGGTATTATAGATATCTTAACTATTTGTTCTAATGCATGAACACAGATTTTTTTTTCCATTTCTTTGTGTCATCTTCAACTTCTTTCATCAGTGTTTTATTGTTTTCAGAGTACATGTCTTTCACCTCTTTGGTCAGGTTTATTCCTAGGTATGTTATGGTTTTGGTGAAATTGTAAATGTGATTCATTCCTTGATTTCTCTTTCTGCTGCTTGTTATTGGTGTATAGTCATGCAACAGATTTCTGTATGTTGATTTCATATCCTTTGACTTTACTAAATTTGTTCACCAGTTATGCCAGTTTTTTGGTGGAGTCTTTCAGGTTTTCTCTATAAAGTGTCATGTCATCTGCAAATAGTTTTGCTTCTTCTTTGCTGATTTGAATGCCCTTTATTTCCTTTTGTTATCTGATTGTTATGGCTAGAACTTCCAATAAAATGTTGAATAAAATTGGTGAGAGTAACCATCTCTGTTTTGTTTCTGACCATAGGAGAAAAGCTCTCAGTGTTTCATTTAGGATTTTTATTTGTTTCCATGTGTTTTTTTTTAATTCTATTTTTCCCCCTCATTGACCCCATTCATGTTTACTAGCATGTTAATTAACTTCCATATATTTGTGGTCTCCAGATATTTTCTTATGGTGGACTTTTAGTTTTTTAGTGTTGTCATCAGAAAATATGCATAGTATGATCTCAGTCTTTTTGTACTTCTTGAGTCCTGATTTGTGACATAGTGTGTGATCTATCCTGGAGAATATCCCATGTGCACTTGAAAAGAATGATATTCTGCTGCTTCAGGATGAAATGTTCTGAATATATGTTAAGTCCATCTGGTCCAGAGTGTCATTCAAAGCCATTGTTTCCTTGTTAATTTTCTGCTTACATGATCTTCCCATTGCTGTGAGTGGGGTGTTAAAATCCCCTACTATTATTGTATTACTATCAATGAGTTCCTTTATGTTTATTATTAGTTTTGGTATGTATTTGGGTGCTCCCATGTTGGATGCATTAATATTTATAATTGTTATTTCTTCTTGTTGTATTGTTTCCTTTATTATTATATAGTGCCCTTCTTTGTCTCTTGTTATGGTCTTTGTTTTAAAATCTAGTTTGTATGTCATAGGAATTGCTACTCCCACTTTCTTTTGACATTTATTTGCGTGATAATTGTTATTCCATTCCCTCACTTTCAATCTGGTGTCTTTGTGTCTAAAATGAGTCTCTTGTAGGCAGCATATCAATGCTCACTATGTCTTTTATTTTTATTTTTTTAATTTGAGAGAAAGAATGAGAGAGAGAGAGAGAGAGAGAGAGAGCATGAGAGGAGAGAGGTCAGCAGGAGAAGCAGACTCCCTGCTGAGCAGGAAGCCTGATGTGGGACTCGATCCCGAGATTCCAGGATCATGACCTGAGCCAAAGGCAGTTGCCCAACCAAATGAGCCACCCAGACACCCTCACTATGTCTCTCGATTGGAACATTTAGCCCATTAACATTCAAACTAATTATTGTTAGATATGTATTTATTACCATTTTATTACTAACTTTTTCATTCTTTCTGGAGATTTTCTCTGATCCTTTCTTAGTTTTCTTTCATGGTTTCCTGGCTTTCTTTTGTCATATGTATAGATTTTTCTCTTTATTAAAGTGGTTACCACTAAGTTTGCATATAATGTCTTCTGCATATAGCAGTCTATATTAAATTGATGGTCTTTTAAGTTTGAATCCATCCTTTACTCCTGTCCTCCCCACATTTTAGGTGTGTCTTGTCATACTTTACATCCTTTTATTTTATGGGTACCTTGACTGGTGTTTATAGAAATATTTTGTTGTTTTTGTGTTTTCTTCCTTCATACACTTTTTATCTTTCTTTTCCACTCACAGAGTACCACTCACAGAGTATTTCTTGTAGGACTGATATTGTGTTCATGACCTCTTTAACTTTGTTTGTCTATTTAACTCTTTCTCCTTCTATTTTGAATTTTAGTCTTGCTGGATGGAGTATCCTTAGCTACATATTTCTTCCATTCCATACTTTGAATATCATGCCAATCACTTCTGATTTGGAGTGTTTCTGCTGAAAAGTCTGGTGATGGCCTTATGGACTTTCCATTGTAATTAGCTCTCTTCTTTTGTCTAGTTGCTTGAAGATTTTTTTTTTTTTTACTTATCATTGTGTTTTGCCAGTGTAATTATAATGTCTCTTAATGTGGATGTGCTTTTATTGATTTTTGTCGTGGGTTTTCTGTGCCTCCTGGATCTGGATATCTGTACCCTTCTCAAATTAGGGAAGTTTTCAGCTATTATTTCTTCAAATAAA
Organism: Martes martes; assembly: GCF_963455335.1. Lineage (NCBI taxonomy): Eukaryota > Metazoa > Chordata > Mammalia > Carnivora > Mustelidae > Martes > Martes martes. The sequence continues at coordinate 45,747,864 of NC_137897.1, forward strand.
TATTCTGCTCCCTTTTCTTTCTCTTTCTTCTGGGACTCCTATAATGGGAATGTTATTACATTTCATGGAGTTACTGAGTTCTCTAAGTATATGCTCATTTAGCATGATTTTTCTTTCTCTCTATTCTTACACTTCATTTTTTTCCACTACATTGTCTTCTAGGTCAGTAATTTGTTCCTCTGATTCTTTGAGCCTCCTGTCCATTACATCAAGCATATTTCTAATCTCATTTAATGCATTCATTCCACCTCTCTGATTGGCTCCTTTTAAACTCTTTTATCTCTTTGGGAAGGGACTCACTGATGTCTTCCATTCTTTACTAAAGTCCAGTGGATATCCTTATGAACATTATTTTAAATTCCCCATCAGATATGTTATTTCTCTGTTTTGCTTAGATCTTTGGTCATGGCCTTTTCTTCTTTCATTTGTGATAAATTCCTCCATCTTTCAATGTTGTCTAAGTCTCTGCCTGCTTCTGTGTGTTATAAAAGCCAGTTATGTGTCCTGCTCCTGAAACTCTTGGTCTTATGAAGAAGAGGTCAAATAGTGGCCGGGGCCTGGCATATCAGTGAGTGCATCCAGTGTGTGCTGTATGCACTCTGCTGTTGTGTTCTGGTTCCTCGGTCCTTCTGACCAGTTTTCTTCAGAGGCTCTCCTTGCCTGCTGTGAGCAGTGTTAGTTCAATGGCCTGAATATGGTGAGTTAACTAGGTGTGTTCTTGTCCACTTGTTAAATGAGACTTGTCACCACCTCTAATGGAACTGAGGCTCTGCAAAACTCTGGTTGGAAGAAATGTGGGCAGAGGTTTGTGCTGGTCTGGGAGAGGGGCCTGCTGTGCTGGGACTGAGGTCAGTGTGACTGAGTAGGTCAGTTCCACTTTCTTGCAGCAAGGTGGGTTTAATGTAGTCAAGTTAGGCAACTAGTTTCCATCCTGCACTGCTTTCCTCAGGTGACTCTGTTTATGCTGAGAGGCAGTGGAGGTAAATGCCCTGCCCAGATCCTTTGTGACCATAGAGGTCCCTCCATGAATTCTGCCTCTTATGGTCATACTCTGAGAATAGCAAATAATCTTCCAATTGTGTACACCAGGTGCTCTTCATATTTCTGTTTCCACGCTGCATGTCCCCAGGTTGTTTGCTTGCCTCTTCTCCAAGAGCAGCTTCAATGCTTCTGAACTCTTGTAGAGCCCAGTTTACTGACAGTTAATACTTCAGGCTTCAAACCCATTTGGTTGCAAGAATTCATGAAATTCAGCCCCTCTCACTTTGCAAGCCAGAGTCTAATGGGAAACATTATTTGTGCACATTCCCCTATGTGCTCCCCTCTTTCTCGCCTTTCTCCATGACCATGGCTCCCTCCACCTCCCAGCAGCCAGGATCCATTTGTCCCCTAAAGCATGCTCCACAGTACCTACCTTCTTTAATGTGGTCACTTCTCTACCTTTAGATGTGAAATTTGTTCTGCTGGTCTTCAAGTCAATTTATGGGGTATTTAGGATAATTTCATAGCTATCTTTGTTGTGTTTGTAAAATGAGGCCAGCCAAGTTTCCTCCTACTCCACTGCCATCTTGTCCTCTATGATGATAAATGTACTTGCAGTCCCTTTATATGAAAAGATGCTTAATATCACTAAATACCAACAAACTTCAAATCAAAACCACAATGAAATATTACCTCTCACTTGTCAGAATGTGTAAAATAAAAACATGAGAAACAAGTGTTGGCATGGACAAGGAGGAAAGTAACCCTCATGCACTGTTGGTGGGAAAACAAAAGCATTGTTTCAAAAAGATAGATGTACTCCTATGTTTATTGCAACATTATTTACAATAGCATGGATATGCATGCAACTCATGTGTCCATTCATAGATGAATTGATAAAGGGATGTTGTGTATATACATAGAATGTAGTATTACTCAACCATAAAAAAGAATGAATTCCATTTGCAACAACAAGAAAGGATCCAGAGCATATAATTTTAATTAGAATAAATCAGAGAAAGACCTTTTTATTGAAGTATGACACATATTCTTACATTAGTTTCAAATATACTATTTAGTGATGGGACAACTTTATGTTATGCTATGTTCAACAAAAGGGTAGCTACCATATATTACCATACAACACCATTAAAATATCATTAACACTATATCCTATATTGTATCTTTCATCCTTATGATTTATTCATTCATAACTAGATGTCTATACATCACAATCCCCTTGAAATATTTTTCTCATCCCCTCCCCCTCTTTTCCTGTGGTAGCCATCAATTTGTTCTATATATTTATGGGTCTGTTTATGTTTTTGTTTGCATGTCCATTTTTATTTTTATTTTTTTTTAGAATCCACATATAAGTGAAAACAAGTGATATTTATCTTGCTCTGTGTAGCATATCTCACTTAGTACACTTAGTATAATATCCTCTAGGTCCACTCATGTTGTCGCAGATGGCAGAATCTCTTCTTTTTGTGACCAAGTGATATTCCTGTGTGTGTATGTATGTGTGTGTGTGTGTGTGTGTGTGTGTTTCACCACCTCTCTATCTACTCATCTGTCAATGGGCACTTGAGTTTGTTCCATATCCTGGCTACTAGATAAAATGCTCCAAATAGCGTTGAGGTGCATGTATCTTTTAAAATTTTTATTTTTATTTTCTTTGGATACATAACCAGTAGTGAAATTACTGGATCATTTCTTCTGCATTTTTCCTTTTTAAAACTTATTGAGGGATCTTTGTGCGGTTTTCTAGTGGCTGCATCAATTTACATTCCCAACAATTGTGTAAGAGGGTTTCTTTTCCCCCACATCTTCCTCAATACTTGTTAATTCTTAGAGTCTTTTTGCTTGTAGCCATTCTTACAGGTATAAGGTGATATATCATCTTAATTTTGATTTACATTCCCTGGTGATTAGTGATGTTGAACATCTTTTCATGTGTCGGTTGGCTCTTTATACGCGTTTGGAAAAATGTCTATTCAGGTCCCCTCTTCATTTTTTTAATCAGATAATTTGTTTTTGTTTTCATTTTGGTGTTCAGTTGTATAAGTTCTTTATATATTTTTTATATTAACCCCTTGTCAGATATATCATTTGCAAATATCATTTCCCATTAAGTAGATTACCTTTTTGTTTTGTTGATGGTTTCCTTCACTATGCCAAAATCACTGTGCCAAGATTTTTATTTTGGTGTAGTCTCAACAGTTTATAGTCTCTTTTGTTTTTGATGCCTGAAGAGACATACATTAAAAAAAATGTTGCTAATGTAATGTTGCATGTAAATATGATTACTCCCTGTTTCCTTCTTGGAGTTTTATGGTTTTCTGTCTCACATTTAGGACTTCAATCCATTTTGAGTTTATTTTTGTGTATTGTGTAAGAAAGTGGTTCAGCTTCAGTCTTTTCCATGTAGGTGACCAGTCTCACCAGCACCAATTATAGAAGAAACAGTCTTTTCCCCTTTATATTACTGTCTTTTTGTCATAGATGAGTTGACCATATTGAGTTTTATTTTTGGGTTCTGTACTCTGTTCCATTGATCTATGTGTCTATTTAATGCCAGTACAACACAGTTTTAATTATTATAGCTTTATAGTATATCTTGATGTCTGGAATTGTGATACCCTCAGCTTTGTTCTTCTTTCTCAAAATCAGATTGGCTACTCGGGGTATTTCATGTTTCCATACAAATTTTAGGGGTATTTGTTCTAGTTCTGTGATAAATACTACTTGTATTTTTTTTAATTTAATTTTATTTTTTCAGTGTTCCAAGATTCATTGTTTATGCACCACACCCAGTGCTCCATGCAATATGTGCCCTCCTTAATACCCACCACTAGGTTCACCTAACCCCCTACCTCCCTCCCCTCCAAAGCCCTCAGTTTCTCAGAGTTCACAGTCTCTCATGGTTCATTTCCCCCTCCAATTTGTATTTTGATAGGGATTGCACAAATGTGTAGGTTGCTTTGAGTAGTATGAACATTTTGACAATATTAATTTGTTCCCATTCATGAGCATGAAATGTGGTTGTATTTGTTTATGTTGTCTTCAATATTTTTGACCAATGTTTTATAGTTTTCAGAGTATAGGTCTTTTACCTCCTTAATTAAGTTTATTCCTAGGTATTTTATTCTTAAGGGCAATTGTAAATAGAATAGCTTTCTTAATTTCTCTTTCTGCTAATTTGTGATTAGTGTATAGAAATGCAACAGGTATCTGTATATTAATTTCATATCCAACAAACTTATTTATTCATTTGTAAATTCTAGTAGTGTTTTGACAGACACTGTAGGATTTTCTGTGTTTATTATCCTGTTATCAGAAAACAGTGACAATTCTACTTCTTGCCAATTTGGAAACTTTTTCTTGTTTGATTGCCATGACTAGGACTTACATTACTGTATTGAATAAAAATGGAAAGAATGGACATCCTTATTCTCGTTCTGACCTCAGGGGAAATGTTCTCTGTTTTTTCATCATTGAGTATGATGCTATCTATGGAATTTTCATATATGGCCTTGACTATGCAGAGGTATGTTTACTGAAACCCAGTATATTGAGAATTTTTATCATCAATGGGTGATGAAATTTGATAAGTACTTTGCACATATCAAGATGATTATAAAATTTTTATTTTTCTCATGTTAATGTGGTGTATCAAGTTCACTTATTTGTGGTTATTGAACCCTCCTTGCATCCAAGAATACCTCCAACTTAATCATGGTGAATAATCCTTTTACTGTTTGGTGTTCAATTACTGAATGCAGTTTGTTAATATATTGTTGAGAAATTTTGTGTACATGTTTATCATGAATATTTATCTTTAATTTTCTTTTACATAGTGCTCCTATTTGGCTCTGGTATCAGGGTAATCCTAGCATCATACAATGTATTTGAAAGCTTTCCTTCCTCTTAACTTTCTTGGAATAAAGAGAAGTGGTATTAACTCTTCTTTAAATGTTTGGTAGATTTTACTAGTGAATCCTTTTAGCTCTGGACTTTTGTTTTTTGTGTGTTTTCTGATTACTGATTCAATTCTGTTACTAGTAATTGCTCAGTTTGGATTTTCTATTTCTTCCTGATTCAATTTTAAATGATTGCATGTTTGTAGGAATTTATGCATTGATGCAAAGTTGTTCACTTTATTAGCATATAGTTCTTTATGTTTCCCTGTTACCGTTTTTATTTAAATTCCAATTAATTACCATAGAGTGTATTATTAGATTCAGGTGTAGAATTTATTGGTTCATCACTTTCATAAAAATGCAGTGCTCATCACAAGTACTCCCTTTAATATTCATTACCCCTTTAACCAATCCCTCCACCCACTTACCCTACAGTAACCCTGAGTTTGGTCTCTATACTTAAGAGTCTATTTTCTGGTTTGCACCTCTTTTTTATTTTCTATTTTGCACTATGTCCATCTGTTTAGTTTCTTAAATTCCATCTATGAGTGAAATCATATGGTATTTGTGTTTGACTGAATTATTTCACATTGTTTAATATCCTCTCACTCCAACCATGTTGTTGAAAGTGGCAAGATTTCATTTTTTTTTTTTTATAGCTGACCTGAAGAAACAGTTAAGATGGAGGTGGGTGGAGGAGTGGTGCAGGGGTGGAAGAGTAAGGGGTCTCTAAGTTTGTCTTGTCCCTCAAATACAACTAGATATTTGTCAAAGCATTCTGAACACCCGAAAAATCATATACATATACACAATATACATATTGTATATATGTATGTATATATATGTATATATTATGTACATGTATGTATGATTTCTCGGGTATTCAGAATGATTTGACAAATATATTGTATATATGTATATATACATAAAATGGATGCATATTTTTCTTTCTTATATTGGAACCAGTTTCTATTAATAAGCAGACCAAAACAAACAAAGGATCTAGTTTGTTTGTTTGTTTCTGTTGTTGTTGTTGTGCTTGTTATTTTTTTTTCTTTTTATTTCTTTCTTTGCTTCTTTTCTGGAAAACATGGTGAAACAGAGAAATTCGACCTGAAAGAAAGAACAGGAAGTATTACCACCAGGGATATAACCAATACAGATATAAGTACAATGTCTGAACTAGAATTTAGAACAACAATTATAAAGATACTAGCTGGTTGTGAAAAAAAAGCATAGAACACACCAGAGAATCTCTTATTGTATACATAAAAGAACTAAAATTTAGTCAGGCCAAAATTAAAAATGCTATAAACCAAGATGCAGTCTCAAGTGGAGGTCATAAAGAAAGGATGTAAGAAGAAGTGTGAATCAATGGTATAGAACATAAAATTATGGAAAATAAGGAAGCTCAATAAAAGAGGGAAAGAAAACTATTAGACCATGAAGGTCCACTTAGGGAAATCCATGATTCCATAAAGTGGAATAATATCTGCATTATGGGAGTCACAGAAGATGAGGAGCAGGGAAAAGGGGCAGAAAGTTTATTTGAACAAAACAAAGCTGAGAACTTCCTTAATCTGGGGAAAGTAACAGACATTCAACTCCAAGAGTCGCAGAGAACTCCCTTCAAAACCCCCCAAAATAGGTCAACAACCCAACATATTATAATGAGGCTTACAAATTACAAAAATAAAGCAAAAATCCTGGAAGCAGCTCAGGACAAGAGCTCTTTAACCTCCCAGGGTAGACATAAGGTTGACAGCAGATCTGTCCACAGAGACATGGCAGGCAAGAAAGGAATGGCATGATATATTCAAAATGATAAATGGGAAAAATATGCAGCCAAGATTAGTTTATCCACAAAGGTTATCATTCATAATAGAAGGAAAGATAAAGGCTTTCCAGGACAAACAAAACTAAAGGAATTTGTAAACACTAAACAAGCCCTGAAAGAAATATTAAAGGGGATCTTTGAGCAGAGAGAGTCCCAAAGCAGCAAACACCAGAAAGGGAGACAATATACAGTAACAATAACTTTACAGGTAATAAAATGGAAGTAAATTCATATCTTTCAATAATTACTCTGAACGGGGGGGTGGGCAATATGGCTGAGGAGTCCGTTTCAACCAGTCCCCTGAATTTAGCAGGATATCTACCAAACCATTCTGAACACCCATAAAATCAGCCTGAGATGTAAGAATATATATCAGGATCTCTACAAGCAGAAAAACACCACCTTCCTGAGGTATGAAGGAGAGAGTCGTGATTCTGCAGGCAAATATCAGAAGATAAACTGAAGGAGGAAGGAGCTACCATAAGCGGGCCCCTGGAAAGTGATATAACACTGGAACAAAAAAGCATCCTGCACCAGGGGACTGGGTGATAACTCAATAACTCGAAGAGCAGTGGCAGCCAGGAAAGGCTGTATGACAGTGCTCAAACAGGATCCAGGAGCTTTGAGGGCATGTGCACACAAACCTGGGACCGCTTGAAGTTTTAGAAGCACAAAAGACAGAGACAAGTGGGGCTCCTGAATCAACTACTGAGAGGGTCACTTTGGGTGCACACCACTTGTAGGAGGTTGCAGTTTTTCAGTGGCACTTACAAGAATGGAGACTGTGTTCTGGAGAGTTCAGAGAAGAGCAGACATATTTCTCTGCTCTGGGTCAGAGGTCTGGGTGCAGACATTGCTTTCGTTCTGACCCTCAGAAGAGATGCAGAAAGCCACCAAAGAATAAAAGCTCAAAAACCAATTTCCACAGAGCCCAGCACCCTAACAAGGGATGGAGCAACTCCACCCATGCAGAGTTGCCTGAGAAACAATGGGGCAGGCCCCTCTCCCAGAAGACAGGCTGGAAGAGCAAGAGGACAACTCTAGGGTACCCATAAAACTGTAAAATCCCAAAACCATGGAAAAATAGTATATTGATCTCCAGGCATTGCCTCACAGCTTGTGTATTTTTCAGATACAACTCTGTTTTTTTTTTCTTTTTATTCTCTCTCCTATTTTTCTTCTCTGTTATTTCTTTTTACCTTTTTCTCATTTCAATTAGATGTTTAATATAATACATTTTATAAGAGCTTTTTACCCTGTATTTTTGGCACTTACATTTTTTATATAGATATATAGTACAATGTAGTCCTTTTTCCTTATTCAATACAACCTTTATACATGTAGTTTTATTTTCACTGTAACTCTGGGAAGTAGTGTCATCTAACAAAGAGAACAAAATACACCCAGAAAGGACTGAAACGCCTTACCTTGCCTAGACTGAGATATTATAGTCCTCTCATCCCCCATTTTATTTTTTAAAATTTTTAAATTTTATAAATTTTATTCTTTGTTTTCATTTTGGCTTTGTTTGTTTGGTGGTGGCTCCACCCACTCTGGATATTCCTAGGGTACATCTTGCCTGGGTCATGGTTGATATTTTGGACTCTGTACATTCAACCACACCTCAAGAGAATGAATAGGAGGAGGAACTCCCATCAAATAAAAGAAACAGAGACAACGGCCTCTCCTGCAGACCAAATGGATATGGATATAAGCTAGATGTCAGAGATAGACTTCATTGTAGCAATTACAAAGTCAAGACCTAAGCTTGAGAAAATCATTAGTGGCAAAATAGAAACTCTAAGGGCAGAAATCAGAGCTTATCAGGCCGAACTTAAAAATGGTATTCATCTTATGGATAAAATGCAGTCTAAACTGGATACTCTAAAAGCCAGGGTAAGGAGACAGAAGAACAAATTAGTGATCTAGAAGATGAGCTAATAGAAAGGAAGGAAGCCAAGGAGGCCTGGGACGAACAGCTAAAAGCCAAGGGGAACAGATTTATATAGATTAACGATGCCACAAAAATGTTCCAGTGTCAGAATTATCGGGATCCCTCAGGGATCTCAGAGAGAGAGGACTAGAAGGTATATTTCAGCAAATTGTAGCTGAGAACTTCCCTAATCTGGGGAAGGAAACAAGCATTCATGTCCAAGAGGCAGAGAGGACCCCTCCCAAGATCAAGGAGAACAGACTAATGCTCTGCATATAATAGTAAAACTTGCATATCTTAGAACCAAGGAAGCAATCCTGAGAGCAGCTAAGAGGAAGAGCTTCCTTATATAAAGAGGAGGAACATCAGAGCAACATCAGACCTGTCCACAGAGAACTGGCAAGCCAGAAAGGGATGGAAAGACATATTCAGGGTACTAAATGAGATCATGGAGCCAAGGATACTTTATCCAGCATGACTGTCATTCAGAATAGATGGAGAGACAAGGAGCTCCCAGTACTGAAAGAAACTGAAAGAATATGTGACCACCAAGCCAGCCCTGCAAGAAATACTAAGGGGGATTCTATGAAAGGAAAAAGACCCAAGAGTAATATAAACCAGAAATTTACAGAGATGATCAATAGAAACGGACTGTACAGACAATAAGACAACAATAATTATGTATCTTCCAGTAGTTACTCTCAACATGAACATCCTAAATGTTCCCATGAAAGGGCATAGGGCTGCAGACTGGATTCAAAGACAAGACCCAGCAATATGCTCTCTGTAAGAGATCCATTTTGAACCTAAAGACACTTCCAGAATGAAAATAAGGCAACGGAGAACCATTCTTCATTCCAAAGGACCTCAAAAGAAATCTGGGGTAGCAATCCTCATATCACACAAATTAGAATTTAAACCAAAGACTATATTAAGAGATACAGAGGGACACTATATCCTTCTTAAATAGTCTATTGAACAAGAAAATCTAAGAATTGTAAACAACTATGCCTCCAACAAGGGAACATCCAACTGCATAAGCCAGTTGTCAACCAAAATAATCATATCAACAATAATACATTAATCCTAAGAGATTTTAACACTCCACCCTCAGCATTGGACAGATCATCTAAGCAGAAGATCAACAGAGAAACAAGGGCTTTGAATGACACATTGGACCAGATGGACTTCATAGATAAACAGAATAATCCAACTTAAAACAACAGGTTACTCATTCTTCTACAATGCACACAGAATTTTATCCAAAATAGAGCACATACTGGGTCACAAATCTGGTCTCGGCCAATACCAAAAGATTGGGATTATTCACCGCCTGTTATCAGACCACAGTGCCTTGAAACTGGAACTCAATCACAAGAAAAAAAAATTGGAAGAAATTCAAACACTTGGAAGTTAAAGAGCATTCTGCTAAAGAATGATATGGTCAACCAGTAAATTAAAGAACTTAATTCATGGAAACTAATGAGAACAAAAACACTTCAGACCAAAACCTATGGGATACTGCAAAGGCAGTCCTAAAAGGGAAATACATAATCATCATAGCCTAACTCAAAAAATTAGAAAAATTGCAAATGCACAAGCTAACCTTACACCTAAAGGAGCTGTAGAAAGAACAACAAATAAAATCTAAACCAAGCAGGAAAAGAGAAATAATGACGATTAGAGCAGAGATCAATGAAACAGAAACCAGAAAAACAGTACAACAGATCAATGAAACTAGAAGCTGATTCTTTGAAAGAAGTAATAAGAGTGATAAACCACTGGCGAGACTTATCCAAAAGAAAAGAGAAAGGACCCACATTAAAGAGGAAAGAGATCATGACTAACACCAAAGAAATAGAAACAGTTATTAGAAATTATTACCAGAAACTATATGCCAACAAATTAAGCAACCTATAAGAAAAGGGTGCCTTCCTGGAAACATATAAACTACCAAAGCTGAAGCAGGAAGAAATGGAAAACTTAAACAGACCTATAACTAACAAGGAAATTGAAGCAGTAATCAAAAATCTCCCAACAAACAAGAGTACAGAGCCTGATGGTTTCCCAGGGGAATTCTATCAAACATTTGAAGAAGAATTAATACCTATTCTCAGGAAGCTGTTTCCAAAAAAAAAAAAAAATAGAAAGGGAAGGCAAACTTCCAAACTCATTCTATGAGGTCAGCATTACCTAGAACCCCAAACAAGACAATGATACCACAGAAAAGGAAAATTACCTACCAATATCCCTGATGAACATGGATCCAAAATTTCTCACCAAGATACTAGATAATAGTATTCAACAGTAAATTGAAAGGATTACTTACCATGGCCATGTGGGATTTATTCCTGGGCTACATATGTGGTTCAACGTCCTCAAATCAATCAATGTGATACACTACATTAATAAAAGAAAGGACAAGAACCACATGATTCTCTCAATAGATGAAGAAAAACATTTGACAAAGTACAGCATCTTTCTTGAGAAAATTCTGCACAGTGTAGGGATAGCAGGAAAATACCTCAATATCATAAAAATCATATATGAAAAGCTGAGAGATAATATCATTCTCAAAGGGGAAAAACTGAGAGCTTTGCCCCTAAGGTGAGGAACATGGCAAGGATGCCCACTTTCATCACTGTTTTTCCACATAATATTAGAAGTTCTAGCCTCAGCAATCAGACAACAAAAAGAAATAAAAGGCGTCTGAATCAGCCAAGATAACGTAACTGTCACTCTTTGCAGATGACATGATATACTATGTGGCAAACCTAAGAGACTCCATCCCTAAATTGTTAGAACTCATACAGAAAGTCAACAAAGTGGCAGGATACAAAATCAGTTGAATTTCTATGTAGTAACAATAAGACAGAAAAAAAGAGAAATTAAGAAATCAATTCCATTTACAATAGCACCAAAACCTGTAAGATACCTAGGAATAAACCTAACCAAAGAGGTAAAGGACCTATACTCTAGAAACTACAGAACACTTAGGAAAGAAATTGAGGAAGAGACAAAAAGATGGAAAAACATCCCATGCTCATGGATTGGATGAATAAATATTGTTAAAATGTCTCTGCTGCCCAGAGCAATCTATACCTTCAATGCCATCCCTATCAAAATACCATTGACATTTTTCAAGTAATTGGAGCAAACCATCCTAAAATTTGTATGGAAACAGGAAAGACCCCAAGTCGCCAGAGGATTTTTGAAAAAGAAAGACAAAGCTGGGGGCATCACATTGCCTGATTTCAAGCTATATTAAAAAGCTGTGATCACCAAGACGGCATGGTATTGGCACAAAAATAGACACATAGACCAGTGGTACAGAATAGAGACTCCAGAAATGGACCCACAGCTCTACATCAACTAATCTTTGACAAATTGAAAAAATATCAATGGAAACAAGGCCATCTTTTCAATAACTGGTGCTGGGAAAATTGCACAGCCATATACAAAAGAAAGAAACTGGACCATTCTCTTACACCATGCACAAAGATAAATTCAAAATGGATGAAAGACCTCAATGTAACACAGTTATCCATCAAAATCCTGGAGGAGAACACAGGCAGTAACCTCTTTGACATTGGCCATAGCAACTTCTTTCAAGATACGTCTCCAAAGGCAAGGGAAACAAAAATGAACTTTTGGGATTTAATCAAGTTAAAAACCTTCTTCACAGCAAAAGAAACAGTCAACAAGGGGCACCCGGGTGGCTGAGTGGGTTAAGCCTCTGCTTTCAGCTCAGGTCATGAGCTCAGGGTCCTGGGATTGAGACCTGCATCGGGCTCTCTGCTCAGTGGGGAGCCTGCTTCCCCCTCTCTCTCTGCCTGCCTCTCTGCCTACTTGTGATCTCTCTCTGTCAAATAAATAAATAAAATCTTAACAACAACAACAAAAAAGAAACAGTCAACAAAACTAAGAGGCAACCCACGGAATGGGAGAAGATATTTGCAAATGACATCTAGGATCCAAGATCTTTAAAGAACTTCTCAAACTCAATGCTCAAGAACCAAATAACCAAGTCAATAAATGGGCAGAAGACATGAACAGACAGTTCTCCAAAGACCTACAAATGGCTAACAGACACATGAAAAAAATACTCCACATCACTAGCCATCAGGGAAATACAAATCAAAACCACAATGAGATACCACCTTACACCAGTTAGAATGGCAAAAATTAACAGGAAGCAACAAATGTTGTCAAGGATTTGGAGAAAGGGGAATGCTCTTACACTCTTGGTGGGAATGTAAGATGGTACAGCTGCTCTGGAAGACAGTATAGAGGTTCCTCAAGATGTTAAAAATAGAGCTACCCTATGACCCGGAATTGCACTACTAGGTATTTACCCCAAAGATATAGATGTAGTGAAAAGAAGGGACACACATACCCCAATATTCATAACAGCAATGTCCACAGTAACCAAATTCTGGAACGAGCCAAGATGCCCTTTAACAGATGAATGGATAAAGAAGTTTGGTCCATATATACAATGGAATATTACTTAGGCATCAGAAAGGATAAGTACCCGCCTGTCACATCGACATGGATGGACTAAGTGAAGTAAGTCAAGCAGAGAAATACAATTATCATATGGTCTCACTCATATGTGGAACATAAGCAATACCATGGAGGACCATAGGGGAAGGGAGAGAAATCTAAAGGGGGAGAAATCAGAGAGGGAGACAAAAAATGAGAGACTATGGACCCCAGAAACAACATGAGAGTTTTGGGGGGGGTGGGGTCATGGGGTAATACAGGGATGAGTATTCAGAAGGGCACATGTTGTGATGAGCACTGGGTGTTATATGCAACTAATGAATCACTGAACACTACATTAAAACTAATGATGTATTATACAGTGGCTAACTGAACATAATAAAAACAATGAAATCAAGACCTTAAAAGGAAATAATTACTCTGAATGAAAAGGGACTAAGTGCTTCAATCAAAAGACATAGGATATTAGAATGGATAACAACAAGACCCTTCAATATGCCAATTAAAAGAGACTCATTTTAGATCCAAAGACACCTCCAGAGTGAAAGTGAAGGGGTGGAAAACCATGTATCATGCCAATGGACATCAAAAGAAAGCTGGAATAGCCAAACTAAATTTTAAACAAGAGATCGTAATAAGAGATGAGAACGACACTATATCATAATAAAAGTGTCTATCTAACAAGATCTACCAGTTGTAGATATTTATGCCCCTAACTTTGGAGCAGCCAGTTATATAAGCCAATTAGTAACAAACTTAAAGAAACTCATTGGTAATAACACAATAATAGTAGGGTACTTTAGCACCCCACTCAGCAATGCACAGATAATCTAAGCAGAAGATCAACAAGGAAACAATGGCTTTGAATGACACACTGGACGAGATAACTTCACAGATATATTCACAGCATTTCTTCCTAAGGCAGCATTCTTTTCAAGTGCATATGAAACATTCTCAAGAATTGATCACATACTGAGTCACAAATCAGTTCTCAACCGGTAGAAAAAGATTAAGATCTTACCATGCATATTTTCAGACCACTATGGTATGAAACTTGAAGTCAACCACAAGGAGAAATTTGGAAAAGACCACAAAATACATAGAGGTTAAGAGCATCCCACTAAAGAAAGAATGGGCCAAACAGGAAATTAAAGAATTTAAAAATATGTGGAAGGAAATGAAAATGAAAACACAACAATTCATAACCTTTGGGATACAGCAAAGGTGGTCCTAAAAGGGAAGTGTATAGCAATATAGGCCTTCCTCAAGAAGCAAGAAAAGTCTCCAGTACACAACCTAACCATACACCTAGAGGAGCTAGGAAAAGAACAACAAATAAAGCCTAAATCCTTTAGGAGAAGAGAAATAATGAAGATTAGAGCAGAAATCAATCATGTGGAAATTATAAAAACCACAGTTGATCAATGAAAGTAAGAGCTGGTTCTTTGAAAGAATTAATAATATTGATAAACCCCTAGCCAGACTTACTAAAAAGAGAAAGGACCCAAACAAATAAGATTATAAATGAAAGAGAGAACACAACCAACATCACAGAAATACAATGATAAGAGAATATTATGAGCAATTATATGCCAACAAATTAGGCAACCTGGAAAAAATAGATAAATTCTTAGAAACATTCATTTTTGTGGCTGAGTAATATGTGTGTGTGTGTGTGTGTGTGTGTGTGTGTCAATGGACCTTTGGGCTCTTTCCATAATTTGGCCATGGTTGATAATGCTGTTATGAATTTCAGGGCACATGTATCCATTCAAATCAATTTGTGTATCTTTTTGGTAAATAGCTAGTAATGCAATTGCTGGCTAGTAGGATAGTTCTATTTTCAACTTTTTGAGGAACTTCCATACTAGTTTCTAGAACAGCTGCACCAGTTTGCATTCCCACAAAAAGTGTAAGAGTGTTACCTTTTCTCCACATCCTAGTTGACACCTGTTATTTCTTGTGTTGTAAATTTTAGCCATTCAGACTGGTGTGAGGTGATATCTCCCTGTAGTTTTGGTTTGTATTTCCATGACGATTAGTGATGTTGAGTATCTCTGTGTCTTTTAGCTGTTTGTTTGTCTTTGGGGAAAAAGAAAATCTATTAATCAGGTCTTCTCCCCATTTCTTAACTGGATTATTTGTTTTCTGTATGTAGAGTTTGATAAGTTCTTTATACACTTTTGGTACTAATCCTTTATCAGATATGTCATTTGCAAATATCTTCTCCAATTCTATGTTGCCTTTTAGTTTTGTTGATTGTTTCCTTCGCTTTGCAGATATTTTATCTTAATGAAGTCCTAGTATTTTTCATTTTTGCTTTTGTTTCCCTTGCCTCCAGAGATGTATCTACTAAAAGTTGGTAGGGCTATTGTCATAGAGGTTGCTGCCTGTGTTCTCTTCTAGGATTTGGATGGTTTCCAGTCTCATATTTAGATCTTTCATCCATTTTTAATTCATTTCTGTGTATGGTATAAGAAAGTGGTCCAGATTAATTCTTTTGCATGTTGTTATCCAGGTTTCCCAACACCATTTGTTGAACAGTCTCTTTTTTTCATTGGACATTCTTTCCTGCAATTCTGGAAGATTAGTTGACCATATATTAGTGGGTTCATATCCAGGATTTCTATTCTGTTCCACTTATATATAAGCCTGTTTGGGGTAGATTTTTTTAAGATTGTATTTATTTGAGATAGAGCAAGAGAGAGTGAGCACAAGCTTGGGGGGGTGGGCAGAAGGAGAGGGAGAAGTAGAGTCCCTACTGAGCACACAGCCCAGTGTGAGGCTCGATCCCAGGACCCCAGGATCATGACCTGAGTCAAAGGCAGATGCTTAACCAAATGAGTCACCCAGGGACTCTAAAACAGTACCCTACTCTCTTGATCACAGCATCTTTTTAATACAGCTTGAGGTCTGAAATTTTGATATCTCCAGCTTTGTTTTTCTTTTTGAAAATTGCTTTGTCTAATTAGGCTCTATTGTGGTTCTGGACAAATGTTGCTTTGTTTGGTCTAGATCTGTGAAAAATGATGGTGGTAGTTTCATAGGGATTACATTAAATGTGTATATTGCTGTGGATGTTATAGACATTTTAACAATATTTCTTCATCCAACCCATGAGAATGGAATATTTTTCCATTTCTTAGTGTCATCTTCAATTTCTTTCATAAGTGTTTTATAGTTCTCAAGTATTGATTTTTTACCTCTTCAGGGTTTTTTTTTTTTTCCTACAGATCTTACAGTTTTGGTGCAATTCTGAATGATATTGATTCCTTCATTTATCTTTCTGCTGCTCCTTATTGTTGTCTAGAAATGCAACAGATTTCTGTACATTGATTTTCTATCCTTCAACTTACTGAATTCACATATCAGTTCTAGCAGTTTTTGGCTGGAGTTTTTTGGGTTTTCTATATAGAGTATCAAATCATCTGCAAATAGAAAAATTTTGACTTCATCCCTGCCAATTTGGATGTTTTCAGTACTTTTTTTTTGTCTCATGGATGAGGCTAGGACTTTAAGTACTGTGTTAAATAACACTGCTGAGATTTGACATCCCTATCCTATTCCTGCCTTTAGAGGAAAAGGTCAGGTTTTGCTCCTTGAGGATAATATTAGCTGTGGGTTTTTCATATATGGCCATTATGATGTTGAGATATGTTCCCTCTATCCCTACTTCGTTGAAGGTATTTTTCATGAATGGATATAGTACTTTGTCAATGCTTTTTCTGCATCTGTGGTGAGGCTCAAATGGTTCTTAACCTTTCTTTTATTAATGTGCTGTATTGTGTTGATTGATTAGTGAATATTGAGCCACACTTACATCCCAGGAATAAATTCTACTTGATTGTGATGAATGATTCTTTTAATGTACTGTTGTTTTTGACTATTTTGCTGAGAATTCTTGCATCTATGTTCATCAGGGATATTGGCTTGTATTTCTCCATTTTAGGAGTCTTTGTCTAGTTTTGGAATCAGAGTAAAGCTAACCTGAGAGAATGAATTTGGAAGTTTTCCTTCCATTTTCATTATTTTGAATATTATGAGAATGGTAGGCATTATTATTTTCTAATTTAAATTCTATTAGCCCTCATATAGTACATCATTAGATTTAGATGTAGTGTTCAATTATTCATCAGTTGCATATAATAACCAGTGCTCATCATGTAATGTGTCCTCCTTAATGCCTACTACCCAGCTACCCCATCCCCTCACACTCCTCTCCTTCCAAAACCCTGTTTGTTTCCCAGAGTCAAGAGTTTTTCATGGTTTGTGTCCTTCTATGATTTCTTCCCATTCAGTTTCCCCACCCTTCCCCTATGATCCTTTGCACTATTTCTTATTTTCCACATATAAGTGAAACTATATGATAATTATCTTTCTCTGATTGACTTATTTCACTTAACCTAATACCCTCTTGTTCCATCCACGTTGATGTAAAAGGTAGGTATTCATCCTTTCTTATGGATGAGTAGTATTCCACTGTATATATGGATCACATCTTCTTTATCCTTTCATCTGTTGAAGAACATCTCAACTTCTTCTACAGTTTGGCTATTGTGGACATTGTTGCTATGAACATTGCAGTGCAGGTGCCACTTCATTTCACTGCATCTGTATCTTTGGGGTAAGTACCTAATACTGCAATTGCTGGGTCATACTTTAGTTCTATTTTTAACATCTTGAGGAACCTCTATACTGTTTTCCAGAGTGGCTGCACCAGCTTGCATTCCAACAGTGTAAGAGGTTTCCCCTTTCTACACTTCTTCACCAACATTTGTTGTTTCTTGTCTTGTTAATTTTTGCCATTCTAAGTGATGTAAGTTGGTATCTAATTATGCTTTTGATTTTTATTTCCCTGATGACAAATGAAGTGCAGCATTTTCTAGTGTGTCTGTTAGCTATTTGAATGTTTTATTAGAAGTGTCTGTTCCTTTTTTCTGCCCATTTCAAGCATTTGTTTTTTTGGCTATTGAGGTTCATAAGTTCTTTATATGTTTTGAATATCATCCCTTTATCCAAAATGCCATTTGAAAATATCTTCTCCCATTCCCTAGATTGCCTTAGTTTTGTTGACTATTTCCTTTGCTGTGCTGCTTTTTATCTTGATGAAGCCCAAAAGTTCATTTTTGCTTTTATTTTCCTTGCCTTTGGAGACTTGTCTTGAAGGAAGTTGCTGTGGCCAATGTCAAAGAAGTTATTGCCTATATTCTCCTCTAGGATTTTGATGGATTTCTGTCTCACATTGAGATCTTTCATCCATTTTGAGTTTATCTTTGTGTATTGTGTAAGAGAACGGTCCAGTTTCATTGTTCTGCATGTAGCTATACAGTTTACCAAGCACTATTTATTAAAGAGACTGTATTTTTCCATTGGATATTCTTTCCTGATTTTTTGAAGATTAGTTGACCATAGAGTTGAAGGTCCATTTCCTGTGTCTTTATTCTTTTCCATGAATCTATGGGTCTGTTTTTGTGCCAATACCATGTTGTCTTGGTAATCACAGCTTTGTAATATAGCTTGAACTCAGGCACTGTGATGTCCCCAGCTTTGGTCTTCTTTTTCAACTTCCCCCTGTTGATTCAGGGTCTTCTCTGTTTCCATACAAATTGTAGGATTGTTTGTTTCAGCTCTATGAGAAATGTTGATAGTATTTTTATAAGGATTATATTTAAAGTATAAGTTGCTCTGGGCAGCATAGACATTTTCACAATGTTTTTTTTTCTTCCAATCCACGAAAATGGAATGTTTTTCCATCTCTTTGTGTCTTTCTCAATCTCTTTCATAAGCGTTCTGTGTTTCTAGAGTATAGATCGTTTACCTCTTTGGTTACGTTTATTTCTAGGTATCTTATGGTTTTTGGAGCTGTTGTAAATGGAGTTGATTGCTTAATTTCTCTTTCTACAGTTACTTTGTTAATGTATAGAAAAACAACTGATTTCTGTGCATTGATTTTGTATCTTGCAACATGGCTGAATTGCTGTATGAGTTCTAATAATTTAGGGGTGGAGTCTTTTGGATTTTCCACATAAAGTATCATGTCATCTGCGAAGAGAGGCAGTTTGATTTCTTCTTTGCTGATTTGGATACCTTTTATTTCTTTTTGTTGTCTGATTGATGAGGCTATGATTTCTTGTTCTATGTAGAATGATAATGGTTAAAGTAGGCATCCTTGTCATATTCCTTACCTTAAGGGAAAAGCTCTGTTTTTCCCCATTGAGACTGTTATTCACTGTGGGCTTTTCATAGATGGCTTTTATAATATTGAAGTATATTTCCTCTCTCCCTGTACTTTGAGGAATTTTAATCAGGAAAGGATGCTGTATTTTGTCAAATGTTTTCTCTGCATCGATTGAGACGATCATATGCATCTTGTCTTTCCTTTCTTTGATGTCCTCTAACATGTTGATTGATTTGCAAATGTTGAACAACTTTGCATTCCAGGAATAAATCCCACTTAGTTGTGGTGAATAATCCTTTTGCTGTGCTGTTGGATCCTTTTGGCTAGAATCTTGTTTAGTATTTTGACATCCATGGTCATCAGGAATATTCGTCTGTAATTTTCCATTTTGATAGGGTCTTTTTCTGGTTTTGGGATCTGGGTAATGCTGGCCTCATAGAAGGAGTTTGGAAGTTTTCCTTCCATTTCTATTTTTGAAACAACTTCAGTAGAATAAGTATTAATTCTTTAAATGTTTGGTAGAATTCCCCTGGAAAGCCATCTGACCCTGAATTCTTGTTTTGGGGGAGGTTTTTGATTATTCCTTCAGTTTTCTTGCTGGTTATTGGTCTGTTCAGATTGCCTATTTCTTCCTGTTTCAGTCTTGGGTAGTTTATGTTTCCAGAAAGGCATTCTTTTCTTCTAGATTGCTTAATTTGTTGTCGTATAGTTGCTTGTAATAATTTCTAATAATTGTTTCTATATCTTTGGTGTTAGTCATGATTTCTACCCTTTCATCCATGATTTTATTAATTTGAGTCACTTCCCTTTTCTTTTGAATAAGTCTGGACAGTGGTTTATTAATTTATTAACTCTTTCAAAGAATCAGCTTCTAGTTTTATTGATCTGTTGTACTGTTTTTCTGGTTTCTATTTCATTAATCTCTGCCCTAATCTTTATTATTTCTCTTCTCCTGCTTAGTTTCAGTCTCACTTGCTGTTCTTTCTCCAACTCCTTTAGGTGTAAAGTTAGCTTGTGCATTTGGGATTTTTCTAATTGTTTGAGAGGGGCTTGGATGGCTATGTATTTCCTTCTTAGGGATGCCTTTGCAGTGTCCCTTAGGTTTTGGGCTGATATGTTTTCATTGTGATTCATTTCCATGAATTGTTTAAGTTCTTTCATTTCCTGCTTGACTCAATCATTCTTTAACATGATGCTCTTTAACTTCCAAGTGTTTGAATTCCTTCCAAATTTCTTTATGTGGTTGAGTTCCAGTTTCCACAGCACTAGTCTAAAAATATGCAGGGGATAATCTCAATCATTTGGTATCGATTGAGACCAGATTTGTGACCCAGTGTTTGGTCTATTCTGGATAAAGTTCCATGAGGACTCAAGAAGAATGAGTATTCTGGTTTTTTATGATGGAATTTTCTGTACGTATCTACGAAGTCCATCTGGTCTGATGTGTCATTCAAAGCTCTTGTTTCTTGATCTTCTGCTTAGATGGTCTGTCCATTGTTGTGAGTGGGGTGTTGAGGTCTCCTACTATTAATGTATTACATCTATATGTTTATTTTGTTTATTAATTGGTTATAAAATTGACTGGCCCCATGCTGGGTCATAGATATTTACAATTGTTAGCTCTTCTTGTTGGATAGACCCTTTAGGTGTGATATAATGTCCCTCTACATCTCTTACTACAGTCTTTGGCTTAAAAATAATTTGTCTGGTATGATAATTGCTACTGTAACTTTTTTTTCCTTTGAAATCTGTTGCCATGGTAAATAGTTCTCCATCCTCTCACTTTCAATTTGGAAGTGTCTTTAGGTTAAAAATGAAACTCTTGTAGACAGCATATGGATAGGTCCTGCTTTTTTTTTTTATCCAATCTGACACCGTGTGTCTCTTGATGGGAGCAATCAGCCCACTCACACTGAGAGTAACTATTGAAAGATATGAATTTAGTGTCCTTGTATTGCCTGTAAGGTCCTTTTTTCTGTAGGTTTTCTGTTTCTTTTTGGTCCATGTGACTCTTGGGGTTTCTCTTCATTTACAGAATCCTCTTTAATATTTCTTCCATGACTGGCTTTATTGTCACATGTTCTTTCAGCTTCTGCCTGTCCTGAAATCTCTTTATCTCTCCATTCATTCTGAATGACAGTCTTGCTGTGTAAAATATTCTTGGTTGCATGTTCTTTTCATTTAGTATCCTGAATATGTCCTGCCAGCCCTTTCTGGCTTGCCAGGTCTCTGTGGACAGGTCTGATATTATCCTGATGTTCCTAACTCTGTACATAAGAAATCTCTTCTCCCTAGCTCCTCTAAGGATAGTTTCCTTGGATCTAAGATTTGCTAGCTTCACTGTAACATATCAGGGTGTTGATTTATTTTTATCGCTTTTGGGAGCTGTCTTCTGTCCTTCTTGGGCTCAAATGCTAGTTTCCTTCACCAGATTGGGGAAGTTCCCAGCTAGGATTTGCTCAAATATACCTTCTTGTCCTCTCTCTTTCCAGCTCCTCAGAGATCCCAATAATTCTGACTTTGGAGGGTTTTATGGCATCATTGATCTCTCTAAGTCTAGTCTCATGTGCTACTAGCTGCCTATCCCTTTCTTCTTCAATTTCCTTCCTTTCTATCAGCTTATCTTCTAGATCACTAATTCGTTATGCCTCATTTATCCTGACTATTAGAATATCCTGTTTAGATGGCAGCTCATTCAGAACACTACATCCAAAAATCATTAGGAAAGTAAAACTTGTATATATAAAAAGGTAAAACTGGGTAGAGTAAAAAATGGTCTAACTTTTAGAGCATATATCTATAAAAATATAGGCGTGTAAAAAGTGCCTATGAAAAAATGATTTGGTGTAATAGATATCTAGTTGGAATGAAAAGAAGGTATAAGAAAGAATATAGCAGGGGAAAATGGCATGAGAAAGGGGGAAAAAAAGAAAGAAAAGGAAAGGAAAAATATATCTGAAAAGTAAACAAGTCCTGAGTCCACACTCAGTGCTCAATATACAATTTTCCCCTTATGTTGAGATTTTACAGTCTTATAGGATCCATAGGATTGTAATCCTCCTGTTCTTCCAGTCTATCTTCTGTGGGAGGGGACTGCTGCTCTGTTTCTCAGGTTATCCTGCCTGTGGGACGTCCCCCACCCTCTGTCTGAGGGATGGGCTCAGTGGAAACCAGACTTCTGGGTGTCTTTTGTACCTTGGGTCCTTTCTGAGCCTCTTCAAGGGATCAAAGCAAAAATGGCCACAGCCAAACCTCTGGCAGAAAATTCACAGTCTTCCCTCTTAAATAAACTCTGCAAGACAAACAGCCTCCACTCTTACTTGCACTGCTGAATACTGTAGCCTCCCACAGTGTAGCAGGATGGGCTTAGTGGAAACCAGACCTCTTTTTGGCTTTTGTTGCCCATGGCATTTGCAGACCTCTTCAGGAGATCAGAGCAAAGATGGTCACAGCCAAACCTCTGGCCCAGAGCAGAAAATTTGCAGTCTGCCCTGTTTAATAATCTCTGCAGAACAAACAGTCACCAATTCAGCTTGCACTGCTGAAAACCTCATTTCCCCACAGTGTGCCCCTGCAGCTACTCTCAGAAGTGTTTTCAGGGGCCTGGGATTGTCTCTGCCCTTTGTGGTTTTAAAACTGTGAGGGTCTGTGGCCTTGCTTGTGCACCTGCAGCTCTGGAATCTGGTATAGTTCTGCACTAAAGCCCCTTCCTGGCCACTACTGTTCTTTGAGTTTTTCCCCTTTTGTGGGCACTGTTTCCAGATTTTTTTTCAGGCTGTTCAAGGAAAGAGTGGCTATTGACCTGCCTGGTTCATTTTCTGTCAATCTTAGTTGAGAGTCCTCTCCTGCTTTCACTGGCCACACCTTGCTTTTTGCTTTCAACACTTGGGACCTCCACCATTTCAGGAATCTCGTTTTGCTCTGTGGTCCCCTGTATCCTGTGACCACAATGTCCTACCTAGAATTCTGCATTTTCATTTCCACTAGCCCCCCATCAGGGAGGGATGTCTCTTACTAGAACAGATTTCCAAGGACTCAGGTTTTGCACTCCAGTGTTATATCAATTTCCAGATCCCAAGTTATGGCGATTCCCTCCCTCTTCTGTTTATCCTCCAATATCACCCACAGATTCATAATTCCGCCCTTCCTACCTTGCCAAACACAGACACTTTTCTGTTTATAGAGATCCTATATATATTCTTACATTTCAGGTTGATTCTGTGGGTGTTCAAAATGGTTTGATAGATATCCAGCTAAATTCGGGAGACCAGTTTAAATGGGGTCCCCTACTCTTCTGTCATCTTTCCTTCTTCCAGTCTCTATTTTTGACTTCTTGAGGAATGTCCATATTGCTTTCCAGAGTGACTGCACCAGCTTGCATTCCCATCAACAGTGTAAGAGGGTTCCACATTCTCTCCAACATTTGTAACTTCCTGTCTTATTAGTTTTAGTCATTCTAACTGGTGTAAGGTGGTATCTCATTGTGCTTTTGATTTGTATTTCCCTACATCCTATGACTAAATCCCATTTGTTCATGGTGAATAATCTTTTTAATATTGGGTCCTATTAGCTAGTATCTTGTGAATATTTTGGCATCCATATTCATCAGGGATATTGGTCTGTAATTCTCCTTTTTGGTAAAGTCTTCCTCTAGTTTTGGGAACAAGTTAATGCAGGCCTCATAGAATGAGTTTGGAAGTTTTCTTTCCATTTTTATTTTTTGAAACAGCTTCAGTGGAATGGGTATTATTTCTTCTTTAAATATTTGGTAGAATTCCCCTGGGAAGCCATCTGGCTCTGGACATTTGTTTTTTGGGAGATTTTTTATTACTGCTTCAATTTCCTCACTGGTTATTGGTCGTTTCAGATTTTCTATTCCTGTTTCAGTTTTGGTAGTTTGCAGGTGTCCAGGAATGCATCCATTTCTTCCAGATGGTCTAATTTTTTGGCATATAGAGTCTCATATGTTCTTAAACTTCTTTGTGTTTCCTTGGTGTAAGCAGGTACCCCTTTCTTCACATCCTCAACAACATGTGCTGTTTACTGAGTTGTTAATTTTAGACATTCTGAAGGTATGAGGTAGTATCTCATTGTGGTTTTGATTTGTATTTCCCTGATGATGAGTGATATTGAGCATCTTTTCATGTATCTGTTAGCCATCTGGATGTCTTTGGAAAAGTGTCTATTAATGTCTTTTGCCCATTTCTTAACTGGATTATCTGGGGTTTTTGGTGTTGAGTTTGATAAGTTTATAAATTTTGGAAACTAACCTTTTATCCAATATGTCTTTTGCAAATATCTTCTCCCATTCCATTGCTTGCCTTTTAGTTGTTTTTTTTTTTTATTTCCTTCACTGTGGAGAAATTTTTTTGTCTTGATGAGGTCCCAAGCATTCATTTTTTCCTTTGTTTCCTTGTCTTTAGAGGTGTGTTTAGTAAGAAGTTGCTGTGGCCAAGGTTGCTGCCTGCTTTCTCCTCTAGGATTTTGATGGTTTCCTGCCTCACATTAGGTCTTCATTCCATCTTGGATTTGGTTTTGTGTGTGCTGTAAGAAAATGGTCCAGTTTGATTCTTCTGCATTTTACTGTCCAGCTTTCCTACGCCATTTGTTGAAGAGACTGTCTTTTTTCCCACCGGATATTTTTTTCTTGTCTTGACAAAGATTAGTCAGACATACAGTTGTGAGTCCATTTCTGGGTTCTCTATTCAATTCCATTTATCTCTGTGTCTGCTTTTATGCCAGTACTATACTGTCTTGATAATACAAGATATTACAAGCTTTGTAATACAGATTGAAGTCTTAAATCCTGATGCTTCCCAATTTATTCTTCTTTTACAACATTACTTTGGCTATTTGGGGTCTTTTTGGTTCCATACAAATTTGAGGATTGTTTTAACTCTGTGAAAAATGCTGGTGGTAATTTGATAAGGATTACATTAAATGCATAGATTGCTTTGGGTAGTAAAGATATTTTAACAATATTTGTTCTTCCAATTGAAGAGTATGGAATGTTTTCCCATTTCTTTGTATCTTTTTCTTTCTTCTTTGTTTTTTTTCATAAGTATTCTGCATTTTTCAGCAAACAGATCTATGAACAATTAGATCTGTTCTAATTGTAGAACAATTGTAAATTGTAAATGGGATTGTAAATGGGATCAATTCCTTGATTTCTCTTTCCACTAATTCATTATTGGTATATATAAATGCAACAGTTTTCTCTAGGCTAATTTTATATTCTGTGACTTTGCTAAATTTATCACTTCTTTAAAAAATATTTTATTTATTTATTTGACAGACAGAGATCACAAGTAGGCAGAGATGCGGGCAGAGAGAGAGGAGGAAGCAGGCCCCCTGCTGAGCAGAGAGCCCAATGCGGGGCTCGATCCCAGGACCCTGGGATCATGACCTGAGCCAAAGGTAGAAGTTTTAACCCACTGAGCCACCCAGGCACCCCACTTCTAGCAATTTTTTATGGAGTCCTTGGGTTTTGTACACAGAATATCATGCCATCTGCAAAAGGTGAAAGTTTGACTTCTTCCTTGCTAATTACGATGAATTTTATTTCTTTTTGTTTTCTCATTGTTGAGGCCAGGACTTCCAATACTAGGTTGAACACAGTGCTTAGAGCGGACATCCCTGTTTTGTTCCTGACCTTAGGGGAAAAGCTCTCAGTTTTCTCCCATGATGGATGATTTTAGCTCTGGGTCTCACATATATGGCCTTTTTGATGTTGAGGTATGTTTCATCCGTCCTTACTTTGTTGAGGATTTTATTCAAGAATGGATGCTGTGTTTTGTCAAATTTTTTTTCTGCATCTGTTGAGAGGATGATGTCATTCTCATCCTTTAATTAATGTAGTATATCACAGTGCTTGATTTGCAGTTATTGTACCATGCCTGCATACCAGCAGTAAATCCTACTTGATATTGGTGAATAATCCTTTTGGTGTACTGTTGGATTCATTTAGCTAGTTTCATGTTTGAGTATTTTTGCATCCATATTCATCAGCAATATTTGTCTGTAATTCTCCTTTTTAGTGGGGTTCTTTTTAGTGGAGTGTGGTCTTGGAATCAAGGTAATGCTGCTTCATAGAATGAGTTTGGATGTTTTCCTTCCATTTCTATTTTTGGAACAGTTGCAAAAGAATAGGTATTAATTCTTCTTTAAATGTTTTCTAGAATTCACCTGGGAAGCCATCCAGACCTGGACTCATCTCTTGGGAGATTTTTGATTACTGAGGAAATTTCTTTGTTGAATATGGATCTGTCCAAGTTTTCTATTTCTTCCTCTTTCAGTTTTAGTATGTTTCTAGGAATTTATCCATTTCTTTCAGAGTGCCCAATTTGTCGGCATCTAATTGTTTCATAATATTCTTTTAAAATTGGTTATATTTCTGTGCTGTTGGTTGTGGTCTCTCCTATTACATTCATGGCTTTGGGTCCTTTCTCTTTCCTTTTTGATATTTTTTATAATTCTGGCTGGGGGTTATCAATTTTGTTAATTCTTTCAAAGAATCAGATCATACTTTCATTGATATGTTCAACTTTTTAAAAAACTTCTGTATCATTTATTTCTGCTCTAGTCTCAATTATTTCATTCCTCCTGCTCAATTTAGGCTTTACTTGCTGATATTTTTCAAGCTTCTTGAGGTGTAAAGTTAAGTTGTGTATTTGAGATTTTTCTTACTTCTTAGGGAAGGGCTATATGACATATACTTCCTTCTTAGGACTGCCTTTGCTGTATCTCAGAGGACTGTTGTGTTTTCATTTTCATTTGATTCTATGTATTTTTAAAAATTTATTCTTTAATTTCCTGGTTAACCCTTTCATTCATTAGTAGGATGTTCTTGAACCTACATGTATTTGTGGTCTGCTCAAATTTAAAATAAAGTATTCTTGGCTGCATATTTTTCACATTTATAACATGAATATGTCTTGTCACTGCCTTTTGTCCTGTCAAGTTTCTGTGGACAGGTCTCCTGCTAATTTTACATGTCTAACCTTCTACATTAAGGACATTTTGTCCCCTGCTTCTTTCAGAATTCTCTTTTTCTTTGTATTTTCCATGTTTCAGTATGATATGTCTTGATGTTGTCCTGTTTTTGTTGATTATCAGGGGAGTTCTTTGTACCTCTTGGACTTGAATGCCAAGTTCCTTCCCCAGATTAGGGCTGTTCTCAGGTATAATTTATTCAAATAAACCTTATCTCCCCTTTTTCCTGCTTTTCTTCTAGCATGATAGATATTATTGTGTTTTGTGGAATTTCTGAGTTCTCTTAGTCTATATTCATGATCTAATAGTTTTCTATCCCACTTCTTTTCAGCTTCATTATTTTCCGTAATTTAATCTTTTATGTCACATATTCATTCTTCTGATTCTTCAATTCTAATTGTTATTGCATCCAATAGATTTTGCATCTCAGTTATAGTATTTCTTATTTTGGCCTGACTAGTTTTTAGGACTTTTATCTCTATAGCCAGGGTTTCTCTGGTGTCTTCTATGCTTCTTTCAAGCCCAGGAAGTCTTCTTATTACTGTTCTAAATTCTTATTCAGATATATTGCTTATATTTGTTTTGAGTAAATCCCTAGCTGTGTTTCCTCTTGTGGTTTTTTTTGTTTTTTTTTTTTTTTTTTTTTTTTGAGGAGAATTTCTCCATCTTATCATTATATCTAGGTTTCTGCCTCTTTCATGTTGTGAAAGCTTGTTATGTTTCTTGCTCCTGAAAGTAATGCTATATTAAGAGGGGGTCATACAGTGTCCAGGACTTGGTACTTCAGGAAGCGTTTATGGTGAATGCTGTGTGTATTCTGTTGCTGTGTTTTGACTGCTCTTTCCCATAGGTCAGTCAGTCCTCTACAGATTTCTTCCTTGCTTGTAGTGGATAGTGTTTGGACAATTTATGAGATGTGCTTTGATTTTTTGAGATAATGCTGGGGAAAAAAAGACCTGATTGAAGAAAAGAGACAAAGAAAATGAACCAAAAATCAAACGAACAGAGAATCAAAAAGCCATAAGCCTGACTCCAAAGAAAAGGAAAGAAGGAAGGAACACAGAAAAAAAAAAAAAAAGGAAAAAAGCTGATCTAAAAAATGAGACAAGGAAATAATGAACAAACAAACAAAGAGCTATAAGCCTGATACTAAAGGGGGGAAAAAAACAGAATAACACACACAAAAAAGCAAAATAAAATATAATAAAACATAAAATATAAAGAAATAAAAATTTTAAAAATGGATTTTATTTTTTAATTTAATTTAATTTTATTTCAGTGTTCCAGAATTCATTGTTTATGCACCACACCCAGTGCTCCATGCAATATGTGCCCTCCTTAATACCCATCACCGGGCTCACCCAACCCCCCACCCCCTCCACTCCAAAACTCTCAGATTGTTTCTCAGAGTCCACATTCTCTCATGGTTCATCTCCCCCTCCGCTTTCCCCCAGCTCCCTTCTCCTCTCCAACTCCCAATGTCTTCCAAGTTATTCCTTATGCTCCACAAGTAAGTGTGACCATACGACAATTGACTCTCTCTTCTTGACTTATTTCACTCAGCATAATCTCTTCCAGTCCCATCTGTGTTAATACAAAAGTTGGGTATTCATCCTTTCTGATGGAAGCATAACATTCCATTGTATATATAGACCATATCTTCTTTATCCATTCATCTGTTGAAGGGCATCTTGGCTCTTTCCACAGTTTGGTGACAGTTCACTGCTGCTATGAACATTGGGGTACAGATGACCCATCTTTTCACTACATCTGTATCTTGGGGTAAATACCCAGTAGTACAATTGCAGAGTCATAGGGTAGCTCTATTTTTAATTTAAAAATTTTTTTAAAGGATTAAAAAAAAAGAAAGGAAAAAATAAAAAAGGAAAGTGTGGTCTTATTTCCACCAGAACTGATTCTGATGCTTCGGAGCATTTTATAATCCATAGACTTTTTGTATGTGGGGGGCTTATATTGGTCTTCTGGTAGAGAGGCCAGGTGCACTGGCTCACAGTCAGACCTGCCCTTGTAAAAATGTCCCTTCTGGGCACGGGGGTTAGGGTTTGGTGTAGGAGACTCCAGCCTCTACTGGAGACCCTGTGTTTCTCTCTAAATTCAGACATTTCTGGTGTGTGTGTGTGGGGGGGTGAAAGATGGCTTCACCCCACCCTCTCTTCCTCAAGGAGGGGAAACCTCAGCAGCTGATATTCAAGAGGTCCTCATGGAATACTGAACAATCTCCTCTCCTGTGCCTTCTTTAATAATCACCACCAGGCTCACCCATTCACCCACCCCTTTACCCTCCAAAACCCTCAGTTTGTTCTCAGAGTCCACAGTCCCTCATGCTTTGTCTCCCCCTCTGATTTCCCCCAATTCACTTTTCCTTTCCTTCTCCTAATGTCCTCCATGTTTTTCCTTATGCTCCACAAATAAGTGAGACCATATGACAATTGACTTTCTCTGCTTGAGTTATTTCACTCAGCATAATCTCCTCCAGTCCCATGTTGATACAAAAGTTGGGTATTCATCCATTCTGATGAAGGCATAATATTCCATTTTATATATGGACCATATCTTCTTTATCCATTCATCTGTTGAATATTTTGATTGATTTTTACAGAAATACTTATTTTTACTGCTGTTGTGTTTCCTACTTTTCTTTTTTTTTTTAAAGATTTTATTTATTTATTTATTTGACAGAGAGATACATGTCAAGAGAGGGAACTGAAGCAGGGCAGTGGGAGCCCAATGTGGGGCTTGATCCCAGGAACCTGGGGCCATGACCTGGGCCAAAGGCAAACACTTAACATCTGAGCCACCTCCGTGCCCCCTTACTAGAATTTTTTCTAATTTAATTTTATTTTTTCAGTGTTCCAAGATTCATTGTTTATGCCCCATACCCAGTGCTCCATGTAATACATCCCCTCCTGAATACCCACCACCAGGCTCACCTATCCTACATTTTAGACTCTCACTTAAGGTCTTTCTTTTCCTCTCAGAGTCCCCTTTAATATTTCATTGAGGGCTGGTTTAATTGTTATGAACTCCTTTAGTTTTCATTTGTCTGAGAAACTTTATCTCTCCTTCTATACCAAGTGATAGCCTTTTTGGATAGAATATTTTTGCCTCCAGATTTTTCCATTTCAGAACTTTGAATTTATCATGCCACTCCCTTCTGATCTGCAAAGATTTTGCTGAAAAACCCGATGTTGATGGAGGACAAGATGGCGGAGAAGTAAGAGGAGGCGCCTTTTCAACCTGTACCCTAAAGTGAGCTGATTACCTACCAAAGAACTCCGATCACCCATGAAATCAGCCTAAGATCAGAATTTTACACGTCTGGATCTCTACGGGGGGCAGAAGACGCCAGTGGGCAGGTAAAGTGGAGTGGGAACGTCGGACTGATATCGGAAGATAAACAAAAGGGGGAGGGAGCCACCAGAGGCGACCGATTGGAAAATAATACCCCAATACAAGAGTGCCCTGCATCTGGGGACCAGCATTAACTTGGAGTCTGGTTGAAAGCACTCAAAAGAGCAAAGGATCTCGGGGGGGAAATTGTGGGAATCGGGGCAGCTCGGGACAGGGGCTTAAGTCCCCAGACCCAGGACAGCCTCCCCTGGCGCTGAGCCAGAGAGTGCGGCGGAGAAACCAGGTCTTGGTCCCTGAGCCGCCAGCACGCCCGGCTCCCATGAGGGGCTGGGAGCCACACCAGATGGCAGAAAGTGCACCTTGCCTGAGATACACACGCGCGCGTGTGCCTCACCCTCCCCTGAGAGAGGTGCAGCCTGGTGCTCTGGGACCCCCGCCGTCCCGCACCCCACAACCTCCCCTGGGAGAGGTGCGCGCAAGCCCTGCACCCTTAGACCTGGAAAGACCAGGCAGTCCCAGCCCCGGCCAGCGGGAAAATCTCAGTGTGCGATCGCTGCTTGGAACCTCTCTGGCGGTCTGGAGCTGCCCAGACAGCCGCGGCTGCTGTGGTTTTGCATACAAGCAGGAGATCCTGCGGCCCCAGGGACCACGACTCATAAACTGCTCTGCCAGTGGCCCATCGGCTGCAGCACCTGCAGGGGAGCAGACTGAGGCTTCTCTCTGAGAGGGAGGTCGGGGTGCAGTTTGTTTTCCTCTAAACCTCCAAAAACCATCAAAAGCTGTCAAGGCGAGAGAAAAGAAGTGAACAAACATAAAAACCTCCAGAGAACAAAAGCCTGAAAAAACTGTTTTCCTCAGAGCCCACCCCCTTGAGGGGGGTTGGAGGACTTAACTCAGGGAACATCACCAACTGAAAACCCATGTGGCAGCCCCCTCCCCCAGAAAACAAATCAGGAAAGAAAAAAAAAGACTATAAGAGAACAACCACCACTACTTCATAGATACAACTTTTACTTTTAACTCATTCCCACTATTCTGGTTCATTTTTTTTTTCTTTTTTTATATAGATAATTTTTTTTACCTATTTACCATCACAGTGAGATGTCCAGTACATCAAATTCCATAATAAACTTCTAACCTGAATTTTTTGATACACACACATGTGTTTTTCTTTTGCTTTTTTATTTTTTTAATTTTTTTAAAAAAATTTAGTTTAGTCCAGTTTATTCCTTTTTTATTTTTATTTTCTAATATTCATATAGACTTAAACTTCAAGGTAACCCCCTTTCTCCAATCAATGCTACCCCTATAGGTAAACCAATTTTTAATCTCCCTTTTATCTTAGGAAAGTTGAGTCCTTTAACAAAGATATCAAGATAACATACAGGAAGAATCAAAATAACCTTCCTCGCCCACACTGAGAATCTATAACCATGCTCCCATCTGTTTCTTCTGCCAGTGTCTATGTGTATTTATGTTTGTCCTGATAGTATATAAATTTTATACTTGGGGTTCTTTTTGACGAGGTTCTTACTTTTTTTGCCTATATATATATTTATTCTTGTCATATACTTTTATCAGTCTTTTTGTTTGTCTGTTTTTGTTTGTATATGTCATAAATCTTACCCTGGGGCCCATTTGGGCTGAACCTTCTCTTTTAGCTTCCCTTTTTTTCCTGTCTCTCTCTCTCTCTCTCTTTTTTCTTTTTCTTTTCTTTTTCTCTCGTTTGGGTGGGGAATCCTGAGTGCTCAGAAGTATTCCAGGGTGCACCTTGACTGCACCACGGTCGATACATCCAGCTACATCTGTCCAGTCATCTCTCATCAAAATGACTAGGAGGAGGAATCCCCAACAGAAGAAAAATAAGGAGGATGGGCCTTCCGCAACAGAGCTAACGGCTATCAACATAGACAATATGTCGGAAAGAGAATTCAGGCTAACAATTATCCAGGCAATAGCTAGGCTGGAGAAAGCCATGGATGACCAAACGGAATTGATTAAGGCAGAATTGAAAGCGACCAGGGATGAAGTCCATAATGTTAGGGCAGAGCTGAAGGCCACCAGGGATGAGGTTCACAATGCTCTCAATGAGTTCCAATCGAATCTAAATTCTCTAAAAGCTAGGGTAACTGAGACAGAAGATAGAATTAGTGATCTGGAGGACAAACAGATAGAGAGAAAGGATCAGGAGGAAGCCTGGAACAAACAGCTTAGAAGCCAGGAAAACAGAATCAGGGAAATAAATGATGCCATGAAACATTCCAACGTCAGAATTATTGGAATCCCTGAAGGGGAGGAGAAAGAAAGAAGTCTAGAAGATATAGTGGAACAAGTTCTTCATGAAAATTTTCCCAATCTTGCGAATGGAACAAGTGTTCATGTACTAGAAGCAGAAAGGTCTCCCCCCAAGATTATAAATTCCAAAAAAACATCCAGGCACCTCATAGTAAAATTGAGGAATCATAATTGTAGATACAATCTCTTGAAAGCCGCTAGGACAAAGAAGCTCCTTACATACAGAGGAAAGCCCATCAGAATAACGTCAGACCTGTCCACAGAGACCTGGAAAGCCAGAAAGAGCTGGCAAGATATATTCAGGGCACTAAATGAGAAGAACATGCAGCCAAGAATACTTTATCCAGCAAGACTGACATTCAAAATGGATGGAGAGATAAAGAGTTTCCAAGACCGGCAAGGCTTAAAAGACTATGCAACCACCAAGCCGACACTGCAGGAAATATTAAGAGGGGTTCTATAAAAGAGGAAAAACCCTAAGAATAGCATCTTTATGGATTTTCTGCTTCGATGATCTGTCTAATTCTGAGAGAGGCGTGTTAAGATCTCCTACTATTAATGTATTCATATCAATATGACTCTTTATCTTGATTAATAGTTTTCTTATGTAATTGGCTGCTCCCATATTGGGGGCATAGATATTTACAATTGTTAGATCATCTTGGTGGATAGTCCCTTTAAGAATTATGTAGTGTCCTTCTGTATCTCTGACTACCGTCTTTAGTTTACAATCTAATTTATCTGATATGAGAATCGCTACCCCGGCCTTCTTTTGAGGCCCATTGGCGTGAAAGATGCTTCTCCATCCCTTCACTTTCAGTTTGGGTGTATCTTTAGGTTCAAAATGGGTCTCTTGTAGACAACATATGGATGGGTCCT
Source organism: Martes martes (assembly GCF_963455335.1). NCBI lineage: Eukaryota > Metazoa > Chordata > Mammalia > Carnivora > Mustelidae > Martes > Martes martes. The sequence goes on from NC_137897.1 coordinate 45,781,760, forward strand.
GTCGTTTTATCCAATCTGCAACCCTGTGTCGTTTTATGGGTGCATTTAGGCCATTCACATTGAGAGTGATTATTGAGAGATACGTTTTTATTGACATTGTGTTATCTTTGAAGTCTTTCTTTCTGTCGATTGTCTCTATATTTCTGTTCAATGCTATTCTTAGGATTTTTCCTCTTTTATAGAACCCCCCTTAATATTTCCTGCAGTGTCGGCTTGGTGGTTGCATAGTCTTTCAAGCCTTGCCGGTCTTGGAAACTCTTTATCTCTCCATCCATTTTGAATGTCAGTCTTGCTGGATAAAGTATTCTTGGCTGCATGTTCTTCTCATTTAGTGCCCTGAATATATCTTGCCAGCCCTTTCTGGCTTGCCAGGTCTCTGTGGACAGGTCTGACGTTATTCTGATGGGCTTTCCTCTGTATGTAAGGAGCTTCTTTGTCCTAGCGGCTTTCAAGAGATTGTATCTACAATTATGATTCCTCAATTTTACTATGAGGTGCCTGGATGTTTTTTTTTGAATTTATAATCTTGGGGGGGGACCTTTCTACTTCTAGTACATGAACACTTGTTCCATTCGCAAGATTGGGAAAATTTTCATGAAAAACTTGTTCCACTATATCTTCTAGACTTCTTTCTTTCTCCTCCCCTTCAGGGATTCCAATAATTCTGACGTTGGAACGTTTCATGGCATCATTTATTTCCCTGATTCTGTTTTCGTGGCTTCTAAGCTGTTTGTTCCAGGCTTCCTCCTGATCCTTTCTCTCTATCTGTTTGTCCTCCAGATCACTAATTCTATCTTCTGTCTCAGTCACCCTAGCTTTTAGAGAATTTAGATTCGATTGGAACTCATTGAGAGCGTTGTGAACCTCATCCCTGGTGGCCTTCAGCTCTGCCCTAACATTATGAACCTCCTCTCTGGTCGCTTTCAATTCTGCCCTAATCAATTCCACTTGGTCATCCACGGCTTTCTCCAACCTAGCTATTGCCTGGATAATTGTTAGCCTGAATTCTCTGACATATTGTCTATGTTGATAGCCGTTAGCTCTGTTGCAGAAGGCCCATCCTCTGTATTTTTCTTCTGTTGGGGATTCCTCCTCCTAGTCATTTTGGTGAGAGATGACTGGACAGATGTAGCTGGATGTATCGACCGTGGTGCAGTCAAGGTGCACCCTGGAACGCTTCTGAGCACTCAGGATTCCCCACCCAAACGAGAGAAAAAAGAAAAAAAGAAAAAAGAGGGAGAGAGAGAGACAGGAAAAAAAGGGAAGATAAAAGAGAAGGTTCAGCCCAAATGGGCCCCAGGGTAAGATTTATGACGTATACAAACAAAAACAGACAAACAAAAAGACTGATAAAAGTATATGACGTGAGAAAATATATATATATATATAAGCAAAAAAAAGGAGGAGCCTTTTCAAGAAGATCCCCAAGTATAAGATTTATATACTATCAGGACAAACATAAATACACAGAGACACTGGCAGAAGAAAAAGATGGGAGCATGGTTATAGATTCTCGGTGTGGGCGAGGAAGGTTATTTTGATTCTTCCTGGATGTATCTTGATATCTTTGTTAAAGGACTCAACTTTCCTAAGAAAAAGGGGGATTTAAAATTGGTTCACCTATAGGGGTAGCATTGCTTGGAGAAAGGGGGTTACCTTGAAGTTTAACTCTATATGAATATTAGAAAATAAAAATAAAAAAGGAATAAACTGGACTAAACTAAATTAAAATTTTTTTTAAAAATTAAGAAAATAGAAAAGCAAAAGAAAAACACATGTGTATGTATCAAAAAATTCAGGTTAGAAGTTTATCATGGAATTTGATGTACTGGACATCTCACTGTGATGGTAAATAGGTTAAAAAATTATCTATATAAAAAAAGAAAAAAAAATGAACCAGAATCGTGGGAAAGAATTAAAAATAAAAGTTGTATCTATGAAGTAGTGGTGGTTGTTCTCTTGTAGTCTTTTTTTTTTTTTCTTTCCTGATTTGTTTTCTGGGGGAGGGGGCTGCCACGTGGGTTTTCAGTCAATGATGTTCCCTGAGTTAAGTCCTCCCGACCCCCTCAAGGGGGTGGGCTCTGAGAAAAACAGTTTTTTCAGGCTTTTGTTCTCTGGAGGTTTTTATGTTTGTTCACTTCTTTTCTCTCGCCTTGACAGCTTTTGATGGTTTTTGGATGTTTAGAGGAAAGCAAACTGCACCCCAACCTCCCTCTCAGAGAGAAGCCTCAGTCTGCTCCCCTGCAGGTGCTGCAGCCGCTGGGCCACTGGCAGAGCAGGTTCTGAGTCGCAGTCCCTGGGGACGCAGGATCTCCTGCTTGTACGCAAAACCAAGGCAGCTGTGGCTGTCTGGGCAGCTCCAGACCGCCAGAGAAGGTTCCAAGCAGCAATCGCACACTGAGATTTTCCCGTTGGCTGGGGCTAAGAGCGCCGGGCTAGCGTGCACCTCTCCCAGGGGAGGGTTTGGGGCGCGGCGCCTCCAGCTCTATCAGCTCTATCGCCACGTGGGTCCGAGAACACCAGGCTGGGCATTCGTGCACCTCTCTCAGGGGAGGGTGAGGCACGCGCGGATCTCCAGTAAGGTGCGCGTTCTGCCGTCTGGTGTGGCTCCCAGCCCCTCACGGGAGCCGGACTCCACCCGTTCTCGGGCGCACTGGCGGCTCCGGGACAAAGACCAGGTTTCTCCACCGCACTCTCTGGCTCAGCGCCAGGGGAGGCTGCCCTGGGTCTGGGGACTTAAGCCCCTGTCCCTAGCCGCCCCGATTCCCACAATTTCCCCGCGCGATCGATCCTTTGCTCTTTTGAGTGCTTTCAACAAGACTCCAAGTTAATGCTGGTCCCCAGATGCAGGGCACTCTCGTATTTGGGTATTATTTTCCAATCAGTCGCCTCTGGTGGCTCCCTCCCCCTTTTGTTTATCTTCTGATATCAGCCCGATGTTCCCACTCCACTTTACCTGCCCACTGGCGTCTTCTGGCCCCCGTAGAGATCCAGATGTGTATAATTCTGATCTCAGGCTGATTTCATGGGTGATCGGAGTTCTTTGGTAGGTAATCAGCTCACTTTAGGGTACAGGTTGAAAAGGCGCCTCCTCCTACTTCCCCGTCATCTTGTCTCCCTCAATACCCAACTTTTGTAGCAAGATGGACAGTACTGGAAGAGATTATGCTGAGTGAAATAAGTCCAGCAGAGAGAGTCAATTATCATATGGTTTCACTTATTTGTGGAGCATAACAAATAACATGGAGGACATGGGGAGATGGAGAGGAGAAGGGAGTTGAGGGAAATTGGAAGGGGAGGTGAACCATGAGAGGCTACAGACTCTGAAAAACAACCTGAGGGTTTTGAAGGGGCGGTGGGGGAGGGGGAGGTTGGGGGAACCAGGTGGTGGGTATTAGGGAGGGCATGGATTGTGTGGAGCACTGGGTGTGGTGCAAAAACAATGAATACTATTACGCTGAAAATAAAAAAATAAAATAAAATATAAATAAATAAATAAATAAATAAAGAAGATATTAAAAAAAAAAAAAAAACCGATGTTACCCTAATTGGTTTTCCCTTGTATGTACCTACCTTCTTTTCTTTTGCTATTTTTAATCTCTTCTTTATCAATCAATTTGCAATTTTAATTACTACATGCAGGTTGTGAACCACCTTGGGTTGATTTTGTTGAAGTATCTCTGTGCCTCCTGTATCTGGATATCTGTTTCCTTCCCCAGATTAGGGAAGTTTCCAGCTATTATTTCTTCAAATAAAATATCTGCCCCCGTTTCTCTCTTCCTCTTCTGGGATCCCTATTATTTGAATATTATTACACTTGATGGAGTAAGTCGCTTCCCTAATTCTAGTCTCAATTTGGATAATTTTATTTTCCTCTCATTTGGTCAGGTTGATTAATTTCCATTACTGTGTTTTCCAGGTCATTAATTTGTTCCTCTATCTGCTCTAATCTATTTTTTTCTATCACGTGTATTTTTAATTTATTTTATTATGTTCATCTCTGACTGATCTGTTTTTATCTCTTTATTACAGGTCTTGCTGATGTCCTCCATTCTTTTTCCAAGTCCTGTGAGTATCTTTATGATCATTAGTTTCTCTATCAGACATGTTACTTATATCCATTTTGCTCAGGCCTTTTACTGTAATTTGGTCCTGTTCTTAATTTGAGACAAAATTCTTTCTTCTATTTTTGTAACTCTCTGAATCTGCTTCTATGTTTTACCAAAGTCAGCTATGTCTCTTGCTCTTATAGATAATGGCCTTAAGGAAAGGTACTGTAATGCCCTGCAGTACAGTGTTCCCTGTTCCCCAGGATGTGGTGCTTCAGGGTGTGTCTCTTATGTGTGTTGTCTATGCTCTGCTGTTGAATCCTGGACTTATTTTTCATTCTGTCCAGTTTGCAGAGGTTCTCTTTACACGTTTTGGACAGTGTTTCATCCTTGGCCAGATGGGGAACATTTTAAAAAGGTGTGCAATAGTCTGCTTGTGAGATGAGATCTGCCACATTGCCACCACCAGAACTGGAGATCCTGCAAAGTGTGTGGATCAAGAGACAGTGTATTGTTGGGGTATGCATCAGTCTTCTGGGGACAGGAGTGCACAGTATGGGGACTGATACAAGTGTGACTGGGAAAGGCAGATCTGCCCAAGCATGGGGTGGTGGGGCTTGGTGTAAGGAAATTAGTGAGTATAAATGACACGCTAGTTCCCACAGGTGCTTTGTGTTTATGCTGTTGGGTGGGAAAGGGAAACGGGCCTGCCAACTCCTTTATTTTTGAAGGGCTTTCCCCATATACCTGCCTCTTCATGTTATGCTCTGAGATGAGAAAATTACTCTCCCTCCCAACCGCCCTTAGGATTTTTCAAACTGCTATTTGCCTGCTGTATCTCTGTGGACTGTTTGTCTTGCTGTCTCTTTAAGGGCAGAGATTCAATTTCCTAATGCCCCCTGGGGACTTCCAGACCAGAGCCTGTTGATTCTTAAAATCTCAGGCTTTAAGTCCAGCTGGTTGTAATAACTCATGAGATTCTTTCCCTCTCACTGTCAAAGACAGCTGTAATGGAGATTAATTTTCCCCATTTAGGATCCCCAGTGTGATAGTATGTTTTACCCCTTCTTTGCACCACCAGCTCCCTCCCCATTTCAGATAGCCAAAGTGTCTCTCACTCCCAAACCACAACTTCACCCTTCCTATCTTCTTCAGTGTGGCCTATTCTCTACCTTTAATTGTGGAGTTTGTTCTGCTAGTCTTCAGTTCCTTTTCTGGATTATTTACATTGGTGTGTGTGTTATCTAGTATCCAAAGGATGAAGCAAGCTTATGGTCCTCCTGTTCCATCCTCCCAGCCTCCTATTCTCCATTTTTAAGATGTAGAGTGCATGTAAACTTGTTGCTGTTGAGTCCCTATGACCCAGAGAGCAATCCCACAATTCCTTGGCCATTTGGTGGAGTAGTGTTCTCTCTTTTATACCCTGGTTGCTCTAAACCCCAGATTTTTTTCTGTGGCCAAGGACAGAGAAATCTGTTCCTAGTCCCTCAGTACCATCCCTCCAAACTGCAGTTTGCAGCCTCAGGAGTGGAGGTCCCCTTTGTTAACTTGTTCCCAAGCCTCTTGTTATTCTTTATTTCCCATGCCCGATATTTTTTGTTGTGCATAATCTGTTCAGTTAACCCTCAGATCATCAATAGGAATTGTTCTGTAAATAGGTGTAATTTGGTGTGCTACATGGAAGGAGGGGGTTCAGGGTTTTTTACATTGTCATATTGGATTGGAACCCATTGATTAGTATGTTTAACCAAATTAATTGACTACTTTCTTCCAGACACATAAGTATAGAATCAAAAATCAAGAATTGTGTAGCTGTTTTTTTGTTTGTTTGTTTGTTGTTGTTTTAGTGCAGGCTTAGTTCATTTACTTTAGCATTTTTGAGGAAGTTAAAATAAACATATGCACATACCAACAGACATACATGTTAGCATCTAAAGGCATTTTAAATAATCTTTTGTCATTTTAAGAAATATAAACCAAAATTGCATTTTGAGATTTGTGATTAATGTTTTTTTTAAATTTAGAAATTAAACAGGCATTCAAAGATTGTTCATTATTAACTTAGGCATAGGTTATTAAAGTTAGTTAAGGATCTGAATATTACAATTTAGCTAACACATTAAAATATTATGATTGATATCTTTAATATTTTTATGAAATAAAAAAATCAAAGGTCAACCCTTATTTTAGTCAAATAAAATTTTGTGCATACATTTTTAAATTTTAAATAAGTTATGGAAATACAGAACTCTAAATTCATTCAACTCATAACAATTAACATTTAGCTCATAACTTTCATATTTAACTCATAAAACCAACATAGGAAATCTAGAAGATTTAAACCATAAATTAAACCTAATCTTTAAAAAAATGAAATATTGTGTTAACATCATTTTTATATGGCAAACTAATTTTTGCGACCCCAGAACATGCTAAAATCATTTTATCTTGAAACTATAGCCTTTCTTATTTTCTCATAGCTATATTAACTAAGGCTATTATGTAAACATATTTTTCAGTGTTCACTAAAAGAAACACTTTTATCATTTCATTGCATTACTTGGAGGTAAGATGGAAGAGGAGTAGGGTGACGCAAAGCTTGCCTCCTCCCTCAAATGCAGCTTGATAAATATCAGTCATTCTGAACACCCAAGAAATTGATTGGAAGTCTTAGCAACCAAAGCTGCATGTCTACAAAATAGAAAAAATTATCCGTGGAAGACTGGAACTGTAGAGAGTTGATTCATGGGAGAAAAGAGCTGGGGGCACTGTCCAGGGTGGGGAGCCCTGATCACAGACGGAGCAGTGAGAGGGAAGGAAGAGAGAAAAAGAGGGGGGAAAATGAAAATGTGTGCAGGGGACTGTACAAGAAAATTGTTCCTGGAACGATTGACGGAGATAAAGGAGACAGCTACAATATTGCCACTTTTTATTTTTAATGAATAGCGGAGAAGAGTCAGAAGTTTCAGACGTCTGTAACATTCCTAGAATTGTACCTGGGGAGCTGAGCAGTGCTCAAGTGGGGAAATAGGGCAGAGTCCCAGGGGCAGCAGGCTGAGGATCTGGTGGTTCACTTGGGGAGAAGCAGTTCCTCTGCTTGGAGTGCATTTGGTAGAGGTGATATAGCCTTTCCATGGTCAAAGGACACTACAGGCAACATTGAGCTGTCCCACTCACCAGAATAGGAGCAAAGACCCAAGCTGAGGGCAGCAATCCATAGCACCATCTGTGTGTTGTGATTTAACATAAACTCCAGATCTGTGCAATTGCACACACAGGCACTGGCCACCAGCCACAGTGCAGCAAGACCTTCCCCCAAAGGACCAGCATGGGTCAGCACTGCCAGGGTCTCTAAATTGTGGGGTTTTGAAACACAGCCACACCTGAGGGGGAAAAAACAAAAACAAAAAAATAAAACACAGGAGCACTGTACTGGCTGGTAGGTGGAAAACTCAGACACAGACAGGGAGAAGGCGGGGATCTGACAAAAGCTAGGGACACAGGAAGGGTTAATGTTTGCAAATATGTGAAGGCTTCCCGAAGAGGGGTTGCATGTATTACCCCCTCTGCAGAGGAGAGAATAAAGTGAAGCCATTTAACAACCCCCACAACAGCTTGATAAACCTCAGTGAGCTGAAGAGCAGGACCAAGTGGAGAATGGAGCTGCTATATCAAGCTATGCCCTGCTGCTCCCTACAGGTGTAACTCTGTAACAGCCATTCCACCTGAGAAGAAGAGCAAATTCCTCCCTTAGAACACCAGCACAAACGCTACTCCAAACCAAGTCCACTGGTCATAGAGTACTGCAAACTTTAGCTTCAGAGGAAACAGGTTCTAGATTTCTTTGGTAATTTTTCATTGTTTCTTTTTGTTTTTGTGTTTTTCTTTCTTTTTTTCTTTTTTCTTTTTTCTTTTTTTTGGATACAGAAAGAACAATTTGTTTTATTTTTATTTACTTTTATTTTTTCTATATTTCCCTTAAATTTTACTTTTTAAATTATTTTTCCTTCTACTTTTTTCTTTATTTTATTTTTTAAATATAAATTTAATTAATCAACAGAGTGTATTGTTTGTTTCAGAGGTAGAATTCAGTGATCCATCAGTCTTATATAATACCAATGCACATTATATCATGGGCCCTCCTTAACGCCCAACACCCAGTTACCCCATTCCCCCACCCCCTTCACTCCAACAACGCAGTTTGATTCCTATGATTAAGAGTTTCTTATGGTTTATCTCCCTCTCTGATTTTGATATTGTTTTATTTTTTTCCTCCCTTCCCCTATGAAACTGCTTTCTCTCTTAAATTCCACATAAAAGTGAGATCATATAATTGTCTTTCTCTGATTGACTTATTTCACTTAGCATAATACACTCTACTTCCAGCCACATAGTTGCAAATGGCAAGATTTCATATTTTTTGATGGATGAGTAGTATTCAATTGTCTCTCTCTATATATATAACCAGACATCTGCAACATTTCCAGGGTCGTACCTATACCTGGAGTGCTGATCAGTACTCAGGTGGGAGACTATATATATATATATATATATATATATATATAGTTTCATATCATCTTTATCCATTCATCTCTTGATGGACATCTGGTCTGTTCTTTCCATACTGCTCTAAACATTGGGGTGGAGGTACCCCTTCAGATCACTACTTTGTACCTTTTGGGTAAATACCTCTTGGTGCAATTGCTAGGTCAAATGTAACTCTATTTTCAAATTTTGGAGGAACATCCATACTTTTTCAAGAGTGGCTGTGCCAGCTTACATTCCTACCAACAGCGTAAGAGGGTTCCCTTTCTCCACACTCTCACCAACATCTGTCATTTCTTGAGTGTTACTTTTAGCCATTCTGACTGGTATGAGGTGTTACATGATTGTGGTTTTGATTTGTATTTCCCTGATCCCTAGTTATGTTGAGCATTTTTTTCTATGTACCTGTTGGTCATTTGTATGTCTTCTTTGGAGAAATGTCTGTTCATGTTATTTCTTGACTGTATTATTTGTTTCTTGGATGTTGATTTTGTTAAGTTCTTTATTGATCTTGGATATGTCATTTGCAAATATCTTCCCCCATTCTGTAGGTTCCTTTTTAGATATGTTGACTGTTTCCTTTGCTGTGCAAAAGCTTTTATCTTCATGAGGTCCTAATAGTTCATTTTTGCCTTTATTTCCCTTGCCTTTGGAAACATGTCTAGCAAGAAGTTGCTGAGGCTGAGGTCACAGGGGTTGCTATCTGTGTTCTCCTCTAGGATTTTGATGGATTCCTATCTCACATTGATGTCTTTCATCCATTTTGATTCTATTTTTGTGTGGGGTATAAGAAAATGGTCCAGTTTCATTCTTCTGTATGTGGCTATCCAATTTTCCCAACACCAATTGTTGAAGGAACTGTATTTTTTTCCATTTGATATTTTTCCTGCTTTACCAAAGATTACTTGACAGTTGTGGGTATACAGTTGTATATGTGGGTATACAGTTGTGGGTATACTTCCGGATTCTCTATTCTGTCCTGTTGATCTATGTGTCTGTTATTGTGCCAATACCATAATGTCTTGAAGATTGCAGGTTTGTAACACAGCTTGAAGTCTGGAATTCCAATGCCTCAGTTTTGATTTTCTATTTCAACATTCTTTTGTTATTTGGGGTCTTCTGTGGTTCCATACAGATTTTAGGATTATTTGTTCCAGCTCTGTGAAAAAACTTGATGGCATTTTGATACCGATGACATTGAATATGTAGATTGCTCTAGATAACATAGACATTTTAACAATATTTTATCTTCCAATTCATGAGCATCAAATATTTTTCTGTTTCTTTTTGTCTTCCTCAATTTCTTTCATTAATGTTCTATAGTTTTCTGAGTACCAATCCTTTCCTCTTTGGTTAGCTTTATTTCTAGGTATCTTATGGTTTTAGGTGCAATTGTAAATGGGATCAACTCCTTAATTTCCCTTTTTCTGTCTCATTGTTAGTTTATAGAAATGCAACTGATTTCTCAATAGGGGGCAAGATGGCTGTGAAGTGGGAGACTCTGTTTAAACCAGTCCCTGAATTTAGCTGGATATCTACCAGGCCAGTCTGAACACCTATAAAAACAGCCTGAGATGTATGATTATATGACAGGGGCAGAGAATCTTCAGTCCAGAGGTACAAAGGATGGAGCTGTGATCATGTGAACAGATATCGGAGGACAAACAGAAGGGAGAGGGTGCCACCAGAAGCTACCCACCACAAAGTAAAATAATACCCCAGTGCAAAAGCATCCAACACCTGGGGACCAGCAATAGCTTGCAAAGCAGTAGTAGTGGGATGGGAAGTGCCTGATAACAATGCTCAAACAGAATCCAGGAGTTTAAGGGACAAACACAGGGACAGGGGTGGTCACTTGTGTGGACCTATGACTGTGGACCTGGCAGGCTGGCCATCGCTGCAGCCACAGCCATGCCAGCTGTCACTTCCACCACCTGTACTTACCCAGACTGGGATCGCCTGCAGTTTTGGAGGCATAGGGGGCAGAGAAACACTGGGACCAAGGTCATACATGGAGAGGATCGCTGGGGTGTGCACTGCTTGTGGGAGGCTGCAGTTTTCAGGATATCTTAGAGAGGCAGAGACTGTCTGTTCTGGAGAGTTCAGAAAGGAGCAGACTGTGGCTTCTCTCCTCTGGGGCAGAACTCTGGGAGCAGACATTTTCCTCTACCCAGACCCTCCAAAAAGGAGCAAAAAACTGCCAGGAAACAAAACCATCAAGGAACAAAAGCACCCCAACATTTGTTTCCACAGAGCCCAACCCCTTCATAGGGGGGCAGAGTAACTCCAAGCAAGTTTTCCTGAAAAACAAGGTGGCAGCCACCTCCACCGGAAGACAAGATGGAAGAACAAGAGGAAGATAATCCAAAGGTCCCATAAAACTATAAAACCCCAGCACCAGGGGAACATAGTATACTAAACTCCTGGTGTTGACTCACGGACTGTGTATTTCTTAGATACAACTTCTTTATTCTCTTTCATGTTTCTTCTCTGTTTTTTTTTTTTTCTTTTTACCTACATAGCATTTCAACTAGATGCTTAATACAGCATATTCTATAGTAAGTTTTTAACTTCTACTGTTTCACACATAATTTTTTTCTTTTCCTTTTATAGATAGATAGATAGATATAAGCTTCAATGTAGGTTTTCTTTCCCTAGTCAATACTACCTTTATATATATACCAGTTTTAATTTCCCTATAATTCTGGGAAGTAGTGTTCTCTAAAAAAAGAACAAAATACACCCAGGAAGAACTGAAACACCCTAACTCGCCCACACTAAGAGATTATAGTACCCCCTCCCCTCAACCCCCTTTATTCCCTAACTTTATAAATCTTATCCTTAGGTTTCATTTAGGCTGAGTTTTCTTTGCAGTGGCTTCCTATTGCTCTGAACATTTCCGGGGTACACCTTACCTGGATTGTGGTTGATATTTTTGACTCTGAAAATTCCCTCAATCATCCCTCAACAGAATGAGTAGGTGATGGAACTCCCAACAAAGAAATTAAACAGGTACAATTACCTCTCCCAAGTAAAAATGCATATGGATATAAGCAAGATGTGAAAAACAGACTTCAGTATAACAGTTATGAAGACAACAGCTATGCTGGAGAAAACAATTAACAACATAAATTGTCTAAGGGTAGAAATCAGAGCTAATCAGGCCAAAATTTAAAATGCTATAAATGAGATGCACTCAAAATTAGATACTCTAACAGCTAGGGTAAATGAGGCAGAAGAACAAATTAGTGATCTAGAAGAAAAACTGATAGAAATTAAGGAACAGGAGGAGGCCTGGAACAAAAAGCTTAGAATCCATGAAAACAGAATTAGAAAAATAAATGACAGCATGAAACATTCCAATGTCAGATTTATTGGGATCCCTGAGGGGATGGAGAGAGAGGGAGGACTAGAAGTTATATTTGAGCAAACCATAGTTGAGAACATCTCTAATCTGGGGAATGGAACAAGCATTCAGGTCCTAGAGGGAGAGGACCCCTCCCAAGGTCAAGGAGAACAGACCAATTCTACAGTATGTAATATTAAAACTCACAAATCTTAGAACAAAGGAAACTATCTTAAGAGCAGTGAGGGGGATTAGATTCCTTACATACAATGGGAAGAACATCAGAATGATGTCAGACCTCTTCACAGAGACCTCACAAGCCAGAAAGGGCTGGGAAGACATACTAAGGGTACTAAATGAGAAGAGCATGCACCCAAGAATTCATTATCTGGCAAGGCTGTCATTCAGAACAGTTGGAGAAATAAGGAGTTTCCAGGACCAGTAGACACTGAATGATTATGTGACCACTAAACTGGCCCTGCAAGAAATATTAAGGGGGGTTCTGTAAAGGGAGAAAGACCCCAAGAGTTATATAGAACAGAAATTTACAAAGAGAATCTATAGAAACAAGGACATCACAGACAACATGATGATAATTAAATCGTATCTTTCAATAATCACTCTCAATGTGAATGGCCTAAATGCACCCATTAAGCAGCATAGGGTTGTATATTGGATAAAAAGACAGGACCCATCCATATTCTGTTTACAAGAGACGCAATTTGAACCTAAAGGTATATCCAAACTTAAAGTGAAGGAATGGAGAACCATCTTTCATGTCAATGGACTGCAAAAGAAAGCTAGGGTAGCAATTCTCATATCAAATTAGATTTTAAGCTAAGGACTATAGTTAGAGATACAGAAGGACACTATATCATTCTTTTTTTTTAAAGATTTTATTTATTTATTTGACAGACAGAGATCACAAGTAGGCAGAGAGGCAGGCGGGGGGCAATGCTCTGAAGCTCGAATTCAATCACAAGAGGAAATTTGGAAAGAACGCAAATACATGGAGACTAAACAGCATCCTTCTAAAAAATGAATGGGCCAACCAGGAAATTAAAGAAGAATTGAAAAAAATCATGGAAACAAATGATAATGAAAACACAACAGTTCAAAATCTGTGGGACACAACAAAGGCAGTCCTGAGAGGAAAATATATAACAGTGCAAGCCTTTCTCAAGAAACAAGAAAGGTCTCAAATACACAACCTAACCCTACACCTAAAGGAGCTGGAGAGAGAACAACAAAGAAAGCCTAAACCCAGCAGGAGAAGAGAAATCATAAAGATCAGAGCAGAAATCAATGAAATAGAAACTAAAAAAACAATAGAACAAATCAACAAAACTAGGAGCTGGTTCTTTGAAAGAATTAATAAGATTGATAAGCCCCTGGCCAGACTTATCAAAAAGAAAAGAGAAAGGACGCAAATAAATAAAATCATGAATGAAAGAGGAGAGATCACAACCAACACCAAAGAAATACAAACAATTATAAGAACATACTACGAGCAACTCTATGGCAACAAATTTGACAACCTGGAAGAAATGGATACATTTCTAGAGATGTATAAACTACCACAACTGAACCAGGAAGAAATAGATAACCTGAACAGACCCATAACCAGTAAGGAGATTGAAACAGTCATCAAAAATCTCCAAACAAACAAAAGTCCAGGACCAGACGGCTTCCCAGGGGAATTCTACCAAACATTTAAAGAAGAATTAATTCCTATTCTCCTGAAACTGTTCCAAAAAATAGAAATGGAAGGAAAACTTCCAAACTCATTCTATGAGGCCAGCATCACCTTGATCCCAAAACCAGACAAGGATCCCACCAAAAAAGAGAATTACAGACCAATATCCTTGATGAACACAGATGCAAAAATTCTCACCAAAATACTGGCCAATAGGATCCAACAGTACATTAAAAGGATTATTCACCACGACCAAGTGGGATTTATTCCAGGGCTGCAAGGTTGGTTCAACATCCGCAAATCCATCAATGTGATACAATACATTAATAAAAGAAAGAGTAAGAACCATATGATACTCTCAATAGATGCTGAAAAAGCATTTGACAAAGTGCAGCATCCCTTCCTGATTAAAACTCTTCAAAGTGTAGGGATAGAAGGCACATACCTCAATATTATCAAAGCCATCTATGAAAAACCCACCGCAAATATCATTCTCAATGGAGAAAAACTGAAAGCTTTTCCGCTAAGGTCAGGAACACGGCAGGGATGTCCGTTATCACCACTGCTGTTCAACATAGTACTAGAAGTCCTAGCCTCAGCAATCAGACAACAAAAAGAAATTAAAGGCATCCAAATCGGCAAAGAAGAAGTCAAACTATCACTCTTTGCAGATGATATGATACTATATGTGGAAAACCCAAAAGGCTCCACTCCAAAACTGCTAGAACTTATACAGGAATTCAGTAAAGTGTCAGGATATAAAGTCAATGCACAGAAATCAGTCGCATTTCTTTACACTAACAACAAGACAGAAGAAAGAGAAATTGAGGAGTCAGTCCCATTTACAATCGTACCCAAAACCATAAGATACCTAGGAATAAATCTAACCAAAGAGGCAAAGAATCTATACTCAGAAAACTATAAAGTACTCATGAAAGAAATTGAGGAAGACACAAAGAAATGGAAAAATATTCCATGCTCATGGATTGGAAGAACAAATATTGTGAAAATGTCTATTTTACCTAAAGCAATCTACACATTTAATGCAATCCCTATCAAAATCCCATCCATTTTTTTTAAAGAAATAGAACAAATAATCCTAAAATTTATATGGAACCAGAAAAGACCTCGAATAGCCAAAGGAATATTGAAAAAGAAAGCCAAAGTCGGTGGTATCACAATTCCAGACTTCAAGCTCTATTACAAAGCTGTCATCATCAAGACAGTATGGTACTGGCACAAAAACAGACATATAGACCAATGGAACAGAATAGAGAGCCCAGAAATAGACCCTCAACTCTATGGTCAACTAACCTTCGACAAAGCAGGAAAGAATATCCAATGGAAAAAAGACAGCCTCTTCAACAAATGGTGCTGGGAAAATTGGACAGCCACATGCAGAAAAATGAAATTGGACTATTTCCTTACACCACACACGAAAATAGACTCAAAGTGGATGAAGGACCTCAATGCGCGAAAGGAATCTATCAAAATCCTTGAGGAGAATGCAGGCAGCAACCTCTTTGACCTCCACCGCAGCAACTTCTTCCTAGGAACATCGCCAAAGGCAACAGAAGCAAGGGCAAAAATGAACTATTGGGATTTCATCAAGATCAAAAGCTTTTGCACAGCAAAGGAAACAGTTAACAAAACCAAAAGACAACTGACAGAATGGGAGAAGATATTTGCAAACGACATATCAGATAAAGGGCTCGTATCCAAAATCTATAAAGAGCTTATCAAACTCAATACCCAAAGAACAAATAATCCAGTCAAGAAATGGGCAGAGGACATGAACAGACATTTCTGCAAGGAAGACATCCAGATGGCCAACAGACACATGAAAAAATGCTCCACATCACTCGGCATCAGGGAAATACAAATCAAAACCACAATGAGATACCACCTCACACCAGTCAGAATGGCTAAAATTAACAAGTCAAGAAATGACAGATGCTGGCGAGGATGCGGAGAGAGGGGAACCCTCCTACACTGTTGGTGGGAATGCAAGCTGGTGCAACCACTCTGGAAAACAGTGTGGAGGTTCCTCAAAAAACTGAAAATAGAGCTACCCTACGACCCAGCAATTGCACTCCTGGGTATATATCCTAAAGATACAAACGTGGTGCTCCGAAGGGGCACGTGCACCCGAATGTTTATAGCAGCAATGTCCACAATAGCCAAACTGTGGAAAGCGCCTAGATGTCCATCAACAGATGAATGGATAAAGAAGATGTGGTATATATACACAATGGAATACTATGCAGCCATCAAAAGACATGAAATCTTGCCATTTGCGACGACGTGGATGGAACTAGAGGGTATCATGCTTAGCGAAATAAGTCAATCGGAGAAATATAACTATCATATGATCTCTTTGATATGAGGAAGTGGAGATGCAAGGTGGGGGGGTTTGGGGGGAGGTAGGAAAAGAAAAAATGAAAAGATGGGATTGGGAGGGAGACAAACCATAAAAGACTCAATCTCAAGAAACAGACTGAGGGTTGCGGGGGGGAAGGGGGATGGGAGAGGGTGGTGGGGAAATGGACATTGGGGAGGGTATGTGCTATGATGAGTGCTGTGAAATGTGTAAACCAGACGATTCACAGACCTGTACCCCTGGGGATAAAAATACATTATATGTTTATTAAAATAAAAAAAAAAATAAAAAAAATAAATAAATAAAGATTTTATTTATTTATTTGACAGACAGAGATCACAAGTAGGCAGAGAGGCAGGCGGGGGGGGGGGTAAGCAGGCTCCCCGCTGAGCAGAGAGCCCAATGCGGGGCTCGATCCCAGGACCCTAGGATCATGACCTGAGCCGAAGGCAGAGGCTTAACCCACTGAGCCACCCAGGTGCCCCGGACACTATATCATTCTTAAAGTGTCTATCAAACAAGAAGATCTATCAATTATAAATATCTAAACCCCTAACATGGAAGCAGCCAACTACATAAGCCAACTGTTAATCAAAATAAAGAGACATAATGATAATAATACATTAATTGTAGGGGATCTTAACACTCCATTCTCAGTAGTAGACAGATCATCCAAGCAGAAAATCAACAATGAAACAAGAGCTTTAAATGACACACTGGACCAGATAAACCTCATAGATATATACAAAACATTCCACCCGAAAACAACGAATATACATTCTTCAGGAGTGTACATGGAACTTTCCTCAGAATAGACCAAAGACTGGGTCAGAAATCAGGTTTCAAATGATACGAAAAGATTGAGATTATTCCCTGCATATTCTTAGACCATTGTGCTTTGAAACTGGAACTCAATTAGAAGAAGGTTGGAAGAAATTCAAACACTTGAAAGCCAAAAGACCATTCTGCTTAAGGATGTTTGGGTCAAACTGACACATGAAAAGGTGCTCAACATCACCCAGCATCAGGGAAATACAAATCAAAACCACAGTGAGATACCACCTCACACCAATCAGAATGGCTAAAATTAACAATTCAGGAAATGACAGGTGTTGGAAAAGATGTGGAGAAAGGGGAACCCTCCTACACTGTTGGTGGGAATGCATGCTGGTGCAGCCACTCTGGAAAACAGTATGGAGGTTCCTCAAAAAGTTGGAAATAGAGCTACTCTATGATCCAGCAATCGCACTACTGGGTATTTCCTAAAGATACAAATGTAGTGATCCACAGGCCTATGTGCACCCAAATGTTTATAGCAGCAATGTCCACAATAGCCAAACTATGGAAAGAACCTAGATGTCCATCAACAGATGAATGGGTAAAGAAGAGGTGGTATATAAACACAATGGAATACTATACAGCCATAAAAACTGAAATCTTGCCATTTGTCATGACGTAGATGGAACTAGAGAGTATTATGCTAAGCAAAATAAGTCAATCAGAGAAAGAAAATTATCATATTATCTCTCTAATATGAGGAAGTTGAGGCAGGGAAGGGGTCGTGGGGGAAAGGGAGGGAAACAAATGAAACAAGATGGGACTGGAGAGGGAGACAAACCATAAGAGACTCTTAATCTCAGGAAACAAACTGAGGGCTGCTGGAGAGTGGGAGAAGAAGCAGAGGGTGGCACAGTCATGGACATTGGGGAGGGTGTGTGCTATGGTGAGTGCTGTGAATTGTGTAAAACTGAGGATGCACAGACCTGTACCCCTGAAACAAATAATACATTATATGCTAATTTAAAAAATGTTTGGGTCAACAAGGAAATTAAAAAACTTTAAAAATTCAAGGAAACCAATGAGAATGAAAACACATCTGCCCAAAACTTATTGGATATGGCAAAGGCAGGACTAAGGGGGAAATACATAACCATCCAAGCCTCATTAAAAAAAAAAAAAAATCCTGAATTCGCCAACTAACTTTACATCTTAAAGAACTGGAAAAGAAAACAATTTTAAAAAAACAATAAATGATCCCTAAGCCATGCACAAGAAGATAAATAATGAAAATTAGAACAGAGAAAAATGAACTAGAAACCAGAATTACAGTAGAGTAGATCAACAAAACCAGAAGCTGGATCTCTGAAAGAATAAATAAGATTGATAAACCTATGGCCAGAGTTATCCAAAAGAAAGGAAAAAGGACCCGATTAATAAAATTATGAATGAAAAGGGAGAGATCATGACTAACACCAAAGAAATAGAAACAATTATCAAAAATTATTACAACAACTATATGTCAATAAGTTAACGAACTTGGATGAATTGGATCCCTTCCTGGAAACCTATAAACTAGCAAGACTGAAAAACGAAGAAATTGACAACCTGAATAAACCAAGAACCAGAAACAAGACTGAAGCAGTGATCAAAACTTCCCCAAAAACAAGAGTCCAGTACTTGATGGATTCCGTGGGGAATTCTACCAAACATTCAGAGAAGAAATAATACGTATTGCCCTGAAGCTGTTTCAAAAAATAGAAACAAAAGAGAAATATCTGGATTCTTTCTACAAGACCAGAATTACCTTGATCCCAAAACCAGGCAAAGAACTCATCACAAAGAATGTGAAACCAATATCCCTGACGAATATGGATACCAAAATTCTCAACAAGATCCTAGCTAACAGTATCCAACAGTACATTAAAAGGATTGTCCATCATGACAAGTTGGGATTTATAACTGGGATGGAAGGATGGTTCAACATTTGTAAATCAATCACTGTGATTAAACACATTAATAAGAGGAGAGACAAGAACAACATGGTCCTCTGAATTGATGCAGAAAAAGCATTTGACAAAATACAACATCCTTTCCCGTTTAAAACTCTTCAGAGTGTAAGGATACCAGAAACATTCCTCAGTTTCATAAAAACCATCTATGAAAAGCCCACAGTGAATATCATTCTCAAAGGAGAAAAGCTGAGAACATTTCCCTTAAGATCAGGAACATGACAAGAATGCCCACTCTCACCACTGTTGTTCAACATAGTACTAGAAGTCCTAGCAATATCAATCAGACAACAAAAAGAAATAAAAAGTATTCAAATTGGCAAATAAGAAGACAAACTCTTTCTCTTCACAGTTGACATGATACTTTAGGTGGAAAACCCAAAAGACAGTACCCGCAAATTCCTAGAACTCATACATTAATTCAGTAATGTGGCAGGATACAAAATCAATGCACAGAATTCAGTTGCTTTCCTATGCAATAACATTGTAACTGTACAAAGAGAAATTAGAGAATCAATTACATTTACAATAGGGCCAAAAACCATAGATAACTTGGAATAAACCTAACAAAGAGGTGAAGGATCTATACTCTAGAAACTACAGTACACTTATGAAAGAAATTGAAGAAGACGCAAAAAGATGGACAAACATTCCATGCTCATGGATCAGAAAAATAAACATTGTTAAAATGTCTATGCTGTCTATGTGATTTCAATGCCATCCCAATCAAAATACCATGGTATTTTTCGAAGTGCTGGAACAAACAATCCTAAAATTTGTATGGAAACAGAGAAGACCCCAAATCACCAGGGACTTTTTTTGGGGAGGGTGGGGGGAAAGCAAAACAAATCTGGGGGCATCACATTGCCTGATTTCAAGCTATATTACAAAGCTTTGGTCACCAAGACAGCATGGTACTGGCACAAAAAACATACAAATAGATCAATGGAACAGAATAGAGAGCCCAAGTATGGACACAGTTTTATGGTCAACTTAACTTCGACAAATCAGGAAAAAATATCCAATGGAACAAGGACAGTCTCTTCAATAAACAGTGCTAGGAAAATTGGACAGCCACACACAGAAGAATGAAACTGGATCATTCTCTTACACAAAGATAAACTCAAAATGGATGAAAGACCTCAATGTGAGACAGGAATCCAGCAAAATCCTTGAGGAGAACATAGGCAATAATCTCTTCAACATTGGCCACAGCTACCTCTTTCAAGACACCTGTCCAGAAGAGAAGGGGAAAGATGGTGGAGAAGTAGGAGAGTCTGTTTCAACCGGTTCCCTGAAGTGAGCTAAATATCTACCAGAACACTCTGAACACCCATGAAATCAGCCTCAGATGTAAGATTATACTCTTCTGGATCTCTAGGGGGCAGGAGATCATCCATGGAGAGGTAAAGCAGAGTGGGAATTCTCATACTGATATTGAAGGATTAAAAAAGGGGGGAAGGAGCCACCAGAAGTGACTCACTGGAAAGTAATACCCCAATATGAAAGTGCCCTGTGCTTGGGGACCAGCATTAACTTGGAGTCTGGTTAAAAGCACTCAAAAAGAGCAAAAGGTCTTAAGGGGCAACTGGTGGAATCGGGTGGCCACGGACATGGTCCTAAGCCCATGGTCCCAGGACGGGGTCACAGCCAGTGGCCACCTGTGCCTGAGATAATCCGGCTGTGGCTCTAATCTCCCTGGGCCCTTGGCTTTCCACTGTTTGCACCACTGCTTGGGCTTGGTGCACCCCTCCTGCCCATGAGAGAGCCTGGTGTGGGTGCTGGCCAGTGGTCTCTGAACCTGCAACCTTCTGAGACCTGCACCACTGCTGTGTCGTGGGTGTGGACCCCAGACAGCAGTCCTGATAGCTACCAGGATCGGGCTCCCCCAAACCAATATCACTTGCGGTTTTAGTGGCATGGGGGTGCAGAGACAAGCCGGGGCCTCAGGTGACCACTGAGACAGTGGCTGGGAGTGCACACTGCCTGTGAGAGGTTGCAGTGTTTAGCAGAGATTACAGAGGGAAAGTATGTGTGTTCTGGACCACCCAGAGGGAGCAGACTGAGGCCTCTCTCTGAGTCCGAGGACTGGGTGTGGACAGTTTACTTTTTGCACTAGCCTTATGAAAAACCGGTTTCCACAGAGTCCAGCCCCAGCTGGGGGACAGGGCAACTCAGCTGAAGCAAGATTGACTGAAAAACAACGCAGCAGGCCCCTCCCCCAGAAGACAAGCCAAAAGAACAAGAGGACATAACCACAGGGACCCCATAAAACTGTAAAACCCCTACATCAGGGGAAAACAATATATTAAACCCCCAGTATTGCCCCCAAACCTGTATATTTCATAGCTACAACTTTTTAAACTAGTTCTCACAATTCTTATTCTTTTATTTTTTTAACCTACTCACCATTACAACTAGATATTTAATACAACATATTACGTAATAACTTTTTAAATTGAACTTCTTTCATTCATATACCTGGGTTTCCTTTTCTTTTCTTTTTTTTTCATTCTTTTTTTAAACATATATAGATATAAGCTTCAAGGCAATCTTTTTTCCCTATTCAATACAACCCCTATATAGAAGCCAGTTTTAATTTCCCTGTATCTTGAAAAGGTGAGTCCTTTAACAAAGATTAACAAGATACACCCAGAGAGTACTGAAATAAGCTTCCTCACCCACATGAAGGGTTTATAACAACTTTCCCATCTTATTCTTCTGTCAGTGTTTCTGTGTATTTGTCTTTGTTTTTGTACTATATAAATCTTACTCTTCAGGTTCATTTTGACTGGGTTTTTTGTTTTGTTTTTGTTTTTTGTTTTTTTCTTGTCTTTTACTTATCGCAGTCTTTTTGTTTGTTCGCTTTTGGTTTATGTACCTTATAAATCTCACTTTTGGGACTCATGTTGTCTGGGTTTTCTTCTTTTTTTTTCCCCTTTTTCTCTTTCTTTTTCTTTCTTTTTGATAGTGACTTCCTATTGCACCGAAACTTTCCAAAGGGCAGCTTGACTGGATCGTGGTTGACATATTCAGCTATACATCCCCTCAACCACCTCTCACCAAAATAACTAGGAGGAGGAAAACCCAACAGAGGAAAAATTCAGAGACTGCGATCTCTGCCGTAGAGCTATTGGATATGGAAATAAATAGTATGTCAGAAAGGGAATTCAGGGTACCAATTATCCAGGCAATGGCTAGGTTGGAGAAGACCACTAGTGACAACCTTTGGTCCTCTAAGGGACAACTCACTAGAGCTGATCTGGAAGAAGTAAAAAATGCTATCAATGAGATCCAATCTAATCTAAATACTCTAACACCTAGGGTAACCAAGAGGCAGAAGATAGAATTAGTGATCCAGAGGTCAAAATGATAAAAAAAGAAAGATCAGAAGGAGGCCTGGAACAAACAGCTTAGAAGCCATGAAAACAGAATTAGGGAAAGAAATGACGCCATGAAATGTTTCAATGTCAGAATTATAGAGATCCCTGAGGGACTGGAGAAAGAGAGAAGACTAGAAGATGTATTTAAACATATTCTGGATGAAAATTTCCCCAATCTGGGAATGGAACAAGTGTTCATGTCCTAGAGGCAGAGAGGACACCCCCAAGATCGAGTCTAGAAAGACCTCCAAACACTTAATTGTGAAATTCATAAATCATAATTTCAGACAAGCAGTCTTAAGGACAGCTAGGGAGAAGAGATTCCTTATGTACAGAGGAAGGGCCATGAGAATAATGTCAAACTTGTCCATAGAAACCTGGCAAGGCAGAAAGGGCTGGCAAGACATATTCAGGGGACTAAATGAGAAGAACATGCAACCAAGAATACTTTATCCAGAAAGGCTGACATTCATAATGGATGGAGAGATAAAGAGCTTCCACGACCGGCAAGGTCTAAAAGAGTACGTGACCACCAAGCCGGCACTACAAGAAACACTAAGGAGAGTTCTATAAAAGAAGAAAGAACCCAAGAGTGACACAGAACAGAAAGTTACAGAGACAATGTATAGAAACAAGGACTTCACAGGCAACAAGATGTCAATAAAAACTTATCTTTCAATAATCACTCTCAATGTGAACAGCCAAAATGCTTCCATAAAATGGCACAGCACTGCAGACTGGATAAAATGACAGGACTCAACCATATGCTGTCTACAAGAAACACATTTTGAAACTAAAGATATATCCAGACTGAAAGTGAAGGGATGGAAAAGCAGCTTTCATGCCAACAGGCCTCAAAAGAAAGCTGAGGTCATGATTCTTATATCAGATAAGTTAGATTTTAAACTAAAGACTGTACTCAGAGATACAGAAGGACACTACATCATTTTTAAATAGTCTATCCACCAAGAAGATCTAACATTTGTTAAATTTATACACCAAATATGGGAGGAGCCAACTACATAAGCCACCTGTTAATCGAAATAAAGAGTCATATTGATATGATTACATTAATTGTAGGGGATCTTAACATGCCATTCTCAGTAACAGACAGATTATCCAAGCAGAAAATCAATAAAGAAACAAGAGCTTTGAATGACACATTGGACCAGATGGACCTTATAGATATATACAGAACATTCCACCCTAAAACAACAGAATACTCATTTTTCCCAAGTGCACATGGAACTTTCTCCAGAATAGACAATATACTGGGCCACAAACCAGGTCTCAACTGATATCAAAAGATGAGATTTTTCCCTGCACGTTCTCAGACCACAATGTGTTCAAACTGGAACTCAACCACAAAAAAAAAAAAAAAAAAAAAATTGGAAGGAATTCAAACACTTGGAAACTAAAGACCACCCTGCTTAAGAGTGTTTGAATCAACCAGGAAATCAAAGAAGAACTTAAACAATTCATGGAAACTAATGAGAATTAAGACACATTGCTCCAAAAGCTATGGGATACGGTAAAGGTGATCCTAAGGGGGAAATACATAGCCATCCAAGCCTCGCTCAAAAAAAAAAAAAAAAAAATTGCAAAATCCAGAATACACCAGCTCTCTTTACACCTTAGAGAACTGGAAAATCAACAACAGATGAAGACAACCCTATGCATAAGAAGGGAAATAATCCATATTAGAGGAGAGATTAATGAGTTAAAAACTAGAGATGCAGTAGGACACATCAAAGAAACTGGAACCTGGTTCCTTGAAAGAAATAATCATCAGAAATCATTATCAACAGTTATATGCCAATATGTTAAAGAATCTTGACAAAATGGATGCATTCCTGGAAATCTATTAACTTCCAGAACTGAATTAGGAAGAAACTGACAACCTGAATAGACCAATATCTAGTAACGAGATTGAAGCAGTGATCAAAAACCTCCCAAAAAACAAGAGTCCAGAACCTGAGAGATTCCCTGGGGAATTCTACCACACATTCCAAGAAGAAATAATACGTATTCTCCTGAAGCTGTTTCAAAAAATAGAAACAGAAGGAAAACTTCCAGATTCTCTCTATGAAGCCAGCATTACCCTGTTCCCCAAAGCAGGCAAAGACCCCATCAATAAGGAGACCAATATCCCTGATGAATATGGATGCCAAGATTCTCAACAAGATTTAGTAGCATGTTTTTTAAACTCTATATATTTGTGATATTTAGATTTTTTTTTTTTCTATTCTTGAATTCTAGTTTCATCATGCTGTGGTCAGAAAAGGTATATGGTATGATTTCAATCTTTTTGTATATAAGTTACTGCCTATGTTCTCCTCTAGAATTTTAATGGATTCCTATCTCACATTGAGGTCTTCATCCATTTGATTTTATCTTTGTGTATGGTGTAAGAGGATGTTCCAGTTTCATTCTTCTGCATGTGGCTTCTCGATTTTCAAGCTCTTTCAGACGCAGGCAAGCGTGAACTCACAGCCCACAGTCGTGCAAGGCGTGCAGAGTGCAAGAGGCTGTGGACTTAGTGCCGGATGATGCTCACACCAGAAGCTCAAGCCCAAGCTGCTTGGGCGGGAGTGCACCAAGCCGAGCAGTGGTGCAAGCAGTGGCCAGGTGCTCAGAGACCACAGGCTGGAGGCTCCGCAGCACTCTGTCTGGCACAGGTGGTCACCAGCGGTGGTTTAGGCCCATGCCCATGACCACCCAATTCCACCAGTTACCCCTTAAGCTCTTTTGCTCTTTGTGAGAGCCCTTGACCAGATTCTAAGCTAACGCTGGGCCCAAACCACAGGGCACTTTCATATTGGGGTATTAATTTCCAATGGGTCTCTTCTGGTGTCTCCCTCCCTCTTCTGTTTATCCTCCGATGTCAGTCCAAGTGTTCCCCCTCTGCTTTACCTCTCCACTGATATCTTCTGACCCTGTAGAGATCCAGAAGTGTATAATCTTACATCTCAGGCTGATTTCATGGGTGTTCAGAGTGTCCTGGTAGGTATTTATCTCACTTTAGGGGACCAGTTGAAACAGGATTACCCTGTTTCATCTTGCCCCTCCTCCCTTTTTTTGTCCTTTCTTTTATTTATGTAATGTATCATATGGTTTAATTTGAGAATGTTAAACCACACTCGATCCACAGGAATAAATCCCACTTGGATGTAGTGAATAATCCTTTTAATGTACTGCTGAATCCTATTGGCTAACATTTTGGTGTGAAGTTTTGCATCCATTTTCATCTGGGTATTGGTCTGTAATTCTCCTTTTTGATGGGGTCACTGTCTGGTGTTGGTATGATGGTAATGCTGACATCATAGAATGAGTTAGGAAGTTTGTCATCGATTTCTATTTTTTGAAACAGCTTCAGAAACATAAGTATTAATTCCTCTTTCAATGTTCGGTAGAATTCCCTTGGGAAACTGTCTGGCCATGAGCTTTTGTTTTTGGGGAGATTTTTGACTTCTGCTTCAATTTCCTTTCTGGACATGGGTATGTTCAGATTTTCTGTTTCTTCCTGGTTCAGTTTTGGTAGTTTATACATTTTTAGGAATGTATCCATTTCTGTCAGATTGCCTAAATTGTTTGCATATAGTTGTTCATAATACATACTTATACTTGTTTGTATTTCTTCAATGTTGGTTGTGATCTCTCATCTTTCATTCATGATTTTATTTATTTGGCTCCTTTCTCTTTCTTTTTGATAAGTATGGCTAGGGGGTTATCGATCTTATTAATTCTTTCAGAAGTCCAGCTCCTAGTTTCCTTGATCTGTTCTACTGTTCTTTTGGTTTATCATTCATTGATTTCTGATCCAATCTTTATTATTTATCTTCTGCTGGGTCTGGGCTTTATTTGATGTTGTTTCTCCACCTCCTTTAGGTGGGAGGTTATGTTGTGTATTTGAGACCTTTATTTTTTCATGTGAAAGTTTTGTATTGCTATATTCTTCCCTGTTAGGACCACCTTTGCTGTATCCCAAAGGTTTTGAACAGTTTTGTTTTCATTTTCATTTGTTTCCATCATTTTTTAAAAGTCTTCTTTAATTTTCTGGTTGACCCATTCATTCTTCAGTAAGATGCTCTTTAACCTCCATGGTTTTTTTAGTTCTTTCCACATTTCCTTTTGCAGTTGAGTTCAGATTTCAAAGTATTATTGTCTGAAAATATGCAGGGCATGACGCCAAACTTTTGGTACCAGTTGAGACCTGATTTGTGACCCAGAATGTGATCTATTCTGGAAAATATTCCATGTGCACTTGAGAAGAATGTGTATTCTGTTGCTTTAGGGTGGAATGCTCTGTGTATATTTGTGAAGTCCTCTGGTACAGTGTATCATTCAATACCCTTGTTTCATTGTTGATCTTCTGCTTAGGTGATGTGTCCATTGAAGTGAGTACAGTGTTAAAGTCCCCTAGTACTGTTGTGTAATTACCAGTGTGTTACTTTAATTTGTTGTTATTATTCGCTGTATATATTTGCTATTCCCACATTAGGGTCATCAATATTTCCAATTGGTAGATCTAACTGTTGGATAGAGAAATTAACTATGATATAGTCTCCTTCCTCATCTCCTGTTACAGTCTTTGTTTTAAAATCTAATTTGTCTGATATAAGGATTGCTACCCCAGCTTTCTTTTGATGTCCATCAGCATGGCAAATGGCTTTCCACCCCCTCACTTGCAATCTGGAGGTGTCTTTGGGTCTTTGTCTCTGTAGACAGCATATAGATGGCTCTTGCTTTTTTATCAAATCTGATACCCCGTTTCTTTTGAGTGGATATTTAACCCATTTTCACTCAGAGTAACTATTAAATATACAAATTTAGTGCCATTGGATTATTTAAAAGTCATTGTTTCTGTAGATAGTCTCTGTTTCTATCTGGTCCATGTTACTTTTGGGCTCTCTCTTCACTTAAAGGACCCCCTGTAATATTTCTTGCAATGCTGGCTTAATGATCAGAAATTATTTTAGTTTCTATTTGTCTTGGAAGCCATTTTATCTTTCCTTCTATGTTGAATGATAGCCTTGCTGGATAAAGTATTCTTATTTTCTCATTTAACACCCTGTATATACCATGCCAGTCCTTTCTACCCTGCCAGGTCTCTGTGTATAGCCCTGCTGCCAGTCTAATGTTTCTATCCTTGTATGTTAGGGACCTCTTGTCCTGAGCTGCTTTGGGAATTTTCTCTGTGTTTCTGAGATTTGGAAGCCTCATGATTATATGTGGAGTTGACCCATTTTTATTGATTTTCAAGGGGGTTCTCTATTCCTCCTGGAAGTGAATTTCTGTTTCCTTCTGAAGATTATAGACTTCATCAGCTATAATTTCTCCAATATACTTTCTGCTCTGTCTCTTATCTCTTCTTCTGAGATCCTAATTATCTAATATTATTTTGCTTTATGGTATCACTTATCTCTTGAATTCTCCCCCATGATCCAGTGTTTTTTTTTTCCTCAGTTTCTTTGTTCTCCATCATTTTGTCTTATATATCACTAATTATCTTTTCTGCCTCGTTTATCCTAGCAGTTACTGCCTCTGTTTTTTGTTTTGTTTTGTTTTTGTTTGTTTGTTTGCTTCTTTTTTAAAGATTTTATTTATTTATTTATTTGACAGACACATCACAAGTAGGCAGAGAGGCAGGCAGAGAGAGAGAGGAGGAAGAAGGCTCCCCACTGAGCAGAGAGCCCAATGCGGGGCTCAATCTCAGGACACTGGGATCATGACCTGAGCTGAAGGCAGAGGCTTTAACCCACTGAGCCACCCAGGTGTCCTTGTTTATTTGCTTCTTATTCATAGCATTTGGATTTTTACTTGATCAGATTTATGGTTGTTTCATTTCTTCAGAAAGGGATTCTCCAGTGTCTTCTATGCATTTTTCAAGCCCAGCTAGTATCTTTACAATCATTATTTTGAAATCTAGTTTCAATATCTTACTTATATCCTTACTGATTATGTCTTTGCCATCACTAATGCCTCTTGTTTTATATTTTGAGGTCAGTTTTTCCATCTTGTCATCCTTTCCAGAGAATAATACAATAAAAAAGAACAAAATACTAAAATGGCAAGAAGATCCCCAGAAAAATATACACTATATACAGAGGAGACTCAAAAACCAATCATCATCATCATCATCATCAAATTTATTTTTCTTTTTTATTATGTTATGTTACTCACCATACAGTATAACATTAGTTTTTGATGTAGGTTTCCATGATTCACTGTTTGCTTATAAGACCTGGTGCTCCATGCAATCCATGTCTTCCTTGATGCCCATCACCAGGCTTACCCATCCCTTCAACCCCTCCCTTCTGAAACCCTTTAGTTTGTTTCCTGGAATCCATAGTCTCTCATGGTTCCCACTCCAATTACTCCCCCTTCATTTTTCCCTTCCTTCTCCTAATGTCTTCCACGCTATTCCTTTTTTTACACAAATAAGTGAAACCATATGATAACTGACTTTCTCTGCTTTGCTTATTTCACTCAGTATAATCTTCTTCAGTCCCACCCACGTTGATGCAAAAGCTGGATATTCATCCTTTCTGATGACTGAGTAATATTCCATTGTGTATATGGACCACATCTTTATCCATTCATCTGTGGAAGGGCATCTCTGTGCTTTTCACAGTTTGGTTATTGTAGGCATTAGTGTTATGAACATTAGGATGCATATGGCCCTTCTTTTCACTACATCTGTATCTTTGGTGTAAATACCCAGTAGCACAATTGCTGGGTCATAGGGTAGCTCCATTTTTAATGTCTTGAGGAACCTCGACACTGTTTGCCAAAGTGGCTGCACCAAATTGCATTCCCACCAACAGTGTAAGACAGTTCCCCTTTCTCTACAACTTTCCCAACATTTGTTGTTTCTTGCTTTGTCAATTTTTGCCATTCTAACTGGTATAACATGGTATCTCAGTGTGGTTTTGACTTGAATTTCTTGATGGCTAATGGTGAACATTTTTTATGTGTCTGTTAGCCATTTGTCCGTCTTCTTTGGACAAGTGTCTGCTCATGTCTTTCTGTCCATTTTTGACTTGATTATTTGTTTTATGGGTGTTGAGTTTGAGAAGTTCTTTATAGATGTTGGATGTCAGCCCTTTGTCTGTAGTGTCATTTGCAAATATCTTCTCCCATTCTGTGGACTGCCTCTTTGTTTTGTTGACTGTTTCCTTTTCTGTGCAGAAGCTTTGATCTTGATGAAGTTCCAAAAGTTCATTTTTGCTTTTGTTTCCCTTGCCTTTGGAGATGTGTCTTGAAAGATGATGCTATGGCCGATGTCAAAGAGGTTACTGCCTATGTTGTCCTCTAGGATTTTGATGGATTCCTGTCTCATATTGAGGCTTTTCATCCATTTTTGGTGTGTCTTTGTGTGTGGTGTAAGCAAAGGGTTGAGTTTCATTCTTCTATACATAGTTGTCCAATTTTCCCAGCACCATTTATTGACGAGACTGTCCTTTTTCAGTGGATATTTTTTCCTGCTTTGTCTAAGATTAGTTGTCCAGAGTTGAGAATCCATATCTTTACTCTCCATTCTGTTCCACTGGTCTATGTTTCTGTTTTTGTGCCAGTTCCATGCTATCTTGGTGATAACAGCTTTATAATATAACTTGAAGTCTGGCAATGTCATGCCCCCAGGTTAGTTTTTCTTTTTCAACATTTCCTTGGCGATTTGGTGTTTTTTCTGGTTCCATACAAATTTTAGAAGATGTGGTACATATACACAATGAAATATTACTCAGCCATCAGAAGGGATGAATATCCAACTTTTATGTCAATGTGAATATTACTGTAGGAGATTATGCTAAGTAAAATAAGTCAAACAGAGAAAATCAATTATCATACAGTTTCACTTATTTGTGGAACATAAGGAATAGCATGGAGGATATTAGGAGAAGGAAGGGGAAAATACAGGGGGAGAAATCAGAGTGGGAGACAAACCATGAAGGCTGTGGACTTTGAGAAACAAACAGGGTTTTAGAAGGGAAAGGGTTTGGGGGATGGGTGAGCCTAGTTATGGGTATTAAGGAGGGCATGGATTGCATGGTGCACTGGATGTTATTCACAAACAATGAATCATGGAGCACTACATCAAAAAATGATGATTTACTGTATGGTGACTAATATAACATAATAAAAATAAATAAATGTTATTACTTCACCTAAAAAATAAAAGGATTGTTTGTTTCAGCACTTTGAAAAATGCAGTTGATATTTTGATTGGGATGGCTTTTAAAGTAAAATTGCTTTGGGCAGCATAGATATTTTAACAATGTTTATTCTTGTGATCCATGAGCATGGAATGCTTTTCCATCTTTTTGTGTCTTCTTCAATTTCTTTCCTGAGAGTTTTGTAGTTCCTAGAGTATAGAACCTTTACCTCTTTGGTTAGGTTTATTCAAAGTTATCTTACGGTTCTTGGTGCTATAGTAAATTGAATCCATTCCCTAATTTCCTTTCTACAGTTACATTGCTAGTGTATAAGAAAGCAACTGATTTCTGTGCATTGATCTTATATCCTGCCACATTATTGAGTTCTAGTATGAGTTCTAGTAATTTGGGGATGGAGTCTTTTGGGTTTTTCAAATAGAGATTAATCCTGCATATTCTCAGAATGCAATGCTTTGAAACTGAAACTCAATCCCAGGAAAAAGTTTGGAAAAAAATTCAAATACTTGGATGCTAAAGGCCATCCTGCTCAAGAATGTTTAGGTCAATCAGGAAATCAAAGAACTCAATCAGTCCTTGGAAACCAATGAGAAGAAAGACAGATCGATCCAAAACCTATGGGGTATGGCAAAGGTAGTCCTAAGTGAGAAATACACAGCCATCTATGCCTCACTCAAAAAAAAAAAAAAAAAAACCTCCAGAATTCGCAAACCCTCTTTACACCTTAAGGATCTGGAGAATCAACAACAAATTAAACCTAATGCACTCATGAGAAGGGAAATAATTAAGATTAGAACAGAGATTAATGAATTAAAAACCAGAAATACAGTGGAACACATTAACAAAACTAGAAGCTGTTTCTTTGAAAGAATTAATAAGATCGATAAGCCACTGGCCAGACTTATCCATAAGAAAAGAGAAAGAACCCAAATTTATAAAATTATAAATAAAGGGGAGAGATAATGAATAACACCAAAGAAATAAATACAATTATCATAAATTATGATCAACAGCTATATGCCAATAAATTAAGCAACGTGGAAGAAATAGATGCATTCCTGTAAACCTCTAAACTACCAAGACTGAGATAGGAAGAAATTAGCAACATGAGTAGACCATTAGCCAGTAATGAGATTGAAGTAGTGCTCAAAAAACTCTTCTAGGGTATTTAAGACAAGAGTCCAGGGCCAGATGGCTTCCCAGGGGAAATCTATCAAACATTTATAGAAGAAATAATACCTATTCTGCTGAAGTTTCAAAAAATATAAATGGAAGGAAAGGTTCCAGACTGTCTCTATCAGGCCAGCATTACCTTGATCCCAAAACCAGGCGAAAACTCCCATCAAAAATGAGAATTTCTGACCAATATCTCTGATGAATATGGATGTCAAAATTCTCAACATGATCCTAGTTAATAAGATCCACAGTACATTAAAAAGATTGTCCATCATGACCAGGTCAGATTTATCCCTGCTATGCAAGGGTGGTTCAACATTCGCAAATCAATCAATGTGATAGAACACATTAATAAGAGACAAGAACCACATTGTTCTCTCAATTGATGTAGAAAATTATTTGACAAAATACAGCATTCTTTCCTGAGTAAAACTCTTCAGAGTATAAAGATAGAGAGAACATTCCTCGACTTCATAAAATCCATCTATGAAAAATCCACATTGAATATCATTTTCAATGGGGAAAAGCTGGCACCCTTTCCATTGAAATCAGGATGCCTACTACCAGGATGCCTACTCTCACCACTATTTTTCAACATAGTACTAGAAGTCCTAGCAATAGCAATCAGACAACAAAAAGAAATAAATGGTATTCAAATTGGCAAAGAAGAAATAAAAATTTTTAAAAAGATGGTATATAGTCAGGTGAACAGAAAAGAGCAGTACACAGGATCAGGTGTGTATTTTGGTCTGCTTGTTAGAAAACTAAGTCCCCAAATTGTAAAGAATGAAAAAAATATATATATATATGTACAAAATAAAATTAAATATAATCAAAGGTTAGAATGTAAATGTAAAAATATATATTAAAAATGAAGCAAAATCATAAACAAATAAAATGAGTATAAACAGACAGGTGAACAGAGCAGAGCTATACAGTATATCCTGGGTGTGTTTTGGTCTGTTTCTTAGAAGAAAACTACATTTCAAAATTGTAAAGAAAGGAACACTTTAAAAGAGTAGGTACAATGAAAGGATAGAGTGTAACTGCAGATGGAAATTTTAAAAAACTTTTAAAAAGAGAGAGAATATAATCAGACAGGTGAAGAGAACAGAGCAATACACTGGATTATGGGTATATATTGGTCTGTTGGAAGAAACTGCATCCCAAAATTATAAAGAAAGAACAACATATATATAATTTTTGTGTGTGTATATATGCATATAAATGTATATATGTGTATTCCAGGCATCTTTAGATCACTGTTTCCACATGGTCCCATAGATGTTTGCCTGCCTTCTCTCCAGAAGCAGTGAAGTCTTCTCTGAGCCCTATTACAGCCAAGCCCCTGACTTTTAAATCTCCAGACTTTAAACCCCATTGGTTGCAAGAACTCAAGAAGTTCAACTTCTCTTGTTTTCCAAGCCCATGGTTTTAAGGAAATGTTCTTGTGTATTCCCCTCTGTGTTCCTCTTTCTCTCTGGCCCTTCTCTGTGACATGGCTTCTTCCCTTCCAGAGAACCCACAATCTGTTTCTCCCATAAACTCATCTCCCCACTTCCTACCTTCTTTCATGTGGCCTATTCTCTCCCTTTATTTGTGGAGTTTATTCTGTCAGTCTTCAGGTCTATTTCTAGGGTATTTAAAATAATTCAGTAGTTACCTAGTTGGGTTCATGGGATTATGTGAGCCTAGGGACCTCCTACTCTGCAGCCATTTTCCTCTTCTCCCAAATTTCAGTTCTAATCTTTATTATTTCCATCCTTGTACTGGTTTTGAATTTGGTTTGTTGTTGCTTTACTAGTGCCTTTAGATTAATGGTTAGGGTTTTTCTTTTGGATTTTTCTTGCTTCCTGTAGTAGGCCTGTATTGCTACAAACTTCCTCTTAGAACAATTTTTGCTGCATCCCCAAAATTATGACTATTGTGTTTTCACTCTCATTTATCTAATGTATTCTTTTATTTCTTACTTGCTGTATCACACATTCATTGTTTAGTAGAATGATAGTTTACCTCCGTTTTTTTTGTGCTTTCCAGGTTTTATTCTTATGGTTAATTTCTAATTTCATAACATTGTGGTCAAAAATGATTCATGCTAAGACTACAGTTGTTTTTAATTTTTTGAGACTTGTTTTACAGCCTAACAATCTAATCTATTCTAGAGAATGTTCCATATGCATTTTAATAGAATGTGAATTCTGCTGTTTTAAGATGGAATGTTCTGAATGTATCTGTTAGATCCATCTAGTCCAATGTATTTTTTAAGGCCACTGTTTCCTTGATTTCATGTTTTGATGATCTGTTCATTGATGTAAGTGGGCTGTTAATGTTCCCTACTATTTTTGTATTATTATTGGATAGTCTCTTTATGTTTGTTATTAACTGTTTTATGTATTTGGGTGCTGCTATTTTGAGTACATAAATATTTACAATTATTATATCATTTTATTTGATTGTACCATTTATGGTTATATAATGTCCTTCTTTGTTTATTCTTACAGACTTTGTTTTATTTTTTTGTTTTGTTTTGTTTTGTTTGCACCCTTTGTTTTAAAGTTGTTTGGTCCAATACAAACTGCTTCTCCAATTTTCTTTTCAATGCCATTTGCCTGGTAAAACTTTTTTTTTCTATCCTTCACTTTTAGTTTGCATGTGTCCTTAGGTTTGAAATTAATCTCTTGTA
Organism: Martes martes; assembly: GCF_963455335.1. NCBI lineage: Eukaryota > Metazoa > Chordata > Mammalia > Carnivora > Mustelidae > Martes > Martes martes. The sequence continues at coordinate 45,815,981 of NC_137897.1, forward strand.
GGCAGCATAAAGATGGGTATTTTTTATCCATTCTGTCACCCTATGCTTTTGATTGGAGAATTTAGTCCATTTACATTCCAAGTAATTATTGATATGTGTGTATTTATTGTTGGTTTGTTACTTGTTTAACTATTGTTTTCATAATTCCTCTCTCTTTCTGCTCTGGTTTTCTTCTCTCATGATTAGTTGACTTTCTTTAGCAAAGTACTTGGATTCCTTACTGTTTACTTTGTTCACATCTATTATGTTTTTTTTGTAGTTACCAGTCCATTTATATAAAACATATTCTGCATATAGCCATCTATATTAAACTGATAGTCACTTAATTTCAAACTCATTTTTTCCTCCTCTCCCCTCTATTTTTCAGGTATTTGGTATCATATTTTAAGTCCTTTCATCTTGTGGTTATCTTGACTGATCTGTACAGAAATGCTTAGTTATTTTGTTTCTATGCTTTCTATTTTTCTTATTCTTACTTATGGTTTTTGTTTTTCACTCAGAGTGATCCCCTTAACAATTCTTGTAGGGCTGGTTTAGTGGTCATGAATTCCTTTCATTTTTGTTTGTCTCTGAGACACTTTATCTTTCTTTCTATTCTCAATGATAGTCTTGCTGGATAGAGTAGTCTTGGCTTCAGGTTTTATCATTTCAACATTTACTATATCATAGCACCCACTTCTGGCCTGCAAAGTTTCTGCTGAAAAACCAGGCTTCTGTGGTTTCCTTTTGATGTTACTGACTCATTTTCTTTTGTAAGCTTTAAAAGTCTTTCTTCATCATTATTTTTTGCCATTTTAATGACTATGTATCCTGATGTGGTCCTCATTGGGTTGAATTTGTTGGGGGGATCTCTGTGCATCCTGAATCTGGATCTCTGTTTCCCTCCTGAGATTCAGGAGTTTCAGCTATTATTTCTTCAAATACATTTTCTGCTTCCCTTTCTCTGTCTTCTCCTTCTCGGATTCCTATAATACTAATAGTATTATGCTTGATGGTGTCACTGAGTTCTCTAAGTTTATCCTCATTATGCACTATTTGTTTATTTCTCACCTGTTCAGTCTGATTGATTTCCATTACTGTATTGTCTAGGTCACTTATATGTTCCCTTGCTTCCTATAGCCTACTATGTAGTCCATCTATTGTATTTTTAATTTCATTTATTGGGTTCTTCATATCTGATTTTTTTAATCTCTTTGTCAAAGGTCTCACTGATATTCTCCACCCTTTTCTGAAGTCCAGTAAGTCTCTTTATTATCATTACCTTAAAATGTCTATCAGTTATGTTAGTTATTTATATTTTGCTTAGATCCCCTGCTGTAAATTTGCCCTGTTCTTTCATTTGGGACATATCCTTTTATCTCCCCAATATGTCTACACCTCTGTGTCTGTTTCTCTGTATTAGGAAAGTCAACTATGTCTTCTGCTCTTGAAAGTAGTGGCTTTGTGACGAAGAGTTCCTGTGGTGACCTGCAGTGCAGTGTCCCCTGTTCATCAGAACCTGGCAGCTCAGGAGAGTCTCCTTTGTGTATACTGATTGCTTCCTATTTTTTGTCTGAGTCACTTTTCTTTTAATCCACATATATACATTGATTCCCTACCTGTTGTGTGCTCTGCTTACTCTCTGTAGTGTTAGTGAGACACAGACAGGCTGACTCTGTGAAGCATGACTGAAGGAGGGATCAGGGACAAGGTGGAAGTGTTAGCAAAATTTGTACTGAGCCATTATTCCTAGGGGAGATATCCCAATTTTGGGTGACTGTGGCAGGGGTCATGGTATGTAAAAAGGTGACACGGGCTGGGGTGCAGCACACATGGTGTTGTTGTTGGCTGGGGTGACCCAACTTCTCATGTGTGCAGCCACTGGGCAAGGCATGTTCATGCAGCATTAACATAATTTGTCCTGAGACCAGGGTCAGCAGACTTGAAGTAGGACAGTCCTCAAAAGAACACATGTGCATGGTGCAGTGCCAGCAGGCTAGGTAGCAAATGTATGTATAGTGAGGTCTCCTGCATGTGGCCCTGTGTTTATGCTGGGTGGCAGGAGAAGGAGGTGGCTTGTGCCACTTCCTTTGTTCCCATATAAGTCTACAAATGTGCTCTGAAATCAATATAAATGGATCTTCCTCCCATTTTCCCCAGGCGTTGTGCAAATATTTGGTTCTATGTTGCCTCTCTATGGCCTGCTGTCCCTTTAAGGGTGGGGACCCAGTTATCATTATCACTCCTGAATAGTCCAGTAGTGATTCAGCTGACTTAAATTTACACAGTGCACATATTGTTGGTTATACAAATTTATGGAATTCAGCCCCTCTGGTTTTGAAAACCAGACATTATGGGGATCTTTCTGCCTCATGTGCGCTCCCTCGTGCAAAGGACTTTTTTTCCCCTAAATGTGTGTGCAGCTTCCTCCCTCCTGTGGGCCATTTCCAACCACAATTTCTCTCCTTCCTAACCTCTCAGATGTAGTTTCTTCTCTATATTTAGTTGTGGAGTTTGCTCTGCCTGTCTTCAGATAACTCTCCAGCTTATACACATAGATGTCAGTATTATGTAGTTGTAAATGTGGGGCAGGGGAGATCGTAGGATCCTCGTAGTCCACCATCTTCCCAAACTCTTTGACAAAATGGACTTTAAAACAAAGACTGTAAAAGGAGGCAAAGAATGGCACTACATAATGATAAAAGGGTCAATGCAACAAGATGATATAACAATTGTGAATACACACATACCCAATGCTGCAGCACCTAAATACATAAAGCAAATATTAACAAACATAGAGAATTTGATGGTACTACAATAAAAGTAGGGGATTTTAACACTCTACTTACATCCAGACAGAAAATCTATAAGGAAACAATGTCATTGAATGACATATTGGCTCAGATAGACATAACAGTTATATACAGAGCATTCCATTCCTCCCCCCAAAAAACAGAATACACATTCTTTTCAAATGCACATGGAATATTCTCCAGAATAAATCAAATATGAGCCCATGAAACAAGCCTCAATAAATTTATGAAGATTGAAATTATAAGATGCATCTTTTCTGATCATAATGGAATGAAACTAGAAATGAATCTCAAGAAGAGAACTGGGGGGAAAAAAGCCCACAAACATGTGGAAATGATGATTCAGTATGCATATATACTGTTGTACTGTAATGATTTGATATATACATATATAGTGAAATATTTACTATAATGAGGTTTATTAACACATCCATCACATCACATAGAATATTTGTGTGTATGGTAAGCACTTTTAAGATCTGTTCTTTTAATACATTTTAAGTATACAATACAGTACTGTTAACTATATTCATCATATAGTTCACTGAATCACCAGAACTTATTCATCTTACAACTGGAAGTGTGTAACATTTTACAACTTTCACTCATTTTTCCCACTTCTTTGTCTTTGACAACCACCAGTTTACTGTTTTTTTTTTATTTTTTAAGATTCCATATATAAGTGAGATTATAAAATATTCCTCTGTGTCTGAGTTATTTCACATTATTTCACAATTATTTCAAGATCCATCCCTGTTACCACAAATAGCAAGATTTCCTCCTTTTTATGACTGAATAGTAGTCCATTGTTCATGAGCATACCACATTTTCTTTAAAAACATATTGAGGTATAATTAGCACATAAAATTATATTAATTTCAGGTGTATAATATAGTGAATTTACATTTATATACCTTGTGAAATGATCCCCATAATAAATCACTTTGGAAATGTCAGTAGTTACCATTTTGTTACTGAATAGAAGTATTAATAACTATATCCCCATACTGTACATTACATATTCATTATTTATTTATTTTGTAACTGAAAGTTTGCACTTCTTAATCCCCTTCATGAATTTTTCACCCTCCCTTCTGGCAATCACCAGTCTGTTCTCTATATCTATGAATCTAACTTTTGTTTTGTTTTAGTTTGTTTGCTCGTTTTGATTCTACATATAAGTGAAATCATGCAGTATTTGTCTCTGACTTATTTCACTTAGAATAGTACTCTCAAGATCCATCCCAATTGTTACAAATGGCAAGATTTCATTCCTTTTTTAATCATCCTCCTTATGTGTGAATGGAGTTCTATTTTATATATATGCCCCCATTGATGGACTTGCAGGTTATTTCCATATCTTAGCTATTGTAAGTAATACTGCAGTTAACATGGAGCACACATATCTTTACAGATTAGTGTTCTCATTTTGTTCAGATAGATATCCAGCAGTGGAATTGCTGGATGTTATGGCACCTCTATTATTTATTTATTTATTTTTTGCAAAAACTCCATAATTTTCACAGTGGCGTCACAGATTTATATTCCCACCAACAGTTCACAAGCATTCCCTTTTCCCCATTTCCTTGCCAACACTGGCTATTTCTTTCTTTCTTTTTTTCTTTTTTTTAATACTAGCCATTCTAAAAAGTGTAAGGTGATAACTCATTGTGATTTACATTTGTATTCCCTGGTGAATGATGACATTGAACACATTTTCATGTATTTTTTGGCCATCTGTAGGTCTTCTTTGGAAAAATGTTTATACAGATCCTCTGACCATTTTAATCACATTTTTTTTTGTTATTGAGTTGTGTAAGTTCATATATATTTTGGATATTAATCCCTTATGTGAATCATGATTTGCACTTATCTTCTCTAATTCATTACATTTTCTTTTTGTTTTGTTGATGGTTTCCTTTGCTATGCAGAAGCTTTTATGTTTGATGTAGAGTCATGTGTTATTTTTGCTTTTGTTTCCCATACCTTTGGAGTCAAGTCCCTAAAAACAAAAAAAATAATAATAAGTAAATCACTAAGACCTATGTTAAGCAATTTATTACCTATGGTTTGTTTTAGAGTTTTGGGTTTCACGTTTTATATCCAAATCTTTAATTAACTTTGAGTTAATTTTTGTGTATTGTATAAGGTAGTGGTCCAGTTTCATTCTTTTAAATATAGCTGTGCAGTTTCCCCAACACCATTTATTGAAGAGACTGTCATTTTCCCAGTATAAATTATTGCCTCCTTTGTCATAAATTGGCCATTTATGTGGGGGTTTATTACTAGAGTCTCTATTCCACTCCATTGATCTATGTGTCTGTTTTTTTTTTTAAGATTTTATTTATTTATTTGACAGAGAGAGAGATCACAAGTAGGCAGAGAGGCAGGCAGAGAGAGAGAAGGAAACAGGCTTCCTGCTGAGCAGAGAGCCTGATGCCAGGCTCAATCCCAGGACTCTGAGAGCATGACCTGAACTGAAGGCAGAGGGTTAACTCACTGAGCCATCCACGTGCACCCTATGTGTCTGTTTTCATGCCAATACCATACTGTTTTGATTACTACAGCTTTGTAGTATAGTTTGGAATTAAGAAGCGTGATGCCTCTGGCTATGTTCTTTCTCAAGATTGTTCTGGATAGGGCACCTGGGTGGCTCAGTGGATTAAAGCCTCTGCCTTCAGCTCAGGTCATGATCCCAGGGTCCTGGGATTGAGTCCCACATCAGGCTCTCTGCTCGGCAGGAGGCCTGCTTCCCTCTCTCTCTCTGCCTGCCTCTCTGCCTACTTGTGATCTCTGTCTGTCAAATAAATAAATAATATCTTGAAAAAAAAAGGATTGTTCTGGATATTTGGGATCTTTCCTTTTTTTAAAATTTAATTTAATTTTTTCAGTGTTCTAAGATCCATTGTTTATGCAACACACCCAGTGCTCTATGCAATACGTGCCCTCCTCAATGCCCACCATCAGGCAAACCCAACCCCTCACTCCCCTTCCCTCCAAAATCCTGAGTTTGTTTCTCAGTGTCCACAGTCTCTCATTGTTCATCTCCCATCCTGCCAAATTTCCCCCAGTTCAATTTTCCTCTCCTTCTCCTAATGTCCTGAGTGTTATTCCTTATGCTCCACAAGTAAGTGAAACCATATGACAATTGACTTTCTCTGCTTGAGTTATTTCACTCAGCATAATCTCCCCCAGTCCCATGTTGATACAAAAGTTGGGTATTCATCCTTTCTGATGGCTGAGTAATATTCATTGTATATATGGACCACATCTTCTTTTCCATTCATCTGTTGAAGGGAATCTCAGCTCTTTCCATAGTTTGGCGATTGTGGCCATTGTTACTATGAATATTGGGGTACATATGGCCCTTCTTTTCACTACATCTGTATCTTTGGGGTAAATACCCAGTAGTGCAATTGCAGGGTCATAGGGTAGCTCTATTTTTAATTTTTTGAGGAATCTCCACACTGTTTTCCAAAGTGGCTGCACCAACTTGCATTCCCACAGGTAAAGGATCTGTTCTCTGAGTTACAGAACATTCATGAAAGAAATTGAAGAAGACACAAAAAAAATGGAAAAATATTCCTTGCTCATGGATTGGAAGAATAAACATTTTTAAAATATCTATACTGCCCAGAGCAATCTACACTTTTCTTTTGTTCCATACAAATTGTAGAATAATTTTTTTTCTAGTTCTGTGAAAAATACTATTAGTATCTTGACAGAAATTGCACTGAATCTGTAGATTGTTTTGGCAATATGGACATTTTAACAATATTAATTCAGCCAACCCATGAACATGGAATGCCTTTCCATTTATTTGTGTCATTTTCAATTCTTTTCATCAATGTCTTATAGTTTTCAGTGTACAGGTCTTAAGCTCCTTGGTTTAATTTATCCATATGCATCTTATTCTTTTTGATGCAATTCTAAGTGATATTTTAATTCTTTTTTTAATAATTTATTATTACTGAAAAATTGAACAGATTTTTGTATATTAACTTGGCATTCTGCAACTCTACTGAATTCATTTGCTAGTTTTAAATGCTTCTTGCTCAAGTCTTTAGGGTTTTCTATATATAGTATCATGTATCCTGAAAATACTGACAGTTTTGTTTCTTCCTTTCTGATATGGATGTCCTTTATTTCTTTTTCTTGCCTAATTGCTTTGGCTAGCACTTATAATGTTATGTTGAATAAAATTGGGAATAGTGAGTGGTGTGTCAAAGTCCCCTACTATTATTATAATATTATCAGTCAATTCCTTTATGTGTGTTATTGTCTTATATATTTGGGTGCTCCCATGTTGGGGACATATTTATATTATATATTTCTGTTGGATTGTTCCTTTTATGATTATATGGTGCCCTTCTTTGTCTCTTTTTGTGGTCTTTGTTTAAAATCTAGTTTGTCTGATGTAAGTATTGCTGTTCTGACTTTATTTGACATCCATTTGTGTGATAAATATTTCTCCAGCCCTTCACTTTCAATCTGCCTGGGCCTTTGGGTGGGTCTAAAATGAGTCTCTTGTAGGCGGCATACAGATGGGCCTTGTTTTGTTAATCATTTCTGACACCCTATGTCTTTTGATTGGGGTGTTTAGTCCATTTACATTCAAAATAATTATTGATAGATATGTATTTATTTCCATTTTATTATTTATTATTATTTCCATTTTATTATTGTTTTATTGTTGTTTCTGGAGGTTTTTCTCTGATCTTTTCTTGTAGTTTTCACTTTTGGTCTCTCCTTTGCAACTGAAGAGTCCTGTTTAATATTTCTTGCAGTGCTGATTTGCTGGTCAGGAATTTCTTTAGTTTTTGTTTGTCTGGGAAACTCTTTATCCTTCCATTCTGAATGATAGCCTCGCTGGATAGAGCATTCTTGGTGGTTATAAACTCTTTATCTCTCCTATTCTAAATGATAGCCTTGGTGTTTAGAGCATTCTTCGCTGTGTATTTTTTTCCACTCAGCACTTATATCATGCCAAACCCTTCTGGGTTCCAAAGTTTCTGCTGAGAATTCTGCTGAATGCCTTATGGTATTTCCCTATTATGTAACAATTTGTTTTCTTTTATTGCCCATTAGATTCTCTCTTTATCTTTAATTTTTGATATTTTACTTATAATGAATCTTGATGTGGATGACTTTGGGTTTTGGAACTCTCTAGGATTTCTTCATCTGGATATATATTTCCTTACCTAGGTTAGGAGTGTTTTCGGCCATTATATCTTTGAATAAGTTTTCTTCCCTTTTCTATTTTTCTGTTTCTGGGACGCCTATAATGCAAATATTGTTATGTTTGTTATTCTAGAGGTCTTTTAAGTTATTCTAATTTTTTAGAAAAAAATTATTTTCTTTTTCTTTTTGCTGTTTGGTCTGGGTGAGTTCCATTGCTACATCTTCCTGCTCTCTGTTCCATTCTACTTCATCCAGTCTGATGTTGACCTTCTCTAGCATTTTTTTTTTTTAGTTAAATAATTGTATTTTTAGGCCCTGTGACTTATGTTTGGTACTTCCTTATGCTTTCTATTTCTTTCTTTAAGTTCTTTTACTGTGTTTGCTTATTCTTTTTTAAAAAGATTTGGTATTTATTTATTTATTTATATAGAGATATCACAAGTGGGGATGGGGGAGTCACAGAGGGATTGAGAGTCTTAAGCAGACTCTGTGCTGAGCACAGAGCCTGACACAGTGCTCAATCTCATGACCCTGAAATCATGGTCAGAGCCAAACCAAGAGTCACATGCTTCACCAACTACACCACCCAGCACCCCTGTTTATTCTTCTTCTGAGTTCAGTTAGCATCTTTTTGACCATTACTTTTAATTTCTTGTCAGCTAGATTACTTACCTCCATAACACTAAGTTCTTTTTCAAAGAGTTATCTTGTGTTTTTTTTTAACATATTTCTATGTTTCCTAATTTTTTTTGACTCTCTGTTTCAATGTATTAGATACAACACCTACTTCTCCCACTCTTGAAAGAGTAACATTGTGGAGGTGGTGATCCTTCCCATTCTGACTTGTTCTAGCTCTTGGTTGCCTTTTAAAACCATGGTTGTCTTGATAAAGTCCCAAAAGTTCATTTCTGCATAGCAAAGAAAACAGTTTTTTTAGTTTTGTTAAACTAAGAGGCAAACCATGGAATGGGAGAAGATATTTGCAAATGACATTATAGATAAAGGGCTGATATCCAAGAGCTATAAAGAACCTCTCAAACTCAACACACAAAAAATAAATAACCCAGTCAAAAAATGGGCAGAATACATGAACAGACACTTCGCCCAAGAAGACATACAAATGGCTAACAGATACATGAACAAATGCTCAGCATCATTTGCCATCATGGAAATACAAATCAAAACCACAATGAGATACCACCTTACACAAGTTAGAATGATAAAAATTAACAAAAGAGGAAACAACAAATGTTGGTAAGGATGTGGAGAAAGGGGAGCCCTCTTACACTGTTGGTGGGAACGGAAGCTGGTACAGCCACTCTGAAAAACACTATGGAGGTTCCTCAAAACGTTAAAAATACCCCCTGAACCAGCAATTGCACTACTAGGTATTTACCCCAAAGATACAGATGTAGTGAAAAGAAGGAGCACATGCACGCCAATGCTCATAGCAGCAGTGCCCACAGTAGACAAACTGTGGAAGGAGCCATGATGCCCTTGAACAGATGAATGAGCCAAAATGCCCTTCAACAGATGAATGAAAGAAGATGTGGTCCATATATACAGTGGAATATTATTCAGCCATTAGAAACGATGAATACCCACCATTTACACCAACATGGATGGAACTGGAGGGGATTATGCTGAATGAAGTAAGTCAAACAGAGAAAGGTAATTATCATATGGATTCACTCATATGTGGAACACAACTAAGAGCTTAGAGGACAACAGGGGAAGGGAGGAAAATTTGAAGGGGGCAAAATCAAGGAAGAAGATGAACCATGAGAGACTCTGGACCCTAGGAAACGAACTGAAGTTCCCAGAAGGCAGGGGTTGGGAGAAGGAGGTAACGGAGTGATGGGTATTAAGGAGGACACGTGTTGTGATGTGCAGTGGGTGTTGTATGTAACTAATGAATCATTGAACACTACATCAAAAACTAATATACTATATATATAGTATATATATATACTATATATATATATATAAAACATATATATGTATAGTATATATATACATACTATACAGTAGCCACTATACAGTGGCTAACTGAACATAATAAAAAATAAATAAGACTATTATTATCTAAACCTCCTGATTTATGCTTGATATATCCCTGTTGTTGAGAATGTGCCAAGACATGTCAGTGACTCAATGTGAGTAATCTCATTTAACACCTGATTTCAGGCTGATTAGAAGCCAGGCCCTCAGGCAGCAGGTTTTAAAATATGCAAATATCTGTATTCCAATGATGATTCAATTGTAATTCCTGCTGGCCTCCATATCTGGAGAACTTCAAGTGTCCCTGGATGATAGTTGTGAAAATCTGAGCTTTAGATGAATGTATAATCTTATTTCTGGGAAGTCTCATTGAGTTGTAGTGAGAGTAAATGCGTGTACAAGTATAGCTTCTCCCTGCTTATGTTCTCTTAGAGTATGTTGTTAACCAATATATGTGTGGGAAATCTGAAGCCTGTTGTCAGGCTGAAGCTCCAGGAGAAGTAAAGAGGCCTTTTTCGTAGGAAGACTGGAGATGTGTTTCCATGTGCTGTCTGTGGAGTGCCCTGCATGTGGTGGACTGCCAAGCACTGTTCTTATAATTGTTAACAGTTCTTGCCATCCCTCTTGACCAACAGGGCCAGATGATCAAGGGGAGTCCCCTGTATGAATTGTGTGTGTTCACTCACTGGATTTAGCAAGGCATCATAGAGTGGAAAGGGTGGGGCATACTCACTGGCTTCAGAAAGACAGCTAGAAAATGTGTTGGCTGCTCACATTCAGGGGCTTCAGAAATGCAATGGGATGGTGCCTTATCTGGACATACACTGAGGGCAGGAGAATGCCACTACTACAAATGCACACCAGCCCCAGCCAAGGGAAGTCAGTTTCACAATCATCTACACTCACAGATTTTAGCTAGGGAACAGGAGAACTCCTCAACCATTCATATTCTCCCATCCCAGCCAAGGAGTAAGGAAGCACTGAAACTGCCTCATGCTCCCTGGCCTCAACTATGCCACCACCATTTGCTCCCATGAATCCAGCAAGGCAGTGGGAGAGTGCCAGAGCTGAGCTCACCAGAGTGTACTAGCAGACTATGTGAACCATGCAACAATGATGTCCACCAGCAACTCTGTCTCTGGGGAGCATCTCAACTGCCCCCACCACCTCCAGCTAATGCCCTAGATCAGTAAGTTAATTTCCTTCACATATAGTCTAGGCACCTTTCAAATACCTTTGTTTTTGTTTGTGTTTGTGTTTGTGGTTTTGTTTTGTTTTGTTTTTATTAATTTATTAATTTTAATAAACATATAATGTATTTTTATCCCCAGGGGTACAGGTCTGTGAATCGCCAGGTTTACACATTTCACAGCACTCATCATAGCACATACCCTCCCCAATGTCCATATCCCCACCACCCTCTCCCGTCCCCCCTCCCCCCAGCAACCCTCAGTCTGTTTTTTGAGATTGAGTCTTTTATGGTTCGTCTCCCTCCTGATCCCATCTTCTTTCATTTTTTTCTTTTCCTAGCCCCAAACCCCCCACATTGCATCTCCACCTCCTCATATCAGGGAGAGCATATGATAGTTGTCTTTCTCTGATTGACTTATTCCGCTAAGCATAATACCTTCTAGTTCCATCCACGTTGTCGCAAATGGCAAGATTTCTTTTTTGATGGCTGCATAGTATTCCATTGCATATATATACCACTGCTTCTTTATCCATTCATCTGTTGATGGACATCTAGGTTCTTTCCATAGTTTGGCTATTGTGGACATTGCTGCTATAAACATTCAGGTGCACGTGCCCCTTTGGAGCACCATGTTTGTATCTTTAGGATATATACCCAGTAGTGCAATCGCTGGGTCATAGGGTAGCTCTATTTTCAGTTTTTTTGAGCAACATTCACACTTTTTTCCAGAGTGGTTGCACCAGCTTGCATTCCCACCAACAGTGTAGGAGGGTTTCCCTCTCTCCGCATCCTCGTCAGCATCTGTCATTTCTTGACTTGTTAATTTTAGCCATTCTGACTGGTGTGAGGTGGTATCCCATTGTGGTTTTGATTTGTATTTCCCTGATGCCGAGTGATGTGGAGCATTTTTTCATGTGTCTGTTGGCCATCTGGATGTCTTCTTTGCAGAAATGTCTGTTCATGTCCTCTGCCCATTTCTTGATTGGATTATTTGTTCTTTGGGTGTTGAGTTTGATAAGCTCTTTTTAGATTTTGGATACTAGCCCTTTATCTGATATGTCCTTTGCAAATATCTTCTCCCATTCTGTCAGTTGTTGTTTTTGGTTTTGTTTGTTTGTTTGTTGGCTTGTGTCTCGGGATGAGCAAGACCATAATTCTTTTTATTAACATATAATGTATTATTTGCCCCAGCGGTACAGGTCTGTGAATCATCAGGCTTGGACCACTTTTTTTTTAAATCCATTCTTCTTTTCAATATCATCTCGACTCCTTCCACTGTTTCACTATTGTGGACATTGTTTCTATGAACATTGGAGTGCATATGGCCTTTCTTTTCACTGCATCTGTATTTTGGGGGTAAATACCCAATAGTGCAATTGCTGAGACATACGGTAACTCTGCCTCCTTTTGAAGTGCTCTTTCCCGCCTTTGGTATCAGGGGTGATTTTGGCCTCATGAAATGAGTTTGAGAGTGTTCCCTTCTCTTCAATTTTTGAAAGAGTAGAGAAGGATTGATATCAGTTCTTTAAATATTTGGTAGAACACACCAGTGAAATTACCTGGTCCCGAATTTTCCTTTTTGGAGGAGTTTTTGATTACTAATTTAATCTCCTCTCTCATTATTGTTCTACTTATATTTTCTATTTATTCATGATTCAGATCTGGTAGCCTATATATTTCTAGGAATTTCCTCACTTCTAGGTTGTCAAATTTGTTGTACAATTTTTATACTAATCTTTTATGATCTTTTGTATTTCTGTGATACCAGTTGTAATATCCCTTATCTTACTTATAAATTTATTTATTTAAGTCCTCTCTCTTATTTTTTTGGTTTAGTTAAAGATTTGCCAATGTTATTTTTGTTTTTGAAGAACCAGTTCAATTTTGTTAATCTTTATTGTGTTTTCATTTTCTATTTTACTTATATCTGCTCTAATCTTTATTATTTCTTCCTTTCTGCTAATTTTGGACCTAGTTTGTTTCTCTTTTTCTAGTTCCTTGAAGTGTATAATGTTACATTGTTTATTTGAGATCTTCCTTTTTTCTTGAGGTATGTGTTTATGACTATAAACTTGCTTCTTAAAACTGTCTTCTCTGCATCCCATAAGTTTTGGTATGTTGTGTTTCCATTTTTATTTGTCTTGATATTTTTTAATTTTAATTAAATTTAATTAAATTTTTTAATTTTTAATTTAATTTCCCTTTTGATTTCTGTTTTGGCCCATTGGTTGTCCAGCCTTGTATTTTTTAATTTCTATGTATTTGTGAAGATTGCTATCTCTCCTCTTGTTTATTTATATCAGCAAATGTGTTTTGATTTTGTTTTGCTTCATTTGTTTTGTTTCTTAAATGAGGGAATGCCTCTCTGGAATATGGTATCCTTAAGTCCGAATCACTGCCAGTGTCATATCTTAACTTTTCCCTTCTGCAATATTCATTTCCCCCAAAATAAAAGTGGACAAATCATACTATAGCAGGTTCAAATCTAGTTTATGGGCAAGAAAAGAAATACAATAATGATCTTTGAGTGAGGTATACTTGGCACTTAGCAGCACAGTGTCATTCCCTGCACAGGATGTTTAAGCTCTATGACCATCAGCTATATATTCTGGAAAAAAAAAAAAGAAAAAAATTATTATTACTTTTATGGTCTGGAGAAAGATGAGATATAAGATCATGCATATAAAGTTCCCACAGTGTCTGGTATATATATATATATATATATATATATATATATTCAATAAATTGCAGTAATTTTTGTCAATATTACTAATTTTGGTTTTATAATTTTGTCAATGGTACCTCAGAAAACACCAGTCAAGTAGACTTAATCTGGTGCTAGGGAAGACATGAACACTACTCATCTTCATCTATTAATCTTAACTTATCCCATTCTTAACCTACCCAAAGCACAACTCAAAGTTCCCATGGCTCTCACCTACCTGTTCCTCCAGCCCTCTCCTTTTCAGAATATTGAAACTTCTTTCAGTTGATCAGGCCAAAAACATTAGAGTCATCACTATATCTCATATGTATTAAATACATCAGCAAATCCTATTGACTCTAACATTATAAAACAAAATATCCAAAATTTAAACATTTCTCCCTGCCATTCACATACTACCCATGATCTAAGCTACCATCATCTCTCCCTTGGTGTATTGTAATAACTTTTTAACTGTATTTCCTGCTCTTTCTTTACCCTTTAAAGTTTATTCCTAATACATCATCCCGAGTGATCCTATTATAACCTAGGCCACATCATATCAGTCCTCTGCTCAAGGCTCTCTAATGACTTCCCATCTCATTCAAACTGAAAGCCGAAGTCCTTACCTGGCATACAAGAAACTGCATGATTTGACTTCTGTACCCTCTCTGACCCCATCTCCTACCATCTCTCCCCATTCACTCTGGCCAAGCCACAGGCACTCTGAACATGCCCATTTCCTCTGCTTGGAATCCTCTTCCCTGCAATATCCACAGGGCTCACTTTTCCCTTTCTTTTATAACTCTGTTCAAATACAAATATAACTCTGTTCATACTCCTGAAACAGGACTACGCAAAATAGTAACACCCTCTCCAGCACTCTCCATCCCTATTATACTATTTTCTCTGACATATTCTATATTATTTATTGTCAGTTTCCCTTGACTAAAATTTAACTTCCAGAAGGCATTTTTCCCCACTAATCTCCAGTTCTGAACAAATAAATTAAAACATTACTGAGTGCCTGGTATGTTACAAACACTGTATCAAGTACCAGGGCTACAGATAACACATGAACTCTAACCTTGAGCTCACAAACTAAAGTAAGATGAAGGCCCTCAAAGAAATAATATAAATCCACAATTCCTATTAGAATCTATAATACAATATTCACCAGGTGCTATGGCAGTTTAGAGGACAGAACTTAACTGCATGATGAAACTGCATGACAAGAAAGTCTTCATCAGGAAGGTGATACTACAGCTAGAATTTGAGCTGAATCTTGAAGGACAAAGAAGAAAAATGTGTAAAATTTTCAAATTTCCATTCACTGGGGAGGAGCTACTGATGCTTTTGAAAGTTATTCAAATTCTGTCCTTCAGGCATGGATTATGTGCTGCCTGTCAGCATGTCTTCTTTGGATTAGGAACAGAACAATGATAAACATTTAGATTCAAACCCTTTTGCAACTCACCACATTTGGGTAAAATTGCCAGGGTATCCTTTCTCTAGATATTTGGCAGGAAAACCTATGACTTATTTACTTTCACAGAACCATTTTTTTACAAAAGAGACCATTTGCCACTCCTACCCCAACCTTGACTCCAAAAGATTAAAGAAGAAAATGCAGATTTTTTTTCATGTTTGACATAATATAAAGAGGTTTCTCTTTAAATCAATGATGTAGCATGTGTCTGTTTGATCATTTCACAGCAACTTGTGAAGTCTTTGTATCCATTTACACACCAAACTGATTCCCTCTGGTAATGTACTAAATGAGATAAAAATAGGTCATTTGTCTAACTCTGCATTTAGTATAGGTTGCGAAGGTTTTATTAAACTGACAAGTCAGATCAGAAATACAGAGAAAAAAAAAAACCCAAAACTTAAATCTGGCATAGTTGATGTGGAAGTACAGCTAATAAGAGAATTGGATTTAGTGTCATATGGTGAGATATTGTGAACTTCTCAAACACCCTTCACTGAACAAATGTGAATTGAGTAAGTTATGTGCAAGGCATTGTAATGAGGGGAAAAGATGAATAACTAATTGTACAAAAATTGTATAAAATAATTGTACGAAAATTATACAAAACAATTGTACAAAATTGTATTTTTTAAAACTTTTCTTATACTAGATCATACTTTTGTGTGGCTTAATGGGGTGCCATTGGTAGAGATGGGCAGTGCAAATAAGTCACTTTCTTATGTCACCTAACTCTAATGAGTTTTAATATCAAAATGTGTCTTTTTAAATCTCTGTCATATCTATTTTTTCAATGTCACTCTAGGTTCTTATGCCTGAATTAATGAAAATGTCTTATAACTGTTTTCTCTGCCTCCAGTTTGACCTGTTTCCACATATGCCTAAGGGATCTCTGAGTAATGTCATTCCTTGTGTTTCTTCTATGTTTTCTGTTAATCACCATCATCAATCTGTGCCTGACTTCCATAACCTTCCATAAATAGATCATTCCAATGGGAAGCTTCCTTTTGATCTAGCTATTTGCTTCCCTCTTCTAGGGACAGTGTCTGCTCCTTTCTGTTCACACAAGTTACTTCAGCTAGAATTTTCACAATAATCCAGTAATGGAAGTTTCAGAGCCATGGTGGAGAGGAATACAAGGAGGTGAATATAATGAAATGAGAGACGTGGAGTTAGAGTAGAATACAAAATTGCAGATACATATGACATGTGCATGAGCATTCTGTCTCCAGAGTTGGATTACTCTTTTTTAATAGTAGTATATCCACCTCAGAGATTTGTTGTGAGAATTAAATGAGGTAGTAGAGGTAAAAACTGTTAAATCAGTTTCTGGATCATAGTTATGCGCAATAAGATGATGATGGTTCCAGGGAAAATTGCAGAGTAGGACCCAAGTTTCACTTCATCCCATGGTCACTACTAGAGAAGACTCACAGGAGTGTAAATAACTCACAAAATGACACTAAGATTGACAGAATAAACTCCACAACTAAAAGAGAAGAGACCACATTGAAAAGGACATGAAGGGAAGAAATGCATTTTAGAGCTAAAGAGACTCACAGGACTGTAGGGGTGGGGGGAAGGAATGCTACAGGTATGGAAATGTTAGAGAAACTGACCCCCAAACCCAGGGACACCCAAAAGAGGAAGACAAATACCTGTAACATTTTCTTTGAAAACCAGGGGGGGGGGGCTGAATTACATTAATTCTTACAACCAGTTGGACTTAAAACCTGGAATTTAAAAATAATATATAGTGAACAGCTCTAGGAGAGCTGGGAGGGCTAGAGGAAACTGAGTGCCCACTCTTAAAGGGACAATGCAACAAACAGCCCTCAGAGATATACCATATAAGTTTCAGTTTAAAAGATGACTGGGGCATGTGGGAAGAAGTTATTTACTCAACTCAGAGCCTGTCCCAAAAGGACAGAATCTTGGGGGAATTCCCCTAGGGACAAAGGAACTGGCAGGTGTCATCTCCTTTGTGGACCCCTCCTCCAGGGTAAACACACAGGCAACTGAGGGACTGAATACTTTACTTGCTAGCACTTTCACCGCCCCCCCCCCAACACACACATACCACCAGAATGCCCACTTTAGTCCCAGCACTGCAGGACCTCTCCTGCAAAGGACTCAAACGCACAAAACTTGCTAGCACTACCCCCATGCTGCACCACCTGCACTGTGCTTCTGTGGAGCTCAACTGGCCACTGCAATCCTAGCACTGCAGCCCCCCTCCTGGGGCACATAAAACTTGTTAGCACTGCCACACCTCTGCACCACCCCTTCACTGTCCCTCCAAGTATCCACCATTTCCAATACAATCTTGGCCAGAGTCCTTACAGGGTTATGCGGCAGGACTGACAGTATACTAGCAGTCCCTAAAATGTTGAGCAGCATTCCAAAGTGACTCCTGCTTGGAAGAGAGGGGAAAATAAAGACACACACCAATCAGACAGGCACCAGCATTGGACTGGAGGTAGACAACTTGTTTGACTTTAGGTCCCACCCACAAAAGAAAGCTTCTCAGGGGACAACTCAGGGGATGCAGTTTGGTGCTACTGCATCTCTGGAAAATACATGTTTTGACTCAACTCAAGCCCAAAGCATCCCTAGATTAGCCCATTAAAAACACAGGAACCAAACACTGCCCACAACAGGCAAAGAGAGCTATTGCAGATGACCAGATTGAAAAAAAAAAATCAGATCACCACAACAGCAGGGCACACACTATAGGAGACACATCTGAAGTGCCAGGTTCTGGTGAACAGGGGGAACTACATGGCAGAGCACTATCGTACCTCTTTTTTTTTTAAGATTTATTTATTTATTTGACAGACAGAGATCACAAGTAGGCAGAGAGACAGGCGGGGGGGGGGGGAAGCAGGCTCCCTGCCGAGCAGAGTGCCCGATGCGGGGCTCGATCCCAGGACCCTGAGATCATGACCTGAGCCGAAGGCAGAGGTTTAACCCACTGAGCCACCCAGGCGCCCCTATCGTACCTCTTCTTAATAAGGTCACTACTTTCCAGTTAAAGACATAACTGAAAAGCCATGAATGAAAGTATAAAAAATAAGTATATCTGAAAAGACTTCAATTCACACACACACACACACACACACACATAAACCTGTTATTCATAAAACAAAAGAATGTAAATTATGGAACCAAATATCTAAAAGTTGGCAGGGAGAAGAGTAAAGAATGGGTTCAAACTTAAGTGACAATCAACTTAATATAGACTGCTATATGCAGATGTTATCTGCAAACCTAACAGTAACCACAAAGCAAAAAACCAGTAATAGAGATGGACAAGATGGTACCATTGCAGGGCTCTCTGCTCATTAAGTTCAGATTCTACTCTGCCCTGTTTCTTGGTATGGGCAATAGAGTCAAGTGCTACAGTTACCTAAAAACTCAGCCAAAAGAGGAAAGGAGGATAGCAGGTGAAGGAGCAGGATGAACAGAAATAAATTGAGAGAGAACTGCCAAAAGCCCAAGATTGCAGCATACTAACATGAACGTACTTTTCTCTGGAACATTGTGGATAAATAAAGCTTTCTGTGTTGTGTGAAAACAAACAGTAATATATATTCAAAGAATAAAGACAAAGGAATTCAAGCACATCACTAAATAACACCATGAAACTATGAAAGAGAGCAAAGAAAGAAAGTACCAGAGGAAAACTACAGAATCAACAACAAAACAAGTAACAGAATGGCAATAAATACATACTTATCAATAATTACTTTGAATGTACGTAGAAGAAAGATCCAAATCTTATCCAGACATGGGGTGATGAAGTAGATTTTTTAAAAATCCATATGCTGCCTACAAGAGACTCATTTTCAGACCCCAAAACACGTACAGATTGAAAGTGAGTGTATAGAGAAATGTTTTTCATGCAAATGGACATCAAAAAAAGCCAGGGTAGCAATATTTATATTTATATATAAAAAAGACTTTAAAACAAAGTCTGTAACATGAGACAAAGAAGGACACTACATAATAATAAAGGGGAAAATCTAACAAGAAGGTATAACAATTGTAAATATTTATGCACTCAATATGAGAACACCCAAATACATAATACAGCAAATAACAAATGTAAGGAAACTACTCTATAGCAATACAATAATAGTAAGGGACTTTAACACCCCCAATGTATGCATTGATGGACAGATCATCCAAATAGAAAACCAAAAGGAAACAGTCACTTTGAATGACACACTAGACCAAATAGATCTAACAAACATATTCAGAACATTGCATCCTAAAACAGCAACATAGATTCTTTTCAAGTGCACATGGGACATTATCCAGAATAGACCCATATGAAGCAAAAAACCATGCTTCAACAAATTTAAAAAGGTGGATGTCATAGCTTGCACTTTTATGACCACAACACTAGGAAACTAGGAAACAACGACAAGAAAAAATCTGGAAAAAGCACGTATACATGGAGGTTAAATAACATGTTCTTAAGCAATGAATGGGTCAGCCAAGGAATCAAAGAACAAATCAGAAATTATAAGGACACAAAAGAACATGAAAACACAAAGATCCAAAATATTGAGATGCAGCAAAAGCTGTTCCAAGAAGTTTATAACAATACAATTCTACCGTAAGAAGGAAGGAAAATCTCAAATAAACAACTTAACCTTACATGTAAAAAAAAAAAAAAAACTAGAAAAAAGAAGAATACATAAAGCCTCAAAACAGCAGAGGGAAAGAAAAAGATTAGAGCAGAACTAAGTGATATAGAAACAAAACAAAACAGCAAACAAACAAAACAGTAATACAGATCAATGAAACCAGGAGCTGGTTCTCTGAGAAGACTTTAAAAATTGATAAAGTTATAGACAGACTCACTGAGAAAAAGAAAGAACTCAAATACAAAAAAAAGTCACCAATGAAAGAGGAAAATAACAGCCAACACCACAGAAAGAGAAATAATTATAAAATAATATTATGAGAAATTAATATGTGAACATATTGGACAACCTTGAAGAAATGGATAAATTCCTACAAACAAACAACCAAAACTGAAACAGAAATAAATAGAAAAACTTAAGAGATCATTAACCAGCAAGGAAATTGAATGAGTAATTCAAAACTCCCAACAAAAAAACTTCAGGACCAGACAGCTGCACAGGTGAATATCACTAACATTTAAAGAAGTGTTAATACCTATACTCCTCAAACTATTCCAAAAAATAAGAGGAAGGAAAACATCTAAATTCATTCTGTGAGGCCAGCATTACCCTGATACCAAAATCAGATAAAGACACCACCAAAAAAAAGGAGAAATACAGGCCAATATTTCTGATACATAAATGCAAAAATCATCACAAATAGGAAAAATAGGAAAAAAATCAAATACAACAATACATTAAAAAATAATATTCACCACAATGAACTGGGTTTTAATCCTGAGTGTCAAAAGTGGTTGAATGTTCACAGATCAATCAATGTGATACATAACATCAATAAGAGAAAGAATGAAAACCATATGATCTCTTCAATAGATGCAAAAGCATATGACAAAGTAAGCATCAATTCATAATAAATAATTTTATTCATAATAAAAACCACAAACAAAATAAATGTAGTGGGAACATACTTCAACATAGTTCAGGCTTTATGTGAAAAACCCACAGTGAACACCATACTCAATGGGGAAAAACGAAGAACTTTTCCTGTAAGGTCAGAAACATGGCAATAATGTCCACTATCAACACTTTCATTAAATACAGTATTGGAAATCCTACCCACAGCAATCAGAAAACAAATAAAATAAATAAAATAAAATGCATTCAAATTGGTATGGATGAAGTAAAACTTCCACTATTTGCAAGTGACATGATACTATGCATAGAAAACCCTAAAGGCTCCACCAAAGAAAACTGCTAGAAGTGATAAATGAATTCAGTAAAGTCTCACAATACAAAATCAATATATAGAAATCTGTTGCATTACTACATACTAATAATGAAGCAGCAGAAAGAGAAATTTTAAAAATACCATTTTCAATAGCACCAAAAATAATAAAATACCTAGGAATAAACTTAGCCAAAGAGGTGAAGGACCTGTACTTTGCACACTATAAAATACTGATGAACGAAATTGAAGATGACCTCAGAAAATGGAAAGATATTCCAAGCACATGGATAGGAAGAATAGACATTATTAAAATATCTCTATTACCTAAAGCAATCTAAAGATTTAATTCAATCCCTGTCAAAATATCAACAGCATTTTTCATAGAGATAGAACAATTCTAAAATGTGTATGAAACCATAAAAGAACCTGAATAACCAAAGCAGTCTTAAAAAAACAAAAACAAAAACAAACAAACAAACAAAAACCCCACAATGCTGGAGGTATCACAATACTAGACTTCAAGTTATACTATAAAAATGTAGTAACCAAACAGTATTGTACTGGCATGGAAATAGACACATAGAACACTGGAACAAAATAGAAAACCTAGAAATAAACCCACAGTTATAGGGTCAAAATATTCAAAAAAGGAGGAAAGAATATTGAATGGGAAAAGTTCTCTTCAATAAATTGTGTTGGGAAATCTGGTCATCTACATGAAAAAGAATGAAACTGGCCCAGGTTCTTACATTATACACAAAACTAAATTCAAAGTGGGTCAAAGACCTAGATATAAGACCTGAGACCATAAAAATCCTGGAAGAGAACATAGGCAGTAATTTCTCTGACATCAGCTGTAGCTGATTGTTCTAGGTACGTCTCCTGAAACAAGAGAAACAAAAGCAAAAATAAACTATCGGGACCACATCAAAGCAAAGTCCTTCTGCACAGTGAAGGAAACACCAAAACTAAAAGTCAACCCATGGCATGGGAGTAGATATTTGCAAATCATATATTTGATTAAAGACTTAGTATCCAACAGCAAGTCTAGGTGCCAGCTTTCTGCTCTGTGTTGCCATGAACTTCAAATTGCAGCAGAATTTTGTGACCTCTTTCCTGGCAGAGGCCCAGAAACAAGCAGAAGATTGGTGAGACCCCCCTTTCTTCTCCTGGGAGGAACAGTGTGTGTCCACACCACAGAAATTCATAAAATTTGGAGTTTTGAAACTCAGTTGCATGCCTGAGATAAAAACACTTGGTCATAGGCTGGGTGAACACAAAGTTCTGATGGAAACAGGGGAGACAAGAGTGATTGACTGCTTTTCTGTAAGGGCTCACTGAAAACGAGGGGATGCAAATTTTCAGCTCAAGAGGTAGAGAGGGGAACAAACCATATTCATCCTGCCCATCAGTGCTGACAGCACTCAAGGGAGCAAAACAGAGTCACATCGTGGAGTCCTGAGAGCTTACACCAAGCACAACCACTCAACCACACTGGACATGCAATTGAACTAGGACAAGACCACCTAAGAGTCAACACAACAGACCCTTCCCACAGAAGACCAACATAAACCACTTTCTTTTTTTAGTACATTACTTTTATTTTTATTTATTTTATTTTATTTTATTTTTATTATGTTCAGTTAGCCACTGTATATACATTGTTAGTTTTTGATGTAGTGTTCAATGATTCATCAGTTACACATAACACCCAGTAAACATCTCTACACATGCCCTCCTTGATAACCACCCCCCCGTTACTCTCTTCCCCTACACCCCTCTCCCTGAGACTCTCAGTTCATTTACCAGAGTCCATAGTCTCTCATAATTCATCTCCTTCCTTGATTTCTCCCCATTCAGATTTCCCTCCCTTCCCCTGTAGTCCTCCAAGCTATTGCTTATGTTCCACATATGAGTGAAACCATATGATAATTGTCTTTCTCTCCTTGACTCACTTAACTTAGCAAAATTCCCTCCAGTTCCATCCATGTCAAGGCAAATGGTGGGTATTCATTGTTTCTGATGGCTGAATAATATTCCATTGGGTATATGGGCCACATCTTTATCCATTCATCTGTTGAAAGGTATTTCAGCTCCTTCTATGGTTTGGCTATTGTGGACATTGCAGCTATGAACATTGGGATGCATGTGCCCCTTCTTTTCACAGCATCTGTATCTTTGGGGTAAATGCCTGCTAGACAAATTGCTGGGTCATATAGTAGCCTTATTTTCAACTTTTGGGGGAAGTTCTGTGCTGTTTTCCAGAGTGGCTATACCAGCTTGCATTCCCACCAACAGTGTAAGAGGGTTCTCCCTTCACATCCTCGCCAACATTTGCTGTTTCCTGCTTGTTAATTTTTCCATTCTAACTGTGTAAGGTGGTATCTCATTGTGGTTTTGATTTGCATTTTCCTGATGGCTAATGATGTGCGTTTTTTCATGTGTCTGTTAGCAATTTGTATGTCTTCTTTGGAGAAGTGTCTGGAAATGTCTTCTGCCCTTTTTTGACTGGGTTATTTGTTTTTTGACTGCTGAGTTTGAGAAGTTCTTTATAGATCTTGGGTATCAGACCTTTATCTGTAATGTCCTTTGCAAATATCTTCTCCCATTCTGTGGGTTGCCCCTTAGTTTTGTTGATGCTTTCCTTGCTGTGCAGAGCTTTTTCTCTTCATGAAAACACAAAGGTTCATTTTTGCTTTTGTAACCCTTATTTTTAGAGACGTGTCTTGAAAGAAGTTACTGTGGTTGATGTCAAAAAGGTTACTACCTATGTTCTCCTTTAGGATTTTGATGGATTCCTGTCTCACATTGAGGTATTTCATCCATTTTCAGATTGTCTTTGTGGGGAATGGTCCAGTTTCATTCTTCTACATGTAGCTATAGCTATCAAATTTTCCCAGTACCACTTATTGAAGAGACTGTCTTTTTTCCATTGGATATTTTTTTCTGATTTGTCAAAGAGTTGAAGGTCCACTCCTGGAGTCTGTATTCTGTTCCATTGGTCTATGTGTCTGTTTTTGTGCCAATACTATGCTGTCTTGGTGATCACAGCTTTGTAATAGAGCTTGAAGTCAGGCAACGTGATGCCCCCAGCTTTGATTTTCTTTTTCATCACTCCCTTGGTGATTTGGGGTCTTTTCTGGTTCCACACAAAGTTTAAGATTGTTTGTTTCAGCTCCTTGAAAAATGCCAGTGACATTTTAATAGGGACACATTGAAAGTGTAGATTGCTTTGGACAGGATCGACATTTTAACAATGTTTATTTTCCCAATCCATGAAAATGGAATGTTTTTCCATCTTTTAGTGTTTTCCTCACTTTCTTTCATAAGTGTTCTGTAGTTTCTAGGGTATAAATCCTTTACTTCTTTGGTTAGGTTTATTTCTAGTTATCTTGTGTTTTTTGTTGCTATTATGAATGGAACTGATTCCTTAATTTCTCTTTCTACAGTTACATTGTGAGTGTATAGAAAAGAAACTGATTTATGTGCATTGATTTTGTATCCTGATAAAATGCTGAATTGCTGTATGACTTCTAGTAATTTGGGAGTGGAGTCTTTTGGGTTTCCCATATAAAGTTTCATGTCTTCTGCAAAAAGATAATTTGACTTCTTTGCCTATTTGAATGCCTTTTATTTCTTTTTGTTGTCTGATTGTTGTTACTGGGACTTCTAGTACAATGTTAAAACAATAGTGGTGAGAGTGCGCATCCTTGTCGTGTTCCTGATCTTAATAGAAAAGCTCGCAGCTTTACCCCATTGATAATGATATTCGCCTTGGGTTATTCATAGATGATTTTTATGAAGTTGAGGAACATTCCCTCTATCCCTATACTTTGAAGAGTTTTAATCAGGAACAGATGTCGTGTTTTGGCAAATGATTTTTCTGCATCAATTGAGAGGATCATATAGTTCTTTTCTTTTCTTTTGTTAATGTGTTCTGTTGCATTGATTGATTTGTGAATGTTGAACCACCCTTGCATCCCAGGAATACATCCCACTTGGTCATGGTGAATAATCCTTTTGATGTACTGTTGGATCCTATTAGCTAGGATCTTGGTAAGTATTTTGGTATCCATGTTCATCAGTGATATTTGTCTATATTTCTCCTTTTTGATGAGGTCTTTGACCGGTTTTGGGACCGGTTTGGGATGCTGGCCTCATAGAAGGAGTTTGGAAGTTTTCCTTCTGTTTCTATTTTCTGAAACAGCTCCAGGAGAATAGGTATTATTTCTTCTTTAATATTTGATAGAATTCCCCTGGGAAGCCATCTGGCCCTGGACTCTTGTTTTTTGGGGAGGTTTTTGATTACTGCTCCAATTTTGTTACTGGTTATTGGTCTATTCAGATTGTCTGTTTCTTCCTTTTTCAGTCTCGGTAATTTGTAAGTTTCCAGGAAGGCATCCATTTCTTCCAGGTTGCTTAATTTGTTGGCATATAGTTGTTGGTAATAATTTCTAATAGTTGTTTATATTTTCTTGGTGTTAATCATGATCTCTCTCCTTTCATTTATGATTTTATTAATTTGGGTCCTTTCTTTTTTCTTTTGGGTAATTTGGCCAGTGGTTTATTGATCTGATTAATTCTTTCAAAGAACCAGCTACTAGTTTCATTGATCTGTTCTACTGTTTTTTTTTTTTTCCTGGTTTCTATTTCATTGATCTCTGCTCTAATCGCTATTATTTGGCTTCTCTTGTGGGGTTTAGGTTTTATTTGCTGTTCTTTCTCCAGCTCCTTTAGGTATAAGGTTAGCTTGTGCGTTTGGGTTTTTCTAAAATTTTGAG
Source organism: Martes martes (assembly GCF_963455335.1). Lineage (NCBI taxonomy): Eukaryota > Metazoa > Chordata > Mammalia > Carnivora > Mustelidae > Martes > Martes martes. The sequence goes on from NC_137897.1 coordinate 45,842,004, forward strand.
AGTGACTTGGATGGCTATGTATTTCCCACTTAGGACTGCCTTTTCAGTATCCTATAGGTTTTGGACTGAAGTGTTTTCATTCTCACTAGGTTCCACGAATTGTTTAAATTCTTCTCTGATTTTCTCATTGATCCAATCATTTTTAGCAGGATGCTCTTTAAATTCCAAGTGTTTGAATTCGTTCCAATTTTTTTTCTTGTGATTTAGTTCCAGTTTCAATGCATTGTGGTCTTATAACATGTAAGGAATAATCTCAATCTTTTGGTATAGGTTGAGACCTGATTTGTGACCCAGTATGTGATCTATTATGGAGAAAGTTCTGTGTGCATTTGAGAAGAATGAGTATTCTGTTGTTTTAGGGTTGAAAGTTCTGTATGTATCTACAAAGTCCATCTGGTCCAATGTGTCATTCAAAGCTCTTGTTCTTTTGTTGATCTTCTGTTTAAATGATCTCTCCAGTGCTGAGAGTGGAGTGTTAAAATCTGCTACTATGAATGTATTATTGTGGATCTGATTCTGTATATTGGTTAACAGCTGGCTAATGTAATTGGCTGCTTCCATATTGGGGGCGTAGATATTTATAATCATTAGATATTCTTGTTGGATAGACCCTTTAAGAATGTTATAGTGTTCCTCTGGATCTCTTATTACAGTCTTCGGTTAAATTGTAACTTGTCATATATAAGAATTACTCCTCCAGTTTTCTTTTGAGGTCTGCTGGCAGGATAAATGGTTCTCCATCCCCTCACTTTCAGTCTGGAGGTGTCTTTAGGTTCAAAATGAGTCTCTTGTAGATAGCATATGGATGGGTGGGTCCTGTATATGTATCCAATCTGCAAGCCTGTGCCATTCATTTCATGGGAGCATTTAGGCCTTTCATGTTGAGAGTTACTACTGAAAGATACATATTTATTGCTGTCCTATTGTCTGTACAGTCCCTGTTTCTATGGATTGTCTCTGTAAATTTCTGGCATATACTAGTCTTGGGGTCCTTCTTTTACAGAATCCCTCTTAGTATTTCCTGCAGGGCTTGCTTGGTGGTCACATATTCTTCCAGTTTCTGTCAATCCTGGAAGCTCTTTATCTTTCCATCCATTCTGAATGACAGCATTGCTGGATAAAGTATTCTTGGCTGCATGTTCTTCTTATTTTGTACCCTGAACATGTCTTGCCAGCCCTTTCTGGCTTGCCAAGTCTCTGTGGACAAGTCTGATGTAATTCTGATGTTCCTCCCTCTGAATGTAAGGAACCTCTTCCCCATAACTGCCCTTAAGATGGTTTCCTTGGTTCTATAATTCATGAATTTTACTATTACATGCCAGGGCACTGGTCTGTTCTCCTTGATCTTGGAAGAGGTTCTCCTTGCCTCTTGGAAATAAATTATTGTTTCATCCCCCAGATTAGGGAAGTTTTCAGCTACAATTTACTAAAATATATGTTCTAGTTCTCTCTCCACCCCCTCAGGGATCCCAAGAATTCTGACACTGGAAGGTTTCATGGCATTGTTAATCTAAGTATGTTCTCATGGATTTAAAGCTGTTTGTCCCAGGCCTCCCGCTGTTTCTTCCTTCCTATAAGTTTATCTTCTAGATCACTAATTTGTTCTTCTGCCACATTTTCCCTGGCTGTTAGAGTATCCAATTTAGATTGTATCTCATTCATATCATTTTACCTGATCATTTGGCCTGATTAACTCTCATTTCTGCCTTAGAGATTCTATATTGCCGCTATTGGTTTTCTCAAATCTGGCTATTGAATTCATAACTGGTATCCTGAAGTCTATTATATATGTCTGTGGGAGAGGCCATTGTCTCTGTTTCTTTTCTTTGTTGGGAGTTCCTCCTTCTAGTCATTCCATTGAGGGGTGGTTAAGGGAATGTACAGAGTCCAAAATATCAACCACAATCTAGCCAAGATGCTCCCTGGGAAAATCTGGAGTGGTTGGAATCCACCATCAAAATATTAAGCCAAAATGAAACCCAAGAATAAAATTTATGAAATGAAAAAATTTTTAAAAAATAAAGATAAAAATTTTTTAAAAGGGGGGTAAAGGGGGAGTGTATTTTCTTCTCATTGTCAGAGGGCACTGCTTCCCAGAGTTACAGGGAATATATACCTGGTACACATAAAAAGGTTGTATTGAAAAGGGAAAAAAAGACTACATTGAAGCTTATATGTATAAAAAAATATACAGGTGTGTAAAAGTACAAGTTAAAAAGCTACATTAAACATTTAGTTGAAAGTGAAAAAGGTAAAAAAGAAAAAAAAACAGAGAAGACACATGAGAAAGAAAAAAGTTGTATCTGAGATATACACAAGCCCTGAGGCAACACCTGGAGCTCAATATACTATTTTCTCCTGGTGTTGGGGATTTATGGTTTTATGGGGACCCTAGTGTTGCTGTCCTCTTGTTCTTCCAGCTTGTCTTCTGGGGGAACAGCCTGCCATGCTGTTTTTCAGACAACCCTACTTGGGCGGAGTTGCCCTGCCCCTTATCAGGGGACTGGACTCTGTGGAAACTGGTTTTTTGAGCTTTTGTTCTCTGGCAGTTTTTTTTATGCCTTTTTGGAGGGTCAGAGCAAAATAAAATATCTGCACCCAGACCTCTGCCCCAGGGCAGAGAAATCACAGTATTCTCTTCACCAAACCCTCCCAAACACACAGTTTCCCTTTCTATAAGTGCTGCTGAAAACCGCAGCCACCCATGGGCAGTGCACGGCGCCAGTGACCTTCTCAGTGGTCAGCTCAGGCCCCCACTTGTCTCTGTCTTTTCTGCTTCTAAAACCCAGGTTTTGCCCTGGGTCCAGGACAGCAGTGGGGTGGTAGGGGGGTGGCTGGCCCTGTGTCCAAGCATGTGCCGCCTCAGCTCCTGGATCCAGTTTGATCACTGTTATCAGTCCCCTCCCATCCTGACACTACTGCTTTTCAAGTTATCACTGGTCCCCCAGCACAGAACACTTTTGCGGTCTGGTCCTATATCACTTTCCAGGGGCCAGTAGGGCGGCCCCTCCCCCTTCTCTTTATCCTCTGATATCTGCCCACAGAATCACAACTCCATCCTTCATACCTCAAAACCTTGGATTTTCTGCTTGTGAAGATCCAGATATATATTCCTACACCTCAGGGTGATTTCGTGGATTTTCAGAATGGTCTGGTATATATTCAGCTAAATTCATGGGACCAGTTGAATCAGGGTCCCCTACTCCTCCACCATCTTGCCCCACATCAAATCTTATCTCACTTTCGCCAAGTTAACAGAACACAGAAAGCTACGAGTTTCAGCGCTTGGGGAAAACAGTATATAACATTATTTGCATATGTATTATGTAGTGCTTAGTATTGTTTTTTCAGTAGCTTTTTAATTTTTAATCATTTTTATTCCTTTTTATGTACACTTTATATATATTTTTGTTTCCTTTCATTATATTTTAGCTTATTATGTATTTGTATATGTATACATATGTGTATATATGTATATACATATATATGTTTTTATTTCTTTCTTCTTTTGAAACCTAGTTTTTTTTGGGGGGGGGGTTGTTTGTTTGTTTTTGTTTTTGTTTTTGTTTTTTTAACAAGCAGACCAAAGCACATCCAGGAACGAGTTTTTTCATTTGTTTTCTGTTGTTCTTACTGTTGTTCTGGTTTTCTGGGTTTTTTTTTTCTTCCTCTTTTTTTTTTGGACAAAATGACAAGACAGAGAAATTCACCCCCAAAAGAAAGAACAAGAGGTAATATTGTCAGGGATTTAATCAATACAGGTACAAATAAGATGTCTGAACCAAAATTGAAAAGAACAATTATAAAAATACAATCTGGGCTTGAAAAAAGCATAGTAAACACTAGAGAATCCTTTACTGTACAAAAAAAAAAAGTCTTGTCAGGGAAAAATTACAAATGCTATTACCAAGATTCTGTCCCAAGAGGAGGCCATAAAAATGAGGATGAATGAGGCAGACGAGTGAGGGTATATATAGAGTATATACAGAGTGAGGGTATATATTGAAGGTAAAATGATGAAAAAATAAGGAAGCTGAAAAGAAGAGGTAAAGAAAGCTATTAGATCACAAAGGTAGACTGAGGAAACTCAGCATTCCATAAAGCAAAATATCATTATTATAGGAGTCCCAGAAGATGAGGAACAGGAGAAAGGGGCAGAAGGTTTATCTGAACAAATTATAGTGGAGAGCTTCCCTAATCTGGGGAAGGAAACAGGCATTCAAGTTCAGGAGGCACAGAGAACCCCCATCAAAATCAACAAAAATAAATAAACACCTTGACATATTATGGAAAAGCTTGCAAATTGCAACCATAAAGAGAAAATCCCGAAAGCAGCTCAGGACAAGAGGTCCTTAACTGCAAGGGCAGACACATAGGGCTGGCAGCAGACCTGTCCACAGAGATTTGGCAGGCTAAAAAGAACTGGCATGACATTTTTGACGTGCTAAATGGGAAAATATGCAGCCAAGAATACTCTATCCATCAAGGATGTTATTCAGAATAGAAGGAGAGATAAAGAGTTTCCAAGAAGGAACAAAAACTAAAGGAATTTGTGAACACTAAACCAACTCTGCAAAAAATATTAAAGGGGATCCTTTGAGCAGAGAGAGAGTCCAAAAGTAACAAAGATCAGAAAGGAACACCTTTAAGCCAGGGATGTCCCCCACTGTAGATAACTTTTAAAAGTCTGGATTTTGTGCTCCACTGCTTATATTTTGCAGTAGCCTCCTTAAGTCAACTCCCTCCCTGCTGCCCTATTCTCCAATATATCGCCCTGGATTCAAGTCTCTGCACCTCCTTCATTTCAAAAAGTGGTTGCTTTTCTATTTATAAAATTGTAGCATTTCTCTTTTCAGATCTCCAGTTGACTTAGCAGGTGATCAGAATGATTTGATAACTCTCTAGCTGAATTCCAGGGACAGAGGAACTTAAGGTTACTCCTCTGCCATCTTCACTCCTCCTTTGCTGTTGGTAGTTTGATACACATTGCATCAAATTTGTAGATTGCTTTGGATAGTATAGACTTTGTAACAACATTTGCTCTTCCAACCCATTAGCATAGAATGTCTCCCCATTTCTTTGTGTCATTGTCAAGTACTTCATCAGTGTTTTATAGTTTTCAGAGTACAGTCATTCACCTCTTTGTTTAGGTTTCTTCATAGGTGTCATATGGTGTTTGGTTCAGTTCTAATGGGATGGATTTCTTGATTTCTCTTTCTGCTGCTTCATTATTGGTGTATGGAAATGCAACAAATTTCTGTAAGTTGATTTTGTATCCTGTGACTTTATTGACTATTTTTTTTTCATTTCTAGCAGGTTTTTTTGGTGAAGTTTTTGGGTTTTCCATATAGAGTATCATGTCATATTAACTAGTGAAAGTTTGACTTCTTCCTTGTCAATTTGGATGCCTTTTATTTCTTATTTTTGTCTGATTGCTGTAGTTAGGACATCCAGTATTATGTTAAATAACAGTGGTGTGGGGCACCTGGGTGGCTCAGTCATTAAGCATCTACCTTTGGCTCAGGTCATGATCCCAGGATCCTGGGATGGAGCCCCACATTGGGCTCCCTGCTCAGTGGGGAGCCTGCTTCTCCCTCTCCCACTCCCCCTGCTTGTAGTGCCTCTCTTATTGAATCTTTCTGTCAAATAAATAAATAAAATCTTTTAAAAAAGTGGCAATAGTGGACATCCTTGTCTTTTTTGTGACCTGGAGGGAAAATCGTTCAGTATTTCCCCACTGAGGATAATGTTTTCCATGGGTTGTTCATATATGGGCTTTATTATGTTGAGGTATGTTACCTCTAAGTCTAATTGTTGAGGGTTTTAAAAATTATTATTATGAATGGATGTTCTGCTTTGTCAATTTTTTTCTGTGTCCATTGAAATGTCCATTCTTTCAATAATGTGTTGTCTGATGTTGATTCATTCGTGAATACTGAAACACCCTTGCAGCCCAAGAATTAATCCCATTTGATTGTGGTGAATTATTTTTTTTAAGGTATTGTGGGCTTCAGCTTGTTAGTATTTGTTGAGACTTTTGCTTCTATTTTCATCAAGGATATTGGCCTATAGTTCTCTCTTTTAATGTAGTTTTTATCTGGCCCAGTATCAGTGTAATGCTGACCTCATAGAATGAATTCAGATGTTTTCCTTCCCTTTCTACTTTTCAGAATAGTTTGAAAAGAATACATATTAACTCTACTTTAAATGTTTGGTAGAATTCCCCTGTGAAGACATCTGGCCCTGGACTTTAGTTTGATGGGATTTTTTTTTTTTGATTACTGATTCAATATTCTTGCCAGTTATTAGTCTATTCTAATTTTCTATCTCTTCCTGTTTCAGTTTTGGTAGCTTATATGTTTCAAGGAACTCATCAATTTCTTTCAGGTTGTCCAATTTGTCAGCTTACAGTTTTTTATAATAGTCTCTTACAATTCTTAATTTATTTTATTTTTGTGGTGTTGGTTGTAATTTCTTCTCTCTCATTTGTGATTTTATTTATTTCGGTCCTTTCTCTTTTCTTTCTGCTAAGTATGAGTAGACACTTTCCAATTTTATTATTTTTTCAAAGATCCAGCTCCCGGTTTCATTGATCTATTTTTGTTTACTTTTAGTTTTTATGTCACTTATTTCTGCTCTAGATTTTATTATTTCCTTCCTTCTTCTAGTTTTATGCTTCTTTTGTTGTTCTTTCTGAACTTCTTTAGGTGTAGGCTTAAGTAGTTTATTTGAGATTTTTCTTACTTCTTGAGGTAAGCCTGTATTGCTAAATAATTCCATCTCGGGACTTCTATTGTTGCATCCCAAATCTTTAGGACCATGATGTTTTCACTTGCATTTGTTTCCGTGCATTTTTTTTAAATTTATTCTTTTATTTCCTTGTTGGCTCAGATGTTTTTTTAGTTATCTAGTTGTGTTCATAGGACAAGGTGAATCTAGGGTCCTTCTCCTTTGCTGCCATCTTCCAAACTCTTCTGCTATCCTTTTTTAATACTAAAATATCTTTTTTTCCTGTTAAAAATGTGTGACACTTATGTCAAGAAAAATTTATGATAGTATAAATGTATTTATGTGTCTTGTTTTTACACTTAACATTATTACATAAATATTTTTCATGGTCACTGAGAATTATTGAAAACCTTAAGTTTTAATATTTAACTATTATATATATATATATATATATATATACACACACACTATAATTTAGCTTTCCAATATTTTCTGTTTAGATTATTTCTGCTTTTCATTGTTATATTTAAATATGGGATGACCTTTGCCCTGTCTCTGATTTTCCAGTAATAGAGATATTTATACTCACATTTGCACTTTTTACCTGGTTATCAGTATGGGAAAGCACCTTGGCCTCTGTGAAATAACATCCCTAACCTGAGAGTCCTTATCATTTTGCTCTGATTAACCAAGAAAACAGGCAGTAGAGTGTATGGATTAAACAGGCATGCTTATAGGAGAGAAAAAGATGCAATATATTTGAGAGACCATGACATGGAAGGCATAGCCTTGTTTTGTGTTTCTCCAGAGGTCAGTCCCAGGACTAATAGGTAGAATTCTTAAGGAGGCATTTTGCAGTTCAAAATAATTAAAGGTTGTTTTTATATACTGCTTACTCTGCATCAAATACAGTTCTAAGTATGTTGCATGTACATCTACTATGTTAAACATAATCCTCTGAATATCCTATGACATAGGTACAATTATTATTCCTATATTATACAGACACCAAACCCCAGATATGTTAAATAACTTGTCCAAAGTCACACAGCTAGTAAATGGTAAAGCCAATATGTGCACCCAGCCATTATGTCTCTAAAGTATGCCATTCTACAAACTTTTATTGGGTACGTCTCATACAATAAGCACTATGCTGAGAGTTAAAAGTATAAAGATGATTGGAACTACTGATGATTGAACTCCAGACTTCAAGGAACTAACAATCAAATGTATGAGACTGACATATAAAAAGATAGGTATACTATAATGTGGTCAGCTTCATGAGAGAAGTATATCAGAGTGCTATAAGGACTAGAAAAGGGCCCCTCTGCCCAAAATGGAAGTTCAAGGAAAACTTACTTTTGAAGTAGGTTCAGAAAGAGTATAAAATTTCATGTGGGCCCAGTGGATAACTTCTTTGTACTATTAGTGATTCTGCCATAGGCACAAGGAGGAGAAGGCATGCTATATATTTATTGATTCATGGGTTAAAACTTCTCTAAGCCAAGGTGACTAATAAAAGAACTCCTGAATTGGGAGGAGAATTGCATTCAGTCTTTGTTTCCTAAAGTTTAATTACTTATATTTCACCTTCATGACTTTATCTGTGTGTCACTTGTACCATTACATACTTAATATGGTTCCTTAAATAAACTGATTTATTTTACTAAAATTATCTAAAGTAGCACTACCTCCATCCATGTCACTGCAAATGACAAGATTTCATTCTTTTTATGGCTGAGTAATATTTCATTGTATAAATGTACCTCATCTTCTTTACCCACTTATTAGTTGATGACACTTGGGCTGTTTCCACACTTTGGCTCTTGCAGATAATGCTGCTATAAACATCGGGGTGCATGTATCCCTTTGAATTAGTATTCTTGTGTTTGGGGGGTAAATATCTAGTCATGTAATTGCTGGATCGCAGGTATTTCTATTTTGAACTTTTTGAGGAACCGCTACAGTGTTTTCCAGAGTGGCTGATTCAGAGAAAGACAAATACCATATGATTTCACTCGTATGTGGAATTTAAAAACAAAACAAATGAACAAAGGGGAAAAAAGAGAGATAGAGAGGCAAACTAAGAAACAGACCCTTAAATATAGAGAACAAACTGATTGTTACAGAGGTGAAGTGGGTGGGCATGGGTTAAATAGGTGATGGGGATTAAGGAGTGTACCCGCTATTACAAGCACCGGATGTTGAATAGAAGTGTTGAACCTGAAACTAATATTATACTGTATGTTAACTAACTGTAATTTAAATTTTAAAAATAGGACTACTGGGGCACCTGGGTGGCTCATTGGTTAAGTGTCTGCCTTTGGCTCAGTTCATGATCTCAGGGTCCTGGGATTGAGCCCTGCATTGGGCTCCCTGCTCAGCGGGGAGTTTGTTCTCCCTCTACCTCTACCTCTCCCCCTGCTTGTGCTCTCTCTCAAATAAATAATAAAATAAAAGTCTTAAAAATAAATAAATAAATAACAGCACTATCATAAATAGAAAGTAAGTTTACTCTCTATAAATAGAAGACAAGCATTAAAATAAATGCATACTACTAGAAAATACTTATCTGTGCACCAAGATAATCCTTATTCCACTATTAGTATGCATACCACATGTTGAAAAATACTAGATGATATAAGCTCTTCAGGCCCTTCCCACAACAACATTTGGTGCTTAGGTGAATATCTCTTGTATCCAATGTCTTATTTTCAGCATATTTGTGTATATTCTTTTCACTTTGTGTATATTGTTTCAACCTGTTGTTCACATTGTCCTGATAATTTCAGCTTTGTGTTTTGACCATGTAAATAGGTGTAATTGAGTATATCCCCATTATATACTAATTGGACTTTCTTACCAGATCAAATCATTTATCTCACCTTAAGTAGTGAATTACTACTGCTAATCTCTCTGCCTTAGTGTTTTAAATTCACTGCTAGCCTGACTTAAGAAGGTGAGGTACTGTCATTGTAGCTTCATGGCTAAATGCTTCAGCTATAGTTGTGATATTGACCTGAAGGGAAGGACTACTACAACACAGAAGCAAGGGAAGGAAAGAATAAGGATACAGCACTTCATTGTGTGTGTTAGTGGAAAGATTCTAAGAAAGCACCAAAGACACAATGCCCTACTTCTTTCTTTTTTCCATTTTATTTTCTGAGGGAATTGATGAGACTACAATGGACATAAGGGTGAAAACCAATCTCCCATTGGTTTGGATAGCAGTGGGAAGTGGACACAGCTCCTCTGTTAGGGATGTGAGAGCTGCTTGTGATAATGTAAGGTTGATAAGCACGAGCCTGCTTTTTGGTGACCTGCAGGGCCTGGTGATTAAGTAGCCCAGTGATTAAGAAGTCCCTGTTCTTAAAAAAAAAAAAAAAAAGTTCATGTTTTCTTTACACATTTCCTTAGACAATCATATATTTATCTGTTTAATATGAAGCAAGAATGCAAATATTTTTCTTTCACACTAAATAGGATCCTTCCCTGACTCAGGAATATACATTTTGGGAAGCAGGCCAAGCATGTTATTCTTTTCCTGCAGATGAGGCTGAGATTCCCAGTTTTTTGGTTTGGCTTATTTGCTAATTATAAAGCCTCTTCTCTCCTCCAGGTGATATCATCTAGATCTAGTGCAGAAAATCCATGCATACACACCTCCTAGCCCCAAAACACACACACACACACACACACACACACACACACACACACACACACGTGCGCGCGCACACACCACTATTCAAGGTCTTTGCTCATAAAATTATCAGCCTGAGTACAACCAAACTTGTGAAAGTTAGCAGGCCTGCTAAAGCTTGTCTAGGATGGTGCTCTGCCAGGAGAATTTCATACCCTGTTTGTTATGCCCCAATAATGGGTCCATGATTAAAGAAGCGAGACTGATATAAAGTGAAGGTCAAGTAAAGCTGTATTTCGGGCCAAGCATCAAGAATCTAACCGAACGTTGGGGACGCACCTCTTACAAGAGAGGGCAACCCTTCTCTGTTTCGCAGACTAGCTTTTAAGGGCAAAGGCCATGCGATCGGGCCTGGCCACGCACAGGTGGCCAATGAGATTGTAACACTCACAGGAAACTCCACAGTGATGCTAGGTGACCAGTTGAATTACAATTTACCCTAGTAGACATTTGAACCAGCCTATCACACCTTGATTAGGATTGGTGCCAAAAAGGTTCCCAAAGGGCAGGGGCCCATACTCCTTGGTAGCTAGGGAGACAGTATGCAACCCCCCACTGATCAGGTGTCTCCACCTGGCCTGACCCACCCTTGTATCTGGGCCTTGTTACCTGGAGCTGGTTTCTGGGACTTGTTTTTAAGTAAATCCCCTGGGGGAAGGGGAGCAGGGACAGCTTAACTTTAATGAAAGCCTCTTGCTAAATAGGTCTTTACACTGTTCATCTGCTCCATGCCCATTGGCCATTCCTAAGCTGAATTTAATCACATCTCTGAATGTCTCAATTAAGCAGTTTAGCTATTAATTTTTATAAGTTGGTTTATTCATATATGCAAGGATGGGAGTTATGGGAAACATGGAGACATGTTCCCAATACCAATGGCCAGAAAGAGATGCCATGGCTAGTAGATTTAAGAGCTGCCGTTGCTAAGAATAATGATTATCCTTTATTGAATGCTTTCTTTGTGCTGGCCACTGTGTTTTGTAGGCTATAATCTCATCAGCAGCAGCTCCAGGTTTTGTGAGGCTGGAAGCTTATATAACCTTGGAGACCCTCTTTAAGAAAAACACAATGGTCCATCCCAGAATCTTGAAAAGAGCTCATTCAAATGAGGGGTCCTGAAGCTCAAGCTTCATTAATTTCACTGTAAAGCCACTTCTGCATCTCATTTAATCATTTTAACAACTCTGAGAAAGAAGTACTAGTACTAGCAGTATACCTTTAAAAAAGATAGACAAGGAAATTGACTTATAGAGAAGTAAATTCACTTACTCAAGATTGTATAGCTTGTAAGTTGTCATCGTTTTTCTCTCACAGTCACCTTCCAGGTTTTCTCCTCCTCATCTAACTAGATTTCCTTCTCCAAAATATCGTTTATCTTTTTCTGGCAATAAACTTAGCACTGTCCTCTGGCATGTGTGGGGAACTTAATACTTGTTCAGTGTTAGCAGAAGGGTAAAAACTCTCCTTCTAGCTGAGCCCTCAGGAGGAAGTTCCCTCTGGGGAACTGCAGAGCAAGAATAAAGTGGGTGAGGAGGACAATTTTGTTCCTATTAGATTTGAACTATGCATTGGTTTTAGTTACAGTTTTGTTGTTCCATGAACAACAGTAATTAAGAATTTAGACTTTTCTGGTTATATGTTGCTTGACTTCCTCTTGTCCTCAGACCAGCTCCATCCTGCTGAGCCTCTTGATTCCCCTCACTTGCCCCACCCTTCCTCAGTTTACCCTATTCTGCTAATAGGGTAAACTTCCTTCAGTTTACCCTACATTCTTCTCAACCACAGCTTCCTAAGCCTTCTTTGGTGGCTGTTGTTTTACTATAAGCTGGGAGGGTGGAGTCCACTTTCTGAGGCATTTCCTCCTCTCTCCAGCCCTCAGACTGGGCTCCACCCTAGTAGTTTGTCAGCTGGCTTCCCCCCCACCCAAAAAGGAAAGAGAAGCAAGAGGATGAAGAGGAGGGAAAAGCAAGAATAGCATCTTATGGGCCCTTACACGTGGGGTATCTGCATATCTCTTAGCTGTTATTCATTAGGTTCCTTGCTTAATTTAACTCTTATATTCCTCATCTGATTCTTTGGGTATAGAGGAAAGCACAGGCTGTTACTTTAAGCAGACAGTTTCCCTAAGGCTTAGGATGGGATGGAAGGATTTGAAGATATTGCAAGTCACTATTTGGTTTATTTTTTAAGACAGCTAATCCAAAAGAGAGCCTGTGGTACTTCCTAGGAGAGGGAAACTGATCACAACTTCTAGTTCCTCATACCTCCTCTCCCACATCCTTTCCTGTGACTTATATAACACCAGCCACATGGCGATTATTGACATGTCAAGAGGCAAAGTATAAACGCAAAGTTTTGCCTTTGCCCTTAACTATGGTCATGTGGTACACAGTTCCCTGTGAGCTATCTTTGAGTCCTAATTTGAGACAGAAGCCAGTTCTAAAAGACTAGAGGGAAATATGGACTAATGTGCTGTTTGGTGAACTAAGTGTTCCTTCATTGGAGGATCTTGCAAAGACAAATATTCTCCTTTCTCCTCCTAATAGCATGGTTCTTGATATAACAAAAATATCCTCAATACCCATTTTATTGACTAAATGGATAGAAGAATGGATAGGGGGAAATATTGGGTTTGTTTTCCAAGTTTCAATAACTTATGTTTTACAAAAACTGAATTTGCCATCTGAGGTTTTAGTTTTCCTCACAAATAAAGTCGAGGCAGTGTTACTAAAAAGCAAACAAAAAACTTGGGCTTAAAATAAATTATAGAAAGATTGTTAAGAATATAAACTGTTTAGCTATCTGCAAATGAATATGGCTTATTGAGAAGTTTTTCCAGATTGCACAAGGAACTCATTATGACCCTGAGGCACACCTAGCTTAAACTGGGAATTTTATTGGCTACTCTGAAATTTTTCTTTTATGTGCTGATTTTCATCTCCACATCACAAAAATGCATTAATTCTTGCTATAAACAGTTCAATGTCCTTTCATGCCCTTGAATCTAAGAGAAAACTTTCTAGTGTTGCTGAAAATATCATTAGTTGGAGTAGTAGGAATCCTATGTTGAGTAGAACTCCCCAAATTTTATACATTGAGATACTAAATCTCCATGAGATAAAGTGATTAATTTTTATTTTATTTTATTTTTAAAAAATATTTTATTTATTTGACACAGAAAGAGAGAAATCACAAGTAGGCAGAGAGGCAGGCAGAGAGAGAGAGAGAGGGAAGCAGGCTCCCCACTGAGCAGAGAACCAGATGTGGGGCTCAATCCCAGGACTCTGAGATCATGACCTGAGCCAAAGGCAGAGGCTTAACCCACTGAGTCACCCAGGCACCCAAGTGATTAATTTTTAAAGAATGTGTGTGGAGAGTTGTACATTTGTCTACATGGTTCCATGTCAAAACATCTCACCTTGTAAGCTAAGCAGATGGTGGAAAAATACGGTATAGCAAGATAGGAAGTTCTTTATAAAACCCCTACCACAGGGATATTCTTTTGTTCAATAGGGATATGATTTCATTCAACAAGGGCATATTCATGTTACTTAATCTCTGTCCCTTAGTTTCCTCATCTGTAAAATGGGGATAGTAACACTACCTACCTATAGGTGGTGAGAAGAATTCAATGACTATATGTGTATATAAAATATATATGTATATACATGTCTACATATACATGTGCGAGAGAAAGGGAGAGAGAGACTATGCTTAGAATAGAGCTTGGCACATAGTTAATCCTCAATAACTATTATTATTGTGAATAATAACACTGGGTACCCAGGTTACGGAAATGATGATGCCTAACCTCAGGAACTTTATAATCTAGTAGGGGGAGGCAATTATATCAACAAATATGTGCCATGAGGTAGAGAAGCGCACAGAAGCAGCAATGGTTAGTTTTGCATGAAGGAATTAAGAAAGGAAAGGAGATAATCTTCAATTAGTCCTTTCAAGGAGGTGGATAGAAATCTTAGGCCATTTCAGACAAAGAAAGCAAGAGGTAGGTAGATTCCAGATCACAGCAAATTAAAGATAAGTCTCGGTGTGCTGCTTTAGATGTCAAGGTGCATGTTGATTCCATTCAAGTAGTTAGCAGGTGAACTACAGTGGGGAGAACAGAGAATTTGGGACACACTAAGAGAAGATAAGATGATTAGAAGACATTCAGGTAGAAATATTAAGCAAGTGGGCATATATGTGTTGGGAAGTCCTGGGCCCTGAATCTCGGTTTCCTTGTTTGAAAAAAAAATAAACTTGGAGAGTGTAATACTACTTACTTTCCAGGGTTGTTACCAGAAATAAATGAGAAATGGGATGCCTGGGTGGCTCAGTTGGTTAAGCTTCTGCCTTCAGCTCAGGTCATGATCCCAGGGTCCTGGGATGAGTCCCACATCTGTTTCCTTGCTCAGCGGGGAGCCTGCTTCTCCCTCTCCCTCTGCCTGCCACTCCCCCTGCTTATATACACTCTTTCTCTCTCTTTTTCCCTGATAAATAAATAAATAAATAAATAAATAAATAAATAAATAAATCTTAGAGGAAAAAAAGGAAAGAAATGAGAAATGATGAATGTAAAAGTACATGGCCCAGTGACTTGCCCATATTAGGTACTGAATACACAGTAGCTATCATTATTTAGCCTGTTCCTCTGCTCTCTCCCTATCTCTGCTTTGTTTCTTGTCTCTCTGCTCTTCCCTCTCCTTTAAAAGAATTGTGGAGGAGAGGAGGCACTGAAAAGAGCCTGTGGTTTCTTGTGACTTCCTGGCCTCCTATTAAAAAGAGCTAGAGAAGGACTTTCAGGCAAGGACACAGAAATCCTAGAAATGTGGCTGTTATCCTATGGATTCAGCTCTATAGGGATCTTGACCAATGCTTGGCTGAGAGGCAGTCTCAGGGGGTTGAGAACTCTAAGAGGTCTGATATCTGAGATACTAAAAGAGCTTTCTGTTTCACAATTCTTCAGTTCTTCCTTCTCCACCCACTCTGAGTTTCACCCTCACCTCCATCCCTTTTCTGTTGTGAGAGAATACTCCCAGCTCCCTTCTCCTTTGCTCTTATTTTCCTCCCTTGGAAGATACTGTAACCTCTCTGTCCTTGCTGTTGTCATACTGTTACCATGGAGAGCGGGGAGGGGTAATTATCGCTTACAGTTGCCAGCTTTCTTGCTCTTCCCTTTCCCCATTCCTCTCTTCCTAGAGAGCCCCCACCCCAAATCCCCGCAACCCTTTCGTCCTCCCCAGGTGAGTTAGCTTAACCAGAAAGGATAGGAGGTGACTAAGCAGTGTGCTTGTAAGCCTCTTCCTGGGACCGATAAGGAAGTGAAATTGATTCTAGTTATACCTGCTGCTTCTAGAGACTGAGGCGGGCGCCAAGCGCAAGGTCAGAGCTCTCAGCGCGGCGCCCCGCCCCCCCTTCACCCTTCCTGTTACTAGCCCCGCCGTTCTCCACCTTCTCGCATTTCACTCTCCTCTAGCAGCCTGCCTGTCCCATTTAAGGATCTCCACCCTCACGACAGTCGCACCTCTCCTCTGGGTCTAGCTGGACTAGAGACAGAGTCACCCCATCCACCCAGGTCGCCCAGCGAGCACTTTAGGTTCTGACCCTGGAGCACGAGGTCCTTTATGGGACAATTTAGATGCCTTTAAGAAACCTCGCCGCAGAGAACCCGCACGAATTGCTACCATTTTTCGCTGAAGCCTCTCCCCTGAGCTGGGTGTACTCTTGTGTTTCCACCAAACGTAGACATTTGTTATCCGCCCCCCGGACTTTTGGCATCAACTGCCACGGTAAAGGGATCTCCCTGAAGTATCTTCTCCTGGATTCCTGTTTTGAAGGAGTCCTTCTCTGCCTCAAATTTGTATTCAAGTAGTATTTGGGTATTTGGCTTGGTTTTCTTGGCTCCTACCCCAGTCCTCTTTCAAAGGGTTTGCGGAGTTCAGAGATGGTTGGAGAGTGGGCTCGGCCCGAACTGAATTAGCAGAGGTGAAAGGGAAACGGGGGGTCCTCAGCCTTGGCCACTTCGACCTGGCGAACTCACTTTATTTTTAGCCAAGGAAAATATCTGCATTGGAAGCAGGGGGAAGATTCTTTTTAGGAAATCTGCTTTGCTACCCTACCCCCATGCCCCGAGTTTGGGGGTGGATGCTTGAGGGCTTTGTTTCTCTCTCTCTTTTTTTTTTCCCCAAGAGTAGTCCAGCTGTGTCTGAATTGATTCCCACTGCTCTGACCCTCCTCCCCATTTTCCGGCTGGGAGAAAAAGAGAAGGTGGGGGTCCGGGAAAGAGAAGGCGAGAGCTAGTCCCCCGGTGCGCTGACAGGGGCGGGTGTCAGGGAAACAGCTGTCTTGCTACCGGCTCAGGAGTATGAGCCTTCCAGAGGACAGCATGAGCTCTGGACACTTCAGGAGTCACCAGCTAGCGACATGAACGGTAAGCGACATGAACGGTAAGTGACTCCAGGGTTAGAACTCACGCACTCCTTCCTGCCTCCTGGATCTGAAATGTACCCCGCATCCCCATACCTCTTTAGGTTTTAGCAACCGGGAGGAGGATTGGGGAACGAAGGATATGAACACTATATGGAATCAAATGAAACTCAATGAAAAAATGACTTTGCTAAAAGGCCGAGCAAAGAGGGGCTAGGAGGGGGAGACGCACTTTGAGGGAGACTCGAGGTAGAAATGAGTGGGGAGCAAGAGTGGAGGGTTTGTCCAATTTAATCCGTCCCTGGCTCAGCGCTCTCATTCCTCTTTAAAGAGAGGTTTGTATTTGACTTAACCCTACGCAGCCAAGTTGCAGCCGGAGATAATAGAGTTCAGAAGGCCGATGCTCCTAAGTAACCCCCCTAAACAGTAGCGGGTACCTAGAGATGCTTCAAAAAGGAAAGAGGAGAGGGCAGGGGGTTAAGTTTCTAGCAGAGGCTACCGGGAATACTGACGGGGCGCGGGGTGGGGGGGGCCTTAGATGCAGCCCCTGAGTAGGAGCTGCTTTGGGTGTGCTGGCTCTTTAAGGAGGGGCTGAGCTTGGTTAGAGGAGGAGTCTAGGTCCTGCCCCCACTCTTTAAGACTGGGCCAAGGAGTTGGTTTCTCTATGTAAGTGCAAGATTGGGCTGTACTGCTGAGGTTGCTGTTACAAATCGACTTGCAATGGTCACTAGGAAGAGCTGTTCTTTTTATGTTTTTTAAAAATTATTATTATTCTAAGGATTTGGGGAAATGTAAATCGCAAAATAAATAAAATTTATTCTTTGGGGGAAAAAAAATCCTAACAGTCAAGGGATCGGCCCCCTGGGGTGCCTGGGTTCAGTTGGTTAAGCGACTGCCTTCCACTCAGGTCATGATCCTGGAGTCCCAGAATCGAGTCTGGCATGGGGCTTCCTGCTGGGCAGGGAGTCTGCTTCTCCCTCTGACCCTCCCCCTTCTCATGCTCTCTCTCTCTCTCAAATAAATAAATAAAATCGTTTTTAAAAAAGGGGGAACGGCCCCCTATTTCCTTTGGTATTGCCTTTATTATAAAGGAAAATATTTATTAAGCACCCATCTGTTATGCCCGAGTTTTCACGTCTGAGAGACCACCAAGGAGCCAACTCCGATGTAATCACAGGAGGGTTTATTTGACAAGCTTAAGCTTGGGCCCAAGTGTACCCAACACAGCGGAGTAGGGACTTGGACCCTGAGGTGACATGCTTAAGCTTGGGTCCAAGTATACCTGACGCAGTGGAGTAGGGACTTGGACCCCGAACCAGATTACAGTCAGAGTTTTTAAAGGCAGAGTAGGGATGGACTCGGCGGTGGGTGAGGACAAAGGGGATATTCAGAAGGGCTCTCAGGGTAAAGAAGACTCTCAGGATACTGGAGGCCTGGTTATTGTCAAGTCAAGGCCGTTTTCCCCTCTAAAGAGGCACTAACATGAAGACAGTTGGGAGTTTCCTGGTGGAATGTCACATTCCTCCTATCAAGCGTCCTTGTTAGTGAGATTTAGCACTGGGACATTTGTAAACGGAGGGAGACTCCTGTCTTGCAGGATTGTGATTTCTACAAGTTAATTATTTGTTCACATATACTACCGAGGGGAAGGGAGCGGGTGGAGAGGGGGTACAAGGTGCCAGCTTTTGCTTTGTCAAGATGGCTGTACTTATGTCAGGGCTAGACTCGAGGTGGGTACAGCCTTGTTTTTCTTGGCCCCCATACTATCTAATGTCACTCAGTGATAATAACTGGACCAAGGGAATAATCTCTACATTTGAGTTTAATACTGATAGAGACTGTGATAGTTTTGGGTAACAGACAGATCTGATTTAAAATCCAATTACCACTGCTTACTAGCTGCATGACCCTAGACCCTGCTTTTCTCCTCTAGAGAAAACAGATTGATAATCATTTTATCTCAAAAGATATTTGAGTAGATTAAATAACATAGTGTATGTGACAGAGCCTGCATGTACCTCTTAGTCTTACTTCATTTTCCTATTCAGTTTGAGACTCTTTCTCTGGAGCACTACTGATAGAATTAGTGTTTCCCTGGGTTTTTGTTTGTTTGTTTGTTTTGTTTTGTTTTACTAACATATCATGTATTATTTGCTTCAGGGGTACAGGTCTGTAAATCATCAGTCTTACCAATTCACAACACTCACCCTAGCACATACACTCCCCAATGTCCATAACCCAGCCACCCTATGCCTCTGCCCCCCCCCCCCAGCACCAGCAATCCTCTGTTTCCTTGTTTTTAAAACTCCTTGCAGATGGGATGAAAGGAGACCTCAGAAGATTGAATTAGTTCGCCCTAAGGCTGCAACTGGAGCACAGGTTTTATTTGCTTCTGATTTAACATTGTTTCCACTGGACTTTATTTTTATTTATTTTTGAGAGAGAGAGAGAGAGCGCGCGCTTGAACACAAGCAAGGGGAGGGACAGAGAGAGACGCAGACTCCCCACTAAGAAAGGAGCCAATGTGGGACTCAATCCCAGGACCCTGGGATCATGAGGCTTAACCAACTGAGCCACCCAGGTGCCCCCCACTGGACTTCAGTAACTCTGAGAGAAAGGGCCACTAGGCTGCCTTTCACCCTCATTCTTCTGGTGACTTAATCAGGATGATATAAGTAACAGGACCTTTGGACAGCAGAATCCAGTTACTTACAAATGACCTCTTTCCATTCTTCAGAATTTGGAGGGAACTCTTGTATATAAGGGTTGTTAATATTTGGTGACTGTTGGGGACACAGAGAATGGGCTGGGAATAGTGTCTTCAGGTTAGCTTGGAGGGCAAAGAGCAGATAACAGGAAGGAGAGAAATATAAACTGAAGTAAAAGTGACGTGTACATCTAGTCCATCCTCAAGACCAAACTGGTTAACTAACAGCTCTACTTTCAGAGCTCTGGAGAGCTATAGTTCCCTCTTATTTAGGCATTCAGGATACATTGGAAAGAAAATTGGTTAAAAAATGTGAACTAGATCACCACTACCACTTTCTTCCCCATATCTTTTTAGTATATGCATTTCTGAGATGGGGCCCTTGTTGGTTCAGCTAATTGAATTTCAATAACCAAGCAAACCAAGCCTGGTCCAGTCATCATTTCTCTCTCCAGATTGTATGTCTGATGGTGGGAAAGATCAACCATTTGTTCTTTATCTTTCTGGCAGGGGCATCATTATTATATGACACATTTATATATTCACCCTTGCCTTGAGTCAGTTGTAGTTTATTACTTCACTTCAATGACTAATGAGAAGATTGCTTTTGGCTATGTAATTCATTTGGCAAATATGTGTTGGCATACTATGTGTCAGGCACTAAAAAGTTTGTTAAAAATTCATTGTCTATTCCTTGTTAAGTATCTTAATGTCTTAAGTCTTAAATGTCTCCAGTGTCTTTTTTGCCTGCTCCCTCCCATCTAAACCACAATTTTCCTTCAGGTCCTATTTTAGTCCTTGGCCCCCACATCAAGCCTTCCTTATCTCCTCAGCTGTTCATTAGACATTGTACATCACTGTTCTGCTCAGTTGATATTTACCATAAATGAACTTATAATGTACTTATATTCATTACTTTTTCCCTAAAACAATATTTATATTATTCCTTCAGTTATTAATCCCAAATCAAATGTCATTTATATGAAATTTTCCCTGATCCTTGCATATAGAAATAAACTCGTTTGAGTTTCCATATCACTTTACCTGCATTATCTGAAATGTGCACTACTCTCCTCCCTGTATTATGGTCACTTGTGTACATGTCTAAGCCCCTACCCCCTTTTCAGACAGAAAAAGGACCAATACTATGATTGTATCTTCAAAATACCCAATTAATCTTTCCAGTGTAAGCACTTGGTACATATTTTTAGATAATCTTCTAAGATTTAGCTCCAAAAAGTCATGTTTTTGTCAATGAAGGAAATTTTGATTGGGATTATTGATCAGATGATCATCTAGTACAATCACCATCTTATTACTAAGTACAGTGGGAATGAGTAACTATCATACCAAGTTCAACCAGTTTACAAAGAACGTATGAGAACTTGTTTAACTACTTTCTGATGCTCATATAATAATGTTTTCAGGTTTTGGATTTTTTAAAAGATTTATTTATTTACTTATTAGAGGGAAAGAGAGAGAAAGGCCAGAGGAAGGGGGAGAGAGAATCTACAGCAGATTCCCTGCTGAGCTTGGAGCCTGAGGTGGGCCTAGATCTCAGGACCCTGAGATTATGACCTGAGCCAAAACCAAGAGTCAGAGGCTTAATTGACTGAGCCACCCAGGAACTCCTCAATTTGGATTTTATACCTGAACTTGGGTTTCTGATGTATATATTATTCCCAGATCAGCTTCATCATGTAGGTTTAGTTTCCTCACCTCTAAAATAATATGGTAATTTGTAATTATAAATAATGTAAGTAAAAGATTGGACCCAGTGTCTGAATTCTAATACATATTTCATAAGTGTAGAGTCTCATCATTTTTGTTACTTTAAGTAATTTATTTTATATAAATGTTGCTTGTGTGTTTGGAGAAGAAGGTAGAGTAGTGGGGCAAGATGCTGGATTTAAATATCTGTAACATGCTAGGTGTTCTGTGTAATAAATTAAAAGATACTATCTTGTACTTTGACTAAATATATGTAATGTGGGCAAGCTACAGTCTGGGATTATTAAACATTTTAAGTTAAGAAGATAAAACCTAACTCTATAGCCCAAATCCAGGTATTTGATACCAATACAGGAATCAAATCACTAGCATTTTGACCATTTTATTGTATCCTCAAACTCATCATTTCTAAAATAGAATTCATCATCACTCCTAGACTCTTCCTCCACCCCTCATTCCAAACTTCTTTTCACCTCCCTGGTTGTGCAATGTACCATCATTATACTCTTAATGAGGTTATTTAAGGTCTGCACTTGAGTTTTCTCATTGACGAATTGAGGTTACTAGTAGAAACTACCTCATAAGGCTGCAGTAAGGAACAAATATGTTAATTTTATAAAGCACTTAGAATAATAAATGACAGTGTAGTAAACAGTGGGGGAAATATGGTTGTTGTGGTTTCCACACTCCATGCTCAAAATGCTGACATCAACTTTTCCCTCTTCTTCAGTTTCCTTATCTACCTTGTTGCCAAGGGCTGTTATTTTCTTTTCCCTTTGTATCTACCATCAGTTCCTTTCTTTTTATTCTGACAACACCTTAACTTAGTCCATAGGTACAAACAATTAGCCTACAGACCAAAAACAGCTCACACACATTTTGTTTGCCCTAAATTGTTAAAAGTTTTATTTAAAAATGTATTTTAAATTGGTAATGCATGCCACATTGCTCAAAAGTCAAAATATACAAAAGGATATACAGTACTGAGTTTCTGTCTTTGTCCTGTGCCCTAGGCATTCATTTAGCCTCGCTGGAGGCAACTAAATTTATCTGTTCATTAGGGATCCTTCCACAAACACTTTATGCATATCAGAAATGAGTAAATGTATACATTTTTTCTTCCCCTTCACTTTTATACACAATAAGACTCTCTGCACATTGCTCTACACCTTGCTTTGTCTACTTGAAATATACTTTGGAGACCTTTCCATATCTGATGTAAAGAAATACTAAATTCTTTTGTGTGACTGCATAGTTTTTCACTACAGTTGACCCTGAATAATGTGGGTTTGAACTGAGTGTGTGCACTTGTAGATGGACTTGGGGGGGGGGGATAAATACTGTAGAGTACTATAAAGATATTTTTCTCTTCTTTATGATTTTTTTTTAAGAGAGAGAGTGAGAGAGAGCCATCATGTGCATGAACTAGGGGAGGCAGAGAGAGAAGGAGAAAGAATCTTAAGCAGGCTTCATGCTCAGAGTGGAGCCCCAGGCAGGGCTCAATCTCATGACCCTGAGATCAACACCTGAGCCAGAATCAAGAGTTGGACACTCAACTGACTGAGCTACCCAGGTGCCCCCTCTTCCTTATGACTTTCATAATACCATTTTCTTTTTTCTAGCTTTATTGTAAGAATTCAATATGTAATACATATAACATACAAAATATGTGTCAGTCAAATGTTTATACTATTGGTTAGGCTTCTGGTCAACAGTAGACTCTTAGTAGGTAAATTTTTGGGAGTCAAAGTTATATGTATATTTTTGACTGTATAGGGGTCAGCTCCCCTAACTCCCTTATCATTCAAGGTTCAGCAGTGTATGGATGAGCTACAATTTATTCAACAGTCCTTTATTAAATAGCATTTATTTCCCAACATTTGCAGTGTTATTTGTAACAGCAATAAAAAAAAAAAAACCCTTGTAAGTATGTTTATTAGTTTGCTAGGGCTGCTATAACAAAATACCATAGACTAAGAGGATTAAACAACAGAAACTTATTTTCTTACAGTCCTGGAGGCTGGAAGTCTGAGATCAAGGTGCCAGCATGACCAGGTTCTGGTAAGAACACTTTTCCTGGCATGCAGAAGGCTGTGTTTGCCTTGTATGCTCATGTAACATTTTCTCTGTGCTTCTGGAGAAAAAGAGTGAGCTCTCTGGTGTCTTTTCATATAAGGACCATAATCCCATTGGATGAGGGCCCTACCCTTATGACATCTTTTAACCTTAATTACTTCCATGAAGGCCCTATCTTCAAATATAGTCACATTCGGGGTTAGGGCTTCAACATATGAATTTGGGGGTGAGGGACACAATTCAGTCTATAGCACCAGTATGTCAGTTTGCTCAGACCCATACTTTGTGATTACCAGAATTTCAAAACCATATTTTAATTAAACTCAGAATTCCAGCTTCTCTTGAATAATCAGAAGATACTGCATCAACATTCCCTCTTGTCAACAGTTATATGGAGTTAATGAACTGCTCCTTCCCTCCCCTTTTGGATAGAACATGTATTCTCAGCTCACCATATTCTCCATCTGGCTTAGGTAACCTTAACCTGCCTGGCTCCTATACATATTGAGTTTGTGACACCTTTGTAAGCTCTTACCATGATACAAATAGAATATTCTAATAGCTTCTAATTCTACCTTGATTGTTTCTGCCTTCTATATTCTGTAGACCACTGACAGGATATCTTCCTTAAAACACATTTTAAAAATTATGCCATTATCCTTCACTTTGCAACCATTTACTAGATGCCTACAGAATTCTAGGCATCATGCTAGAAGCTGTGGTTAGAGTGGTGAATAATTTAGATGGGACCCTTGCCTTCACAGAATGCATAGTATACTTACTCTTCTCTCATTGCATTTCCTTTTTGTCTTTTCTTGACCAATTCTAGATCCTTAAGGCATCTCGCCACAGGTCATTTCTTTGGAATTTTTTCTTACTAGTCCACTTTTAGCTGTCTCCTCTTCTAATTGGTGCTCATGGCCTAAAATCATAATCCAGCACTGCAACATCTATTATCTTATGACATTTGGTTTTATTCTTAGTTTTATCTCACCACATAGATCTGGAATCTGAAATCTCTCTATCTTATTTTCTAAAATAAGAAAAGCATGTACTGTATAAAAGGAGTACCCTTTAATCAGCTCTAGCTTATTTTCTCTCATTCTAGTATAGACTCCATGTTGTAAGATCTCCCAACTTTTTCAGAAAAGCAAGAAACGGATTTAAAAAAAAGAAATCTTCTTTGAAAGGTTATTAGCTAATTTGATTTTAATTTTATCATCACTGTGAGAATAAGTCAGCATCTACTATGGGCTTCCAATTTTCTCCATCTGACCTAGAGTGCAAATTCCCTGAGGGTAGAGACCAAGTAGGGACCAGGTAGAAATCTATCATTATCTGCTTTTACCTCTTATACACATAGTGTCTTCTATAGTGTTGGGTATTTAGTAGGTTCTCTGTAAAGACTTTAATATTATCAGTAAGTTACTCTATAAGTCAACTATAAACTCCAATAATAATATAACAGTTCTGCTGTCTCCAAATTCCTAATGTGTGCCTTTAAAGGTAACTGTCAAGACAGCCTTTTCTCTACTTCCTTTTCCCCCAAATGTAACCATGCAAATTCCTTGACCTAGCTCCACTTTTTTTTTTTTTAATTACAAAAAGTGGGGGTGCCTGGGTGGCTCAGCGGGTTAAGCCGCTGCCTTCAGCTCAGGTCATGATCTCAGGATCCTGGGATCGGGTCCCGCATCAGGCTCTCTGCTCAGTGGGGAGCCTGCTTCCCTCTCTCTCTCTCTGCCTGCCTCTCTGCCTACTTGTGATCTCTCTCTGTCAAATAAATAAATAAAATCTTTTTTAAAAATTGATCCTTTATTCCTCTGTAATATCTTTCATTTTTTCTGCAGTTCTTATCCATTTTATTTCCTTTGAAATACAAACTCACAAACGAGGTGCAGTATCCTCAGGAAGATCTTCAAATTGTTGAGCTTATAGTTAGCTTTTAATTATTTGAGGCTGATTATCCTAGCTTTCAATTATCTTGTTGTTTCATCTTAAATTAGACTGAAATGTATGACGTGAATCTATTTTCTTGTTTTTTTTAAAAGTAGTTCTGGTAAATATACACTTTGCCATTTCTCTAGTTTTTGTAACTAATTCTAGAATCTATTGTAGCCTTGAAAAATAATAATAATCAATATGTAGCCTTGAAAAATAATAATCAATATGTCACCTTGATGATTATTTGTTCCTTTATTAACCTGATGTCTTGTCCTATGAATTGAGATGGTCCAGAACTCTTCTAGAACTTCTTAACTTGGTACTTCTGAGCCCAGGCAGTGAGTGGAAAGGCTATTCAAGACATAAAGTCTCTACCCTTAAGCATTTATTGTGCTAACCATGGACAAGGAACAGTGTATTTTTGTACATTGTCTTTGGTTGCTTCAGTGGCACCATGTTTAATTTGTTGGAGGAGACTGTTGCATGAAATCATGGTGTACTTAAGTGAATTGCATGAGATTTTACATGATACTGTAAAGCAGTGAGCTTATACTACTGTGGCTCTTTGTTCTTTTTCTAAACTGATGCCTTAATGCCATGTTGGAGCTCTGTATTCCTAAAGGTTTTGTCTAATGGTTAACATCATGATTAGTGGGAATCCTTCAATACTTTCCGCAAATGTTTAAAGGCAGAGCTCACTGCTAAGGTATAAAATCACCTCCATTATTATGATCTTCAACATCATCAAACTATTCTGAAGTGCAGGATAGTAGCAAGTACTTTAAGGGTAAAAAAAAACTTTGGTATCAGACATCATCCCTAGATTCAAATTCCAGTAATTTACCAGCTATGTGACCTTGGGTTTACTTACTCTCTCTGAGCTTCTATTTCCTCATGCATATAATGGAATCAACAATAGTACTTACCTCACAGGGATTGTGAAGATTAAATATGTCCTATTGGAAATGCCATAGGAATGAAATAATGTGACATCTGGGATTTGCCTAGAAATACCCATTGAGTTGGGGAAGAATGGGTGGGGGTACAGATGAAACAAGATTTTTCATGAGCTGAAAATTACTGAAGCTTGTAATAGGTATATGAGAGATCATCTTTACTTTTGTATGCATTTGAAATTATACATAATAAAAATATTTTTAATGCTGTGGGAATTTCACTCAAGTTTACTTAATGGTTTGTGGAGAACTTAATTGTTTTTCTTGAATTCAATTTCACAGATTAAGCAGAAACATGGAAAAATATTCTAGATCTTCGTTGTATGTTTTTATCATAGAACCATATATCATAACTGGAAGAGAGCTGAAAAGCGCTAAGTGGTTTACTCAAAATGGCACTGTTAGACAACAGTGGAGCCTGGACTACCACCCAGGTTTCCCAGCTCCTAGTTAAAGGATTTCCCCATTTTTTTCACATTGCCTTCTTTAATTATAGTATTTTTAATATATATTCTGTCAGTTTATTGCATATAAGATTAATTATTGTTTAAAAATAAGTTTATCTTTTGATGGGAGTACAGGACAAGGAGCCTAATTCTAAAACTCTGAGGCTATATTTATACAATATACTTTTTTATTAATATATAATATATCATTTGTTTCAGGGATACAGATCTGTGATTCATCAGTCTTACACAATTCGCAGTACTCACCATAGCACACTTTTAAAGACATAGTAAACTGCCTGCTGAGATGCCACATGTGGGGGTTCTTTGAGTTTGGGTTTTCCAACGGTTCCTGTGGTGATAGGTGTGATCCTATTTGAGGGAAATGAGGATCTTGGAATCTTCTTTTATTAGGTAGTTTTTTTTCCAGCAACCACGTACTCTCCATTATATGAGCTGCTTCAGTCAGGAGCTGGGGGATCTCACTGGTTCTCAGGTTGGAGAGAATTATACCTTCATTAGAGTCCTAGACTGCTGCAGTTCAAATCTCAGCTCTGCCATTTTACTAGCTGGGTGATTTGGGGATAATCTACTTTATCTCTCTGTGCTTCAGTTTCCCCACTTTAAAAATGAAGAAATCACATTCCCATTCAGAATTATGAAGATTAAATGAGCTAATACAAGTTTTTGTTCTTAAGATAGTACCTGGGACATAGTAGGTACGCAGTGAATGTTGGCAATTTTTGTTCTTTTATCACCATTCTATCGTTAATGTCATGCAGCAAAGTAGCCTGAAGGTTTTTACAGAGGTCCATCCCAAAAGTACTTCCTATTCCCCTGGAAGATATACAATTAAACTGTGTGAAAATATATGTGTATTGTAGTTGTTCTTTAGTTATCTTTTTCTAATATTAAAGACACAGGTAATACTTTTAAAAAACTACTTATAATTTCAAAACTCTAAAATACTGATTCTCAATTTTTCAATAGTTCCAGCATTTCCTTTAGCTCAGAGGTTGAAAGGGAAGGATATCTGCTCAAGATCTTCCAAAATGATTGGTTTGTTGTTTCTAAACTTCTTCTCTTAGCAGACAGTTGTATTTAAAAAAAGAAAGGAGATGCTTGCCAGATCTATGATATTGGAAAGTAATGAGGGAGCACTGTAATTTGAGTCAGAGGATAAGAATTGCAGTTCTGATTCCATGACTTCTAAACTATGTAACCTTGGGCCTCCAAATTCATTATCTATGAAATAGGAATGATGTATGATAACTCTGTCCTTACTAGAAAGCTATGTAGATACATAAGAAGAATTATTATATGTATTGTCCAAGTGTTCTATCTTGTTTAGATACTAAGTACTTTCTTTTTTAAATTTTTTTAATTTTTTTATTTCTTTTCAGTGTACCAGAATTCACTGTTCATGCACCACACCCAGTGCTCCAGGCAATAAGTGCCCTCCATAACACCCACCACCAGGTTCACCTAACTTCCCACTCCCCACCCCTTCAAAACCATCAGATTGTTTTTCAGCATCCATAGTCTCTCATGGTTCATCTCCCCCTCCAATTTCCCTCAACACCCTTCTCCTCTCCATCTCCCCATGTCCTCTGAGTTATTTCTTATGCTCCACTAATAAGTGAAACCATATAATAATTAACTCTCTCTGCTTGACTTGTTTCACTCAGCATAATCTCTTCCAGTCTCGTCCATGTTGATACAAAATAACGGTATTAATCCTTTCCGATGGAGGCATTATACTCCAATAGTGTATATGGACCACATCTTCCTTATCCATTTGTCCGTTGAAGGGCATCTTGGTTCTTTCCGTAGTTTGGTGACTGTGGCCATTGCTGCTATGAACATTGGGGTACAGATGGCCCTTCTTTTCACTACCTCTGTATCTTTGGGGTAAATACCCAGTAGTGCAATTGTGGGGTCATTCCCCAATTGTGAGGAAGCTCTATTTTTAATTTCTTAAGGAATCTCCACACTGTTCTCCAAAGTGGCTGCACCAACTTGCATTCCCACCAACAGTGTAAGAGGGTTCCCCATTTCTCCACATCCTCTCCCACACATGTTGTTCACTGTCTTGTTAATTTTGGTCATTCTAACTGGTGTAAGGTGGTATCTCAATGTGGTTTTGATTTGAATCTCCCTGATGGCTAGTGATGATGAACACTTTTTCATGTGCCTAATAGTCATTTGTATGTCTTCATTGGAGAAGTGTCTGTTCATGTCTTCTGCCCATTTTTTGACATGATTATCTGTTTTGTGTGTGTTGAGTTTGAGAAGTTCTTTATAGATCCTGGATATCAGCCTTTTGTCTATACTGTCATTTGCAAATATCTTCTCCCATTCCGTGGGTTGCCTCTTTGTTTTGTTAACTGTTTCCTTTGCTGTTCAGAAGCTTTTGATCTTGATAAAGTCTCAAAAGTTCATTTTCGCTTTTGTTTCCTTTGCCTTTGGAGACATATCTTGAAAGAAGTTGCTGTGGCTGATAAGAGGTTACTGCCTATGTTCTCCTCTAGGATTTTGATGGATTCCTGTCTCACGTTGAGGTCTTTTATCCATTTCAAGTTTATCTTTGTGTACGGTGTAAGAGAATGGTCGAGTTTCATTCTTCTAGATATAGCTGTCCAATTTTCCCAGCACCATTTATTGAAGAGACTGTCTTTTTTCCACTGGATATTTTTTCCTGCTTTGTCAAAGATTATTTGACCAGATAGCTGAGGGTCCATATCTGGGCCCTCTACTCTGTTCCACTGGTCTATGTGTCTGTTTTTATGCCAGTACCATGCTGTCTTGGTGATCACAGCTTTGTAGTAAAGCTTGAAATCAGGCAACATGATGCCTCCAGATCTGTTTCATTTTTTCAACATTTCCTTAGCAATTCGGGCTCTCTTCTGATTTCATACAAATTTTAGGATTGTTTGCTCCACCTCTTTGAAAAATACTGGTGGAATTTAGATCGGAATGGCATTGAAAGTATAGATTGCTCTAGGCAGTATAGACATTTTAACGATGTTTATTCTTCCCATCCAAGAGCATGGAATGGTCTTCCATCTTTTTGTGTCTTCTTCAATTTCTTTCATGAGTGTTCTGTAATTCCTCAAGTACATATCGTTTACCTCTTTGGTTAGGTTTATTCCCAGGTTTCTTATGGTTCTTGGTGCTATAGTAAATGGAATTGATTCTCTGATTTCCCTTTCCGTATTTTCATTGTTATTGTATAAGAAAGCAACTGATTTCTGTACATTGAGTTTGTATCCTGCCACAATACTGAATTGCTGTATGTGTTCTAGTAGTTTGGGGGTAGGTTTTCCATATAAAGGGTTTTTGGGTTTTCCATATAAAGGATCATGTCATCTGTGAAGAGAGAGTTTGACTTCTTCATTGCAAATTTGGATACCTTTTATTTCTCTTTGTTGCCTGATTGCTGTTGTTAGGACTTCTAATACTATGTTGAACAAGAGTGGTGAGAGTGGGCATCCTTGTCGTGTTCCTGATCTCAACGGGAAGGCTGTCAGCTTTTTCCCATTCAGGATGATATTCGCTGTGGGTTTTTCATAGATAGATTTTATGAAGTTCAGGAATGTTCCCTCTATTCCTATACTTTGAAGTGTTCTAATCAGGAACGGATGCTGGATTTTGTCAAATGCTTTTTCTGCATCAATTGAGGGGGCCATGTGGTTCTTCTCTCTTCTCTTATTGATTTGTTCTATCACATTGATTGATTTGTGAATGTTGAACCATCCTTGCAAACCAGGGATGAATCCCACCTGGTCATGGTGGATAATCTTTTTAATGTGCTGTTGGTTCCTATTTGCTACGATCTTGTTGAGAATCTTAGCATCCATATTCACCAGTGATATTGGTCTCAAATTCTCCATTTTGGTGGAGTCTTTGTGTGGTTTGGGGATCAGGGTAATGCTGGCTTCATAAAAAGGGTCCAGAAATTTTCCTTCAGCTTCAATTTTTTTGAAACAGCTTCAGGAGAATAGGTGTTATTTCTTCTTTGAAAGTTTGGTACAATTCCCCAGGGAATCCATCAGGTCCTGGGCTCTTGTTTTTTGGGAGGCTTTTGATCACTGCTTCAATCTTGTTACTAGATATCGGTCTATTCAGGTTGTCAGTTTCTTCCTGGTTCAATTTTGGGAGTTTATAGTTTTCCAGGAATGCATCCATTTCATCTAGGTTGCTTAACTTATTGGCATATAACTGTTGATAATAATTTCTGATGATTGTTTCTATTTCCTTGGTGTTAGTTGTGACTCTCCCTTTTCATTCATAATTTTATTAATTTGGGACTTCTCTCTTTTCTTTTGGATTAGTGTGGCCAAGGGTTTATCAATCTTATTGATTCTTTCAAAAAACCAGCTTCTAGTTTCATTGATGTGTTCTACTGTATCTCTAGTTTCTATCTCATTGATCTCTGCTCTAATCTTGATTATTTTCCTTCTTGTGTGTGGAGTTGGCTTAATTTGTTGTTGATTCTCCAGTTCTTTAAGGTGTAGAGATAGCTGGTGTATTCTGGATTTTTCAATTTTTTTGAGGGAGGCTTGCATAGCTATATATTTCCCCCTTAGGATCAACTTTACCATATCCCATAGCTTTTGGAGCAATGTGTCTTCATTCTCATTGGTTTTCATAAATTGTTTAAG
Organism: Martes martes; assembly: GCF_963455335.1. Taxonomy (NCBI): domain Eukaryota; kingdom Metazoa; phylum Chordata; class Mammalia; order Carnivora; family Mustelidae; genus Martes; species Martes martes. Next base: position 45,873,380 of record NC_137897.1, read on the forward strand.
TTCTTCTTTGATTTCCAGGTTGATCCAAACATTCTTAAGCTGGGTGGTCTTTAGCTTCCAAGTGTTTGAATTCCTTCCAAACTTTTTTTTTTTTTTTTTTTTTTGTGGTTGAGTTCCAGTTTGAACACATTGTGGTCTGAGAATGTGCAGGGAAAAATCTCAAACTTTTGATATCGGTTGAGACCTGTTTGTGACCCAGTATATTGTCTATTCTGGAGAAAGTTCCATGTGCACTTGGGAAAAATGAGTATTCTGTTGTTTTAGGGTGGAATGTTCTGTATATATCTATAAGGTCCATCTGGTCCAATGTGTCATTCAATGCTCATGTTTCTTTATTGATTTTCTCCTTGGATGACCTGTGTATTACTGAGATTGGTGTGTTAATATCTCCTACTATTAATGTATTCATATCAATATGACTTTATTTTGATTAACATCTTTCTTGTGTAATTGGCTGCTCCCATATTGGGAGCATAAATATTTGCAATTCTTAGATCTTTTTGGTGGATAGCCCCTTTAAGAATGATGTACTGTCCTTCTGTATCTCTGACGACAACGTTTAGTTTAAAATCTAATTTATCTGATATGAGAATCACTACCCCAGCCTTCTTTTGAGGCCCGTTGGCATGAAAGATGCTTCTCCATCCCTTCACTTTCAGTCTGGATGTGTCCTTAGGTTCAAAATTTGTCTCTTGTAGACAATATATGGATGGGTCTTGTCGTTTTATCCAATCTGCAACCCTGTGTCATTTTATGGGTGCATTTAGGCCATTCACATTGAGTGTGATTATTGAGAGATACGTTTTTATTGACATCATGTTACCTGTGAAGTCTTTGTTTCTATAGATTGTCTCCATATATTTCTGTTCAGTGATATTCTTAGGTTTTTCCTCTTTTATAGAATCCCCCTTAATATATCCTGCAGTGCTGCCTTGGTGTTCACATACTCTTAAACCTTGTGGGTCTTAGAAGCTCTTTATGTCTCCATCCATTTTGAATGTCAGTCTTGCTGTATAAAGTGTTCTTTTTTTTTTAAGATTTCTTTAAATTTATTTTTATTTGAAAGACAGATCACAAGCAGACAGAGAAGCAGGCAGAGAGAGAGGAAGGGAAGCAGGCTCCCCGCCGAGCAGAGAGCCCGATGTGGGGCCCAATCCCAGGACCCTGGGATCATGACCCGAGCTGAAGGCAGAGGCTTTAACCCACTGAGCCACCCAGGCGCCCTGTATAAAGTGTTCTTGATTGCATTTTCTTCTCATTTAGTGTCCTGAATACATCTTGCCAGCCCTTTCTGGCTTGCCAGGTTTCTGTGGACAGGTTTGACGTTATTCTGATGGGCTTTCCTCTGTATGTAAGGAATATCTTTGCCCTAACTACTTTCAAGAGCTCCTGTCTACAATTATGATTCATCATTTTCACAATCAGGCATCTTGAGGTCTTTCTAGATTCTATGATTTTGTCGGGAAACCTTTCTGTCTCTAGGACATGAATGTTGGTTCCATTTGTGAGATTGGGAAAATTTTCATGGAAAATTTGTTCACCTATATCTTCTAGTCTTCGTTCTTTCTCCTCCCCCTCAGGGATTCCAATAATTCTGACATTGGAACATTTCATGGTGTCATTTATCTCCCTAATTCTATTTTCATGGCTTCTAAGCTGTTTGTTCCAGGCTTCCTCCTGATCTTTTTTCTCTATCAGTTTGTCCTCAAGATCACTAATCCTATCTTCTGCCTCAATTACCCTAGCTTTTAGAGAATTTAGATTAGATTGGAACTCATTGAGAGCATTGTTAACATCATCCCTGGTGGCTTTCACTTCTGCCCTAATCAATTCCATTTTGTCATCAAAGGCTTTCTCCAACCTAGCTATTGCCTGGATAATTATTAGCCTGAATTCCCTTTCCAACATAAAGTTTGTCCATATCCAATAGCTGTGATCGAGAGAGCCCAATCTCTGAATTATTCTTCTGTTGGGCATTCTTCCTCCTTGTCATTTTGGTGAGAGATGGCTGAACAGATGTGTAGCTGAATGTATCAACCATGGTGCAGGCAAGGTGCACCTTGGAACGCTTCTGAGCAATCGAGAGTCCCCACCAAAAAAAAAAAAAAAAGAGAGAGAGAGAGAGAGAGAGAGGAAAAAAAAAAGATAAATAAAGGAGAAGGCCCAGCTCAAATGGGCCCCAAGGCAAGATTTATGAAGTATACAAACAAAAACAGACAAACAAAAAGACCAAAAAAAGTAGATGACAAGAGAAAAATAAATAAATAAATAGATAAAAGAACCTAATCAAAATGAACCCCACATATAAGATTTATATGCTACCAGGACAAAAACAAAGACACAGAAACAGTGACAGAAGAAAAAGATGGGAGCGTGGTTATAAAGTCTCAGTGCGGGCAAGGAAGGTTATTTTGATTCTTCCTGGATGTATCTTATATCTTTGTTAAAGGGCTCAACTTCCCTGAGATAAAGGGGGTTGAAAACTGGTTTGCCTATAGGGGTAGCATTGATTGGGGAAAGTGGATTACCTTGAAGCTTATCTCTATATGAATATTAAAAAAACTAAAATAAAATAAAAAATAGAAAAGAAAAAGAAAAACACAGGTTATGTATCAAAAAATTTCAGGGTAAAAGGTTATTATGGAATTTGATATACTGAACATCTCATTGTGATGGTAAATAGGTTAAAAAGTTATATATAAAAAAATGAAAAGAACCAGAATAGTGGGAATGAATTAAAAATAAAAGTTGTATCTATGAAGTAGTGGTGGTTGTCATCTTGTCTTTTTTTTTTTTTTTTTTTTTTTGGCTGGCTTTCTGGGCTAAGGGCCTGCTGCGTGGATTTTCAGGCAGTGTTGCTAGAATTAAGTCCTCCTGCCCCCATCAAGGGGCTGGGCTCTGAGGAAACCGGTTTTTCAGGCTTTTGTTTCCTGGAGGGTTTTTTGTTTGTTTTTTGTTTGTTTTCTCTCGCCTTGGCAGCTTTTGTTGGTTTTTGAGGGTTTAGAGGAAAGCAAACTGCACCCAGACCTCCCTCTCAGAGAGAAGCCTCAGTTTCTTCCCCTCTGAGTGCTCCAGAGCACATAAATTTCCCCTCTGCCACTGACAGAGCACGTTCCCAGTCATGGTCTCTGGGTTCAGAGGAACTCCCAATTGTACCCAAAACCACAAGAAATACTAGCCCCAGCTCTCTGGGCAGGTCCAGACCACCAGAGAGATCCCAAGCAGAGATAGCACCCTGAGATTTTCATGCTGGCCCAGGCTAGGAGTGCTCAGACTCTCCAGGTCCTAGAGAGCACCCGCTGCCTGCACGCACCTCTCTCAGGGAAGGGTGTAGGGCTCGATAGCGACTCAGACTCTGGTTGAGCAGCGCGCACGCGTTCAGAGTGCAAAAGGTTATGGTTCTGCTGGCTGGTGAGGCTCCCTCACCCTCTGGTGGCGCCGCCACCCAGATGCTCTCAGAAGCGCCTGCGGCTCAGGGACCAAGACCTGGCTTCTTCACTGCACTCTCTCTTGCTCAGAGCCAGTGGTGGCTGTCCTGGGTTGGCAGGCTTAAGCCCCTGTCCCTAACCACCCGATTCCCCCTATTTCCCCCTACTATCCTTTGCTCTTTTTGAGTGCTTTCAACCAGACTCCAAGTTAATGCTGGTCCCGAATCACAAGGCACTCTCGTATTGGGGTATTACTTTCCAATGGGTCACTTCTGGTGGCTCCCTCCCTCTTTTGTTTGTCTTCCAATATCAGTCTGATGTTCCCACCCCGCTTTACCTGCCCGCTGGCATCTTCTGCCTCCCTAGAGATCCAGAAGTGTATAATTCTAATCTCAGGCTGATTTCATGGGTGATCAGAGTTCTTTGGTAGGTAATCAGCTCACTTTAGGGGACAGGTTGAAACGGTGCCTCCTACTTCTCCTCCATCTTGTCTCCCTAGATACTGTGTACCTTCTTAAGTATCTTAGAGTCCCCAGTGTTTTGCTTGATTTTGAAGTTGTATACCCCAATGATTCTTCCTTGATTTCTACCTTGAAGGTTTAACTGCTCACTTTTATCCCTAAACATTTTTTTTTCCCTCTTAGGGCTAACTGGAGAGTGAGATATGGTCTATTAGCAAGACACAGAGCAGAAGCTCCAACTGTAGACAAAAGCAAAATACTTAAAAAGTATATATATATATATATATATATATATATATATATATATATATATACTGAGCTTTCTTTAAGACCATTCTGTAGGTCCAAATTTCCTTCAATTTTAAATTTTGGCTGACCAAATACTAATTTCTTTTAAAGGAAGAGGTTAGATAGCTTTCCCTGTATATACTCCACCCAACATTTAGAATGTTGTCCAGAGTTATCTATGAGTTACCTATTGGCTATTCCAATTTGGCTGTTCTTCAAGTGAGAGGATACTAAGCAGAAATTGTTGACATTCCTAATTTTCAGCTATCTCCCTTATGTCATTTGACTAAAATATTGGCCGTATGGGTGGAGCAATATGTATTACCCAGACTCCTTGATTATTGCTATTAAACAATATTGGTATTATTTACTATTATAATATAATTTCTGCTAAATAACCTTCCTTACTCCCACTATCATTAACTCAATGGACATTAATTAGCACATCGGACATTAATAGCACATTAATTAGCAGAGGAGATACTCTGCTAAAAGATACAAGGGAAGGTAGGTAATAGTCACTAGTTAACTACTGAGGAACTCACCTGATGGACAGGGAAACAGAAAATGCCTCTTTGTGCCGGGAAGTGTTGTAAATACTTGAATGCATATCAACTTGATAAGTTCTTATGACAATTCTATAAGCTATTCCCATTTTGCAGTTGGGGAAACAGACACAGGAAGATGGAAAAAACTTGTCCAAAGTCTTATTGTTAAGAAATTACAGAGGCAGGAGTCACCTGGGTGACTCAGTCCATTAAGCATGGGACTCTTAACTCTTGATTTCAGGTTTGTGGAATTGAGCCCTACTTGGGGCACTATGCTCAGCAGGGAGTCTACTCAAGATTCTCTCTCTCCATCTCCCTCTGCCCTCTCCCTGCCTTTCTCTAAAATAAATAAATAAAATCTTAAAAAAAAAAGAAGTTACAGAGCCAGGATGTGACTCTAGGCACTCACTCTAGAGCCCATGCCTTTTTACCATACTTAGGTAGCAATGTGGAATATGGCTAGAAGGAGAAGTGACTAGATGATGAAGGGCTACTTTTAAAGGATATTTCTGCTGTTGAATTAATTGCAACGGATAACCAGTTGGCTGAAGATGATGAGAATAAAGTCAAAGGTAAATGTCTCTCAAGTTTTTAGACTGACACTAGGTTGATGGTGGTGGTAAAAACTGAGATTCTATATATGAGATATGGGTGCCTGGGTGGCTTAGTTGGTTAAGCAACTGCCTTCAGCTCAGGCCATGATCCTGGAGTCTCAGTACTGAGTCCAGCATCGGACTCCCTGCTCAGTGGGGAGTCTGCTTCTCCCTCTGACCCTCTCTCCTCATACTCTCTCTCTTTCATTCTCTCTCTTAAATAAATAAAATAAAATCTTTTAAAAGAAGAAGGAGAAAAAAAAAGTTAAACATTGAGATGTGGAGAGGTTTGTGAGCACACTGTGTAGGAAAGTCTTGCTTGATGCCTACAAGATGACCTTCCAGGCTAAGGCTAAAGATTCTGGCCATCAACAATAATAACGGTAGTGATGATAAAATAGCTAATTATATTGAGAACTTTTTATATGACAAAAACTGTTTTGAGTGTATTTCCAGGTGCTAATTCAAAGAATCCTCCTATTAACCCAATTAAATCAGTACCATCACCACCACCCCCCTGACAGGTGAAAAGTCTTCGGTTTATAGGGAATAAATATCTTGTCAAAGTCACTCTGCTTCCTCAGCCCTGCTGTTTTATAAACCATAGAAATTAAAGAAGACCAGATAGGAGATGGCTTTTGTAAGTTGGTCTGGCTAAAATTGATGAGATCTAGGAAAGGATATGTGACTGGAAATAACCAAAATCACTCCACTCTCTCCTACAAATGTTTCTGGCAGCAACCAGGCAAACTTCTGGCTCCATGGTGCCTCCCATCACACCCTCTTTTTCCAGCCTTGAAATCAGAAAAAGCTGCCCTCTCTGGCACCTCATACTTCGTAGTTAATTACACCTCAAACATCTCTTACACACAATATCTCCATTTTTCTTTCATTCTTTCTCATTCTTGTCCTGTTTCTGTACTTGGAAAAACACACTTCCTCATTCTCCTTTTCTGTAATTCATCAAAAACCTTCAGATATGTGTTTGAACACCTATCATGTGCCAGGTACTGTTCTAACCCCATAAATACACCAGTAGAAAAAAATATCAAAGATGAAAATTTCTGCCTGCAAAGAGCTTTGAGTCTAATGGAAACTGGATTTTTCTGTGTCTGATTTCTGTGCTTATTCCTTAATATGCTTCTTACTCGGGGCACTTAGGTGGCTCAGTTCATTAAGCATATGCCTTCCACTCAGGTCATGATCGCAGGGTCCTGGGATGGAGCCCCACATTGGGCTCCCTGCTCATCAGGAAGCCTGCTTCTCCTTCTCCTGCTCACCTTGCTTGTGCACTGTCTCTGTCAAATAAATAAATAAAAGTGAATACTTTTTTTTTAAAAAAAGATATGCTTTTTCCTCCATCAACGCTGACCTCACCCTCCAAAAGGCTTCATAGAAGGCTTAGGACGCTGCAGAAAACAGTTTGAAATCTTTTAATTCTTGATGGAGAAGTTAAGGCTTACATAAAAAAGACCTTGGCAAAGATTATAGGATATAGCCCCTGGGCATCTAACTCTCAGGTCAGTGCTCTCTGCTATTCTTGCTGACTCTATGTCTGGTTGATTCAGATCCCAAACTGATAACAATGTGCCTGACATAACCTCTGACATATAGTCATTATGCAATAAATATTTGGTAAATGATCGATATATATGTGATTTGTTCTATCCATACACTTGGATGAAAGAAAAGAAAATTCATGTGTTTTGAGATAAAATTTGGGCTATTTTATTTTTTATTTTATTTTTCCAAATGTTTATTTAAATTATAGTTAGTGGCTCAGGAGCAGAATTCAGTGGTTCACCAATTACATACAATGCCCAGTGCTCATCATTACAAGTGCCCTCCTTAATACCCATCTAGCCCATCTGCCACTCACCTCCCTCCATCAACCCTCAGTTTGTTCTCTATTATAGAGATCCTCTTATGGTTTGTTTCCCTCTCTCTTTTTTCCCCTCCCATAGGTTCAGCTGTTTTGTTTCTTAAATTCCACATATGAGTGAAGTCATGGGATTTGTCTTTCAATGACTAACTTATTTCTCTTAGCATAACATACTCTAGCTATATTGGAACTATTTTAATGTGTCAACATTCTCCAAATTCTTCAGTAGTGGCACAAAAGTTTAACTCATCATCTTAATAGGAGATTCTTTGTATGTTATTGTCATCAAATTAGGACTGGTTTCCTCAATTCCTGACATTCAAAAAATAAAGGAATTATTTTGAGGTTTATTTTTTGCTTTTTGGTGCAACTATATTATAATTTTGTATTTTTGCTCATTGTATGTTTGTTGTATTTTAACTGCACTAGATATTAAATGCTTATTATGAAGTGACCTATAAAATGAATATTTTATGGGTGAATATATTTGACATCAAAAACAATTAACTGATTTATAGACTACCTTTTGAAACACAACCAGGTCTTAAATTAAGAAACTAATTGTAGTTGATTTGGAGACACTTAGAATAATCCAAAATCTGACCAACTAAGTTATAAGCAAGCTGTGGATTTATCTTCCTTGCCCTATATTTTCCTCTTTAGTGAGATTAAACTGTAGATAGATCAAAGGAAATCTGGTTAAAGAAGTGCTGGTAGGTGCTTCTGGTAGGAATGATTATGATGTTTTATGTAGGGCAGCATAATGAGGCCACCAAGTCTCCCTTTTTATAGAAAGACAAATGAACAGGGAAATAGAAGACTGTTCATATTAACCCCATATAGCTTGTGTGTTTAAGAGAGATAGACAGGAAATACTTCCTTAGAAAGATTTAGTGCTAATGTGTTTAGAAGCTCATTAGGGTAAATATCCATAGAGGATCTTTTGTAGGTAGGGCTGGTTGGAGTGGTTGGAAGAAGCATTCTCATGGAAGATTCTCATGTATATAGGATTTGTGGCGGACAGCTAATGTTGGGGACAAGCCAGGGCCATCTTGATGAGTAGAATATACAAATTAGAATGTTGTCCAAACACTGACTTCTCAATATCTAGTAAGTGCTGAAAAAATGATGTTCATTGAATACAAACAGGTATAACCAAGGGTAAATGGCATACTGTATGCATATAGTGGATTAATCTTATTCTAACATTGTGTGTCCCTTATCTTTTTTCCAGATATGGATCAACTCATAAACAACTTGGAAGTCCAACTTAATTCAGAAGGTGGCTCAACGAATGTCTTCAAACAGGTCAGTTATCAGGAAAATTAGATACTAATATTGATCTATAATAGTGCTGAGTGCCTGGTAAATCATTGTAGAGCTAAAGCTCATTTTTTTTTTTCCTAACAACATTTTAGGAACTGAAAAGGAGTGAAGGAAGGAAGGTTTCTAGGAAGTATCTGAAACCCAGGCCAGAATAGATCCGGCCTAAAAGAAGTATAGTCTCTGGAGTCAAGTCTATAGAGGCAAGTGAGACACTTGGTAGACAATAGCAATCATTGACCTAACACTGCTCCACATTTAAGGCACTCTGAAGATTAAACACATTGTCTTCTTTAATCTTCATTATATCTCTGTTGGATACTGTATTAGGGTTCTCCAAAGAAACAGAACCAGCAGAATGTGTATGTCTCAATATCTCCCCCTCTCTCTCTCCCCCTCCTATCTATCTAGCTGTCTATCATCATCTATTACATATATGTATATATATACTATATATCTATAGGTATAAATAACAATATATGTATCACATATATACATATATATTTATATATAAAATAAAATATATATCGATCTACCTAGCTATTGAGAGAGAGAGAGAGAGAGATTCTAAGGAATTGGCTCACATGACTGTAGAATTCTAATGAATATAAAATTTAATAGGGGATATGCTGGCAGATTGGAGAACCAGGGAAGAGTTGCAGTTTCAAGGGCAGTTGGGTAGAAGAGTTCTTTCCTGCTTGAAGGAGCTCAGCCTTTGTCTATTAAGGCCTCCAAGTGATGGAATGAGGCCAACCCACATTATGCAGGGTAATCTGCTTTATTCAAAGTCCAGTGACTTAAATGTTAATTTCACCCAAAAACATCTTCACAGAAACATTCAGAATAATGTTTGACTAAATATCTGAGCACTGTGAGTCTCCCAAACTGACACAAAATTAATCATCACAGATAGGTATTATTAATATTCCCATCCTGCAGATAAGAATATTGTAACTTTGGGCACACCCCAGAACAAGGATTTCTTTTTTTAAACAGGCAAGCAGTCTGTGTTAGATGTAGAAGTCTGATTTTGCTCAGGTTTAAGTTTTAAAGTCATTCCATGAGTAAAACACAAATACTGTCAAAATTACCCTTGAAAATCCTTTAAACTGTCTATAAAGTTGAGTATGAACTTTTGTGTATCCAGTAACTATCTATTTCTCTTTTTTAAAAAATATTTTATTTATTTGAGAGAGAGAGAGAAAGCACAAAGAGCAGGACAGGCAGAGGGAGAGGGAAAAGCAGACTCCCCACTAAGCCTGATCCCAGGACACTGGAATCATGACCTGAGCCCAAGCAGACACTTAACCAACTGAGCCACCCAGGCGCCCCTTGTGTCTTTATTTAAGTCACCAGATTAAGTATCTGGCTTACATTTAAAAGTCATATTTTACCAAAAATAGTTTTTAACCATTAAATGTTTTGCCTTTGGTGTATGATTGAATTCAAGTTTCATGCACATAGGGGGAATTTTCCTTTGTATTGTGTTAATACCAAACCCAACTTAGTATTTTATTTACCTTACTTGTAGATGTTGCCATTTAAGGACTATTCATACATTAACACTTCCTAATTGTTGTAAAACATCTGCTGGTTTCTGGTGCTAAGTCATAATTAATACTAAAAAGCAGCTGAGTATAAGTGTTAGACAAAAACCTATTGGACATGTAATAAAAAAATACTCAGTGAAATGTTGTCAAGCATGCATAGTTACCTTATCTTGAAATCTCAGTACACCTGAGTACAATTCCAAAATTATTATTATTTTTTTAAATTTAATTTTATTTTTTTCAGTGTTCCAAGATTCATCGTTTATGCACCACACGGAGTGATCCATGCAATATGTGCCCTCCTTAATACCCACCACCAGGCTCACCCAATCCCTTACCCCGCTCCCCTCCAAAACCCTCAGTTTGTTTCTCAGAGTCCACAGTCTCCCATGGTTCATCTCCCCGTCCAATTTCTCCCAACTCACTTCTCCTCTCCAACTCCCAATGTCCATGCATTGTTTAAGTATACTAAGTTTCCAAAGTTTGGAGACACGTTGAAATTGGTTCAATGTGTAGAAAATTCTGGATAATAGATAATCTAAGAACTTTTTTGTTTCTTGACTTCTCCAAGCTGTCTTGTTTTTAGTAAAGCTAGGTTTAGTAAAGTAAGTTTGTGCTTATGTGGACACAGAACACTGGCCATGTCCCAGGAAACAAAGGCTCAGAACTTGTGTTCTATAAAAGTACAACGTTGGCAACATTCTCGTGGGCAGAAACCTACTGGTTTGGCTCATTATATGATTTGTTTATGTCATGAGATGGGATTAGTGTGGCTGTCTAGTTCAGTACACAAATGCTGCTCAACGGTCTTTGAATTCCTATATCACCATATACAGTATAATGAATACACTTGGTTGTCAGTGCTTTTTGTTCTTAGTTTCTGATTATTTCATAGAAATAGGATTTCTTGAACAACATTTATGATCAATTTTAGGGCTCATACTGTACCATACATGTCTCCCCCCTCCAGTTTAATATTGTTAACATTTTACACATATTGTCACATAATTGCAGGTATTTACACGCTCTTTCTCTACCCCTTCCAACTCCCTGTGTGTCTCTCTCTCATTTTTTTAATTTTTTTTATTTTTTTTATAAACATATAATGTATTTTTATTCCCAGGGGTACAGGTCTGTGAATCGCCAGGTTTACACACTTCACAGCACTCACCATAGCACATACCCTCCCCAATGTCCATAACCCCACTCCCCTCTCCCGACCCCCCTCCGTCCAGCAACCCTCAGTTTGTTCTGTGAGATTAAGAGTCACTTATGGTTTGTCTCCCTCCTGATCCCATCTTATATCATTTATTCTTTTCCTATGCCCCAACCCCCCACGTTGCATCTCCACTTCCTCATATCATGGAGATCATATGATAGTTGTCTTTCTCTGATTGACTTATTTTGCTAAGCATAATACCCTCTAGTTCCATCCACGTTGTCGCAAATGGCAAGATTTCATTTCTTTTGATGGCTGCATAGTATTCCATTGTATATATATACCACTTCTTCTTTATCCATTCATCTGTTGATGGACATCTAGGTTCTTTCCATAGTTTGACTATTGTGGACATTGCTGCTAGAAACATTCGGGTGCACATGCCCTTTCAGATCACTACATTTGTATCTTTAGGGTAAATACCCTGTAGTGCAATTGATGGGTCATAGGGTAGCTCTATTTTCAACATTTTGAGGAACCTCCATGCTGTTTTCCACAGTGGTTGCACCAGCTTGCATTCCCTCCAACAGTGTAGGAGGGTTCCCCTTCCTCCGCATCCTCGCCTGCATCTGTCATTTCCTGACTTGTTAATTTTAGCCATTCTGACTGATGTGAGGTGGTATCTCATTGTGGTTTTGTATTTCCCTGATGCCAAGTGATGTGGAGCATTTTTTCATATGTCTGTTGGCCATCTGGATGTCTTCTTTGCAGAAATGTCTGTTCATGTCCTCTGCCCATTTCTTGATTGGATTATTTGTTCTTTAGGTGTTGAGTTTGCTAAGCTGTTCATAGATTTTGGACACTAGCCCTTTATCTGATATGTCATTTGCAAATATCTTCTCCCATTCTGTCAGTTGTCTTTTGGTTTTGTTCACTGTTTCCTTTGCTGTGCAAAAGCTTTTGATCTTGATGAAATCCCAATAGTTCATCTTTGCCCTTGCTTCCCTTGCCTTTGGCAATGTTCCTAGGAAGAAGTTGCTGTGGCTGAGGTCAAAAAGGTTGCTGCCTGTGTTTTCCTCAAGGATTTTGATGGATTCCTTTCTCACACTGAGGTCCTTCATCCCTATAGATGAAGAAAGTAGATCCCAGTCTATTTTCATGTGTGGTGTAAGGAAATGGTCCAATTTCATTTTTTTTGCATGTGGCTGACCAATTTTCCCAACACCATTTATTGAAGAGGCTGTCTTTTTTCCATTCTTTCCTGCTTTGTTGAAGATTAGTTGACCATAGAGTTGACGGTCTATTTCTGGGCTCTCTATTCTGTTCCATTGATCTATGTGTCTGTTTTTGTGCCAGTACCATACTGTCTTGATGATGACAGCTTTGTAATAGAGCTTGAAGTCCGGAATTGTGATGCCACCAACTTTGGCTTTCTTTTTCAATATTCCTTTGGCTATTTGAGGTCTTTTCTGGTGCCATATAAATTTTAGGATTATTTGTTCTATTTCTTTGAAAAAATGGGTGGGATTTTGATAGGGTTGCACTAAATATGTAGATTGCTTTAGGTACCATAGACATTTTCACAATATTTGTTCTTCCAATCCAGGAGCATGGAACATTTTTCCATTTCTTTGTGTCTTCCTCAATTTCTTTCATGCATACTTTATAGTTTTCTGAGTATAGATTCTTTGCCTCTTTGGTTAGGTTTATTCCTAGGTATCTGATGGTTTTGGGTGCAACTGTAAATGAGATTGACTCCTTAATTTCTCTTTCTTCTGTCTTGTTGTTGGTGTAAAGAAATGCAACTGATTTCTGTGCATTGATTTTATATCCTGACACTTTACTGAATTTCTGTACAAGTTCTAGCAGTTTTGAAGTGGAGTCTTTTGGGTTTTCCACATATAGTATCATATCATCTGCAAAGAGTCATAGTTTGACCTCTTCTTTGCCGATTTGGATGTTCTCTCTTTTTTTTTTTTTTTTTTTTTTTTTTTTTTACCTTTTAAAGTAATTTGCATTGAGAAGCTTCACCCATAAGTAATTCAACACGCATCACTTTCAAATAACACTCTCATGCATAATTACATCAACCATATTATACCCAAGTAATTAACAGTATTTTATAATATTATTTAATTGGGTAACATATTTCTAAAACATTCTCAGTGACACTTTTTCCCACAACATTCTTTCTGCCTGGAATATCCTTCAATAAGTCTGTCTAATTTACCAAATCCCAACTTTTCTTAGGGCCCAAATTTTAATTCCATCTGTTCCATAAAATTTCCACTGATAACTATTCTTACTAATCTTTAGTGCATTTGAATCCCTGGAATGCTTAATTATCTGTACCAGTTACTTGTATGGCTTTGCTTATTACTTGTTCTCTAGTCATCAACTACTTTATGTAAATATCTCTTGTTTTTACGATGATATTTTTTGTCTCTGAAACTTCAGTTATTATGTGCTATGCACACAATTTTTGACATATTCTTATTATGAATATTATATACTTACTTTTAGATTAGTGCAGTTAAAATAAATAAATACATATATTCTGGGTTTGATGTGGGGTATTGGTTTCCTAGGGTTGCTGCAAGAAAGTACCACCAATTGGGTGGCTTAAAACAAAACAAGTGTATTATTTCGTGGTTCTAGAGTCCAGAAGTCCAAAATTATATCATTGCCATGATCCTTTCCAAGGTTCTAAGGGAGAATCTGTTTCTTGCCTCTTCCACCTTCTGGTGTATGCGGGTGTTCCTTGGTTTGTAGACTCAGCACTCCAGTATCTACCTACATCTTCACATCACTTTCTCCTCTGTGTTTCTGTGTGTGTCTCTGCTCTGTGTGCCTGTTTAAGGACACTAGTCATTAAATTTAGGGCCCACCTAAATAACCCAGGATTATCTCCTCAAGATCCTTAATTTAATTATAACTTCAAAGACTGTTTCCAAATAAAGTAATATTCATAGGTTCTGGGGATAAGGATGTGGACATATATTTTGGGGGAACATCATCCAGCCCAGTACTATGTGTTATACATATATTTCTAACATACAGTAAATAACACAGCACCCCAAAACAATCTTAGATGCTTTGAGAAAGAAAAAGTGTTTCACTATATTATAGTTTAAATTTTTCGTAGTTTCATGCTAGGTAATTTTTCCATATTTTCATGCTAGGTACTAATCAAATACCTAAGGAGTCAATATATGCACATACATACATACATGTATGCATACAATGCACATATATACATTTCTAATATTATTTTGCCTGGATGCAGCTGCCACTATGCTTGATGCTATCTCCCAAGCCTGTAGGATTGCCTAATTCATTAGTTTGTACAAACTGATGAATTCATTTATCTCACAGTGTTACATTTCCAGGTGCTATTAAGATGGTGGTGATGTAAAATTTGAAATCCCTCTAGGTTTAGTTTAGCTCTACTTTTAATAATACTCAACTCCAATCACCCCTCCTTTCTCTGAATACATAAACACCTGATGTCCTCGTTGGAGGTGGATTGGAGATTCACAAAGTAAAACTGACTTTTTGACTTAAACAATGAATGTGTACATATATGTCTTGATATACATACTCATCCACCCAGGCATGAAAATGATTAGTTTAAACCTAGAGCAAAGCTAGAAGGGACCTATGTATAAAAGCAGCTTTCCTTTCTCTGTTTAGGAGACTAGGTTTTATCTTAACTACCATAAAAATACTCTTTCCTCTCTTTTCCACCTGTTGTGCTGTCTGGAGTATTTTGGGTTTTTTTCATTTTATTTCTAGTCTTGCCTTCCCATTTTTAAGCTTTAAATCAGAGCAGTTTTATTTTATTTTTTTTTATATTTAAATGTGTGAATTTGTGACAACAAATTATATTTTCAGAAAACTCTTTCAAAATAGAAAAGAAAGTAACATACATCTACTCTGCATTTCTACACCCAGTGTTATTTTTTCCCAAGTGTCCATTGACCAGTGGATGAATAAAGAAGAAGTAGTACACATAAATACAATGAAATATTACTCAACCATAGAAAAACTGGAAGCTTACCATTTACAATGACATGGGTGGAGCTAGAAAAGTATGCTAAACAAAATAAGTCAGTCAGAGAAAGACAAATACCATATGATTTCACTCATATGTGGAATTTAAGAAACAAAAAAATGATCAGAGGGGGGAAAAAAAGAGAGAGGCATGGGGCACCTGGGTGGCTCAGTGAGTTAAGCCTCTGCTTTTGGCTCAGGTCATGGTCTCAGGGTCCTGTGATCGAGCCCCACACTGGGCTCTCTGCTCAGCAGGGAGCCTGCTTCCCCCTCTCTCTCTGTCTCTCTGCCTAATTGTGATCTATCTCTCTTTGAGATAAGTAAGTAAAATCTTAAAAAAAAGAGAGAGAGAAAGAGAGAGAGAAACCAAGAAACAGATTGTTAATTACAGAGAACAAACTGATGGTAACCGGAGGGTAGGTGTGTGGGGGATGGGTTAAATAGGTGATGGGGATTAAGGAATGCACGTGTTGTGAGTGCACTGGGTGTTGTATGGAAGTGTTGAATCACTAACTTCTACACCTGAAAGTAATACCATACTGTATGCTAACTGGATTTAAATAAAAACTTGGAAAAAATTAAAATAAAAAAAAGAGTTATTTTAGATAGTTGATTCCCATGACCCTTGACCTCCCAAGGCATTCTACCTATTTTCAACAAATGCTCAAGAGCTTATATATTTTGAATTGGCCACTTTTTTCCCCCCTGGATTTCTTTCTAGAATTGAGGATCCCAGATGCCCTTATCAGCCATCTTTGATGATTTATCAATAAATAACTTTTTTGTCAACTCAAATTGACTTAAAATCTGATTAGGATTCTGGATATTTGAGAAGGACTGTGGAAATTAAAAAAAAAAAAATTCCTCTTTGAACCACTGCCAGACATGTCTGTGTTATTTTTCCATACCCAACCTTCTTCATAGACTCAGAAATTTGAGGAAGCTGCAGCCTGAAGTTCTAAAATAGCAAATGGGTAAAGTATCTATTCTCTTTCTTTGAAAAGTGATAGTGACTAACTACAGAACACTTAAAAACTGAAGCCATCACACAATGTTGAAGAAGAAAAGAAGTTATTTAAAGAGAAAAATCTGATGGCACAGCTTTAAATTAATCCTTAGATGAACTATTAAAACTGTGATAATTGTATTCAATATGAGGAAAGGGAAGCCATCTTTAGTCATCTCAGTAAGCATTTTTAAAAATCACCAAAACCCTAAGGCTAAAAACTCATTTACCCCTTACATTATGTCTCTTCAGAATCCTTAAGTATAGTATGTCATGAACAAGGAGAAGGCAAAGCAGGCGGTGTTTGTTTTTTTGTTGTTTGTTTGTTTGTTTAACAATAGGTGTAATTATATTCAAAATATGAAAGAAATGAGAATGTATATTAGAATTATTACTAAAATTATTTGACCATATAGAAAGGGAATTCTCAGTGCACACAAAAATTATTCACAATCATAATGTGTAGATATGAAGTGCTTGTCCTATTATGTCTTCATGCTACAAAGTGAGAAACAGTAAATTCAACCTTCAGAGCTGCTTTTGAGCATAGTTTTTCTTGAGGAAGCTTCCTTGCATAATATAGCATTCACAAATCAGAAAATCCTTCCACAGACCAGATTCACATAGGTATAACAGGTACACTTGAAAGTGATACATACAGAAAGAAATATGTGATGATATATTGTGAAGAACTTACTGTTAAAACAGGAAAAAAAAAAACAGGGGTTCCTGGGTTGTTCAATTGGTTAAATGTATGACTCTTAATGTTGGCTCATGTCATGATCTCAAGGTCATGGAATTAAGCCTCATGTTGGGCTTTGTGTTCAGTGTGGAATCTGCTTGTCCCTCTCCCTCTGCTCCTCCCCTGCTCACACACTCTCTCTCAAACAAACAAAATCTTAAAAAAATAATAATAATAATAAAACCAGAAAACCCAAACAACTCACCTTCCAACATTATTTTCAAATTCTTATAATGATGGCAGAAGAGGAGAATTATTGAAGCCCTATTATGGAAAAGGTTTTGTTAAGAACTGATAGACACAGGGCAGTCTACACAAGTCTACACAAGCACAACTCATGATAGGTGCTGAAACAAGGTCTTGCAATGTCTTATCTCATGAAGGCAATAAGAATGGCATAAAATGAAAGTAACCTAGGTGAGAATGGAAGATGGCAGAGGAATAGGGGGCCCTATTTCAACAGGTCCCCTAAACTGAGTTGGATATCTAAAAGACCACTCTGAAAACCTACAAAATCAGCCTGAGATGTAAGAAGATATATCTGGGTCCCTACAAACAGAATATTTCTGGTGGTTGGTTTTGAGATATGAAATGGGGAGCCATGATTCTGAGAGAAGATATCAGAAGATAGATGGAAGGGGGAGGGAGCCTCTGAGATCCTTTACTGCTGGGGTGCAAAATACACCCATGCAGTGGACTGGGCACAGACTCATAGACCAGTAGTGGTGGGGAAAGGACTTTAGGGCAGCTCCCTAGACCAAAACCTGGAGCTATGGAGGCATGCGTGTGAATGGGGGAGAGGGGGTAGTGGCTGGCGGTTTTAAAAGCACAAAGCGAGGAGACAAGCCTGGACCTGGAAGTGAGGGCTGGGAGTGCTTCTGTGGGGTGCACAACACAGGGCTCTGCAGATTATAGCAGCACAGAAAAAATGGAGACAATGTGGCCTGGGGAGCTCACTAGAGAACAGTCTGTGATCTCTCTGTTCTGAGGCAGAAGTTTTGAAACAGTCACTTCTGCTCCAACTCTTGAAAGAGATGAAGAACGCCCCCAGAGAACAGAAGTCCCCCCAAAATGGTTCTCATTAAGCCCATCCTTCCCCCACAGAGGACAAGGCAACTCTGCTCAAAAAGGGTTGCCTGAGTAACAGTGCTGCAGATCCCTCCCCCAGAAGAAAAGCTGGAAAAACAAGAGGGCAACAACCCTAAGGTCCTTCTAAAAAAGGTGCATCTTGCTAATTTGATCAATAATTGAGACTCTGTACATTCCTTCATCCACCCCTCAACAGAATGATTAAGAGGAGGAACCCCCAACACAGGAAAAATTCAGAGACTGTGACCTCTGCCACAGAACTAATGGATATAGATATAAGCAAGACATCGGAAATATACTTCAGGGTAACAGTTATGCAGACAATAGCTAGGTTGGAGAGAACTATTAATAGCAACATAGATTTTCTAAGGGTGGAAATGAAAGCTGAACTGGCAGAACTTAAAAATACTATCAATGAGATGCAATCTAATCTAGATACTCTAACAGCTGGGTAAAGGAGACAGAAGAACAAATTAGTGATCTAGAAACAAAATGATAGAAAATGAGTAAATTGTAACTGATAATCTCCCTAATCAGGGAATGAAACAAACATCCCCATCTTAGAGATACAGCAGACCCCTCCCAAGATCAAGGAGAACAGACAAATACCCTGGCATGAAATAGTAAAACATGTGAATCATAGAACCAAGAAGACCAACTTAAGGGCAGTTACAGGAAAGAGATTCCTTACATACAGAGAGAGGAACATCTGAATAACATCAGACCTGTCCAGAGACTTGTCAAGCTGGAAAGGGCTGGCAAGACATATTCAGGGCACTAAGTGAGAAGAACAGGGAGCTAAGAACACTATATCCACCAAGGCTGTCATCCAGAACAGATAGAGAGATAAAGAGCTTCCAGGACAGGCAGAGACTGAAAGAATATGTGACTACTAAGTCAGCACTAGAAGAAATATTAAGGGAGGTTCTATAAAAGGAGAAAGATCCCACGAGTGATATAGAACAGAAATTAATAGGCACAATCTATAGAAACAAAGACCTCACAGGCAACATAATGACACTAAAATCATATTTTTCAATAATCACTCTCAACATGAATGGCTTAAATGCTCCCATAAAATGGCACAGGGTAGCAGACTGGATAAAAAGACAATACTCATCCATATGCTGTCTACAAGAGACTCATTTTGAACTAAAAGATACATCCAGAATGAAAGCAAAGTGATGGAGAAACATCATTCATCCCAACAGACTACAAAAGAAAGCTGGGGTAGCAATTCTCATATCAGGCAAATTCAATTTTAAGCTAAAGACTAGTCAGAGATACTGAGGACACTGTTATTATTATTCAACTGTCTATCCACCAAGAAGATCTAACAATTGTAAATATCTATGTCTGCAATATGGGAGCAGCCAACTACATAAGTCAACTGTTAACCAAAATAGAGACATATTAATAAGAATAAATCAATAGTAGGAGACCTCAACACTCTACTCTCAGCAATAGACAGATCATCTAAGCAGAAAAACAAAGAAACAAGAGCTTTAAGGGCACCTGGGTGGCTCAGTGGGTTAAGCCTCTGCCATTGGCTTGGGCCATGATCTCAGGGTCCTGGGATCGAGCCCCACATTAGGCTCTCTGCTCAGTGGGGAGCCTGCTTCCCCCTCTCTCTCTGCCTGCCTCTCTGCCTACTTGTGATCTCTCCCTCTGTCAAATAAATAAATAAAGTCTTAACACACACAAAAAAAGAAACAAGAAACAAGAGCTTTAGATATTAAGGATGGCACGTATTGCATGGAGCACTAGGTGGGGTGCATTAAAAATGAATCCTGGAACACTGAAAAAATTAAATTAAATTAAAAAATAAATGACACATTGGACCAGATGAACCTCATAGATAAATACAGAACATTCCACCCTAAAACAACAGAATACTCATTCTTGAGCACACTTGTAACTTTCTCCAGAGTAGACCACATACTGGGTAACAAATCAGGTCTTAACCAATACCAGAAGATTGAGAGTATCCCGCTGCATATACTCAGACCACATTGCTTTGAAACTGGAACTCAATCACAAGAAGTTTGAAAGAAATTCAAACACTTGGAAGTTAAAGACCATCCTGCTCAAGAATGTTTGGATCAACCAGGAAATTAAAGAACCTAAACAATTCATGGAAACCAATGAGAATAAAAACACATCAGTCCAAAACCTATGGGATATGGCAAAGGCTGTCCTAAGGGGAAAATACAAAGTCATCCAAGCCTCCCTCAAAAAAATAGAAAAATCTCCATTACATAAATTAAGTTTACACCATAAATATTAAAATTACACCATGAATAACTGGAAAAAGAGCAACAAATAAAGTCTGAGCCACACATGAGAAGAGAAATAATTAACAGAAATAATTAAGAAGTAATTAAGAATTCGAAAGCAGAACTACAGTAGAGCAGACCAAAAAAAAAAAAAAATAGAAGCTGGTTCTTTGAAAGAATTAATAAGATAGGTTCACCTGGGTGGCTCAGTGGGTTAAAGCCTCTGCTTTAACTCTGTTAAAGCTCTGTTAAAGCCTCCCAGGGTCCTGGGATCAAGCCCTGCATCCAGTTTTCTGCTCAGCGGGGAGCCTGCTTACCCCTCCTTCTCTCTGCCTGCCTCTCTGCCTACTTGTGATCTCTGTCTATCAAATAAATAAATAAAATCTTTTAAAAATAAAAAAAGAATTAATAAGATTGATAAACCACTGGCATGACTTAACCACAAGACAAAAGAAAGGATGCAAATTAATAAAATTATGAATAAAAAGGGAGAGATCACGCCTAACACCAAGGAAATGAAAACAGTCATCAGAAATTATTATCAACAACTATATGCCCATAAATTAATCAACCTGGAAGAAATTGATGCCTTCCTGGAAACCTATAAAGTACCAAGACTGAATCAGGAAGAAATTGACAAGCTGAATAGACCAATAACCAATAACAACATTGAAGCAGTGATGAAAAACCTCCCAAAAAACAGGAGTCTAGGACTTCATGGATTCCCTAGAGAATTCTACCAAACATTCAGAAAAGAAATTATATCTATTTTCCTGAAGCTGTTTCAAAAAGAAGAAACAGAAGGAAAACTTCCAAACTCATTCTGTGAGGCCAGCTTTACCTTGATCCCAAAACCAGGTAAAGACCCTATCAAAAAGGAGAATTTCAGACCAATATCCCTGATGAATATGGATGCCAAAATTCTCAACAGGATCCTAGCTAATAGGATCCAACTGTACATTAAAAGGATTATCCACCACAACCAGCTGGGATTTATCCCTGAGATGCAAGGGTGGTTCAATATTCACAAATCAATCAATGTGATAGAACACATTAATAAGAGAAGATAGAAGAACAACATAGTCCTCTCAGTTGATGCCGAAAAAGCATGTGACAAACTACAGAATCCTTTCCTGATTAAAAATCTTCAAAGTATAGGGATAAAGGGAACATTCCTTAATTTCATAAAATCCATCTATGAAAAACCCAGAGTAAATATCATTCTCAATGGGAAAAAGTTGAGACCCTTTCCCTTAAGATCAGGAACAGGACAAGGATGCACACACTTGCCACTATTGTTCATCATAGTAGTAGAAGTCCTAGCAACAGCAATCAGAAAACAAAAAGAAATAAAAGGTATTCAAATTGGCAATGAAGAAGTCAAAATCTCTCTTCACAGATGACATGAGACTTTATGTGTAAAATTCAAAAGATTGCAGCCTCAAATTAGTAGAACTCAAATATCAATTCAGTAATGTGACAGGATACAAAATAATGCACAGAAATCAGTTGGTTTCCTAAACACTAACAATATAACGGTAGAAAGAGAAATGAGAGAATAAATTCCATTTACAATAGCACCAAAACCCATAAGATACCTTGGAATAAATCTAACCAAAGAGGTAAAGGATCTGTACTTGAGGAACTACAGAACACTAATGAAAGAAATTGAAAAAGACACAAAAAGATGGGAAAATATTCCATGCTCATGGATTGGAAGAATAAATATTGTTAAAATTTCTATGCTGCCAAGAGCAATCTATACTTTCAACACCATCCCAATCAAAATACCAATGACATTTTTCAAAGTGCTGGAACAAACAAACCTAAAATTTGTATGGAACGAGAAAAGACCCTAAATCGCCAAGGAAATGTTGAAAAAGAAAAACAAAGGTGGAGGCATCACATTGCCTGATTTCAAGCTATATTACAAAGCTGTGATCACAAAATGGCATGATATTGGCACAAAAACAGATACATAGATCAATGGAACAGAATAGAGAGCCCATATATGGATCCTCAACTCTATGGTCAAATAATCTTCGACAAAGCAGGAAAAAATATCCCGTGGAAAAAAGACAATTTCTTCAATAAATGGTGCCAGGAATATTTGACAGCTATGTGTAGAAGAATGAAAATCCACCATTCTCTTACACCTTACACAAAGATAAACTTGAAATGGATGAAAGATCTCAACATGAGGCAGGAATCTATCAAAATCCTAGAGGAGAACATAGGCAGTAAAAACTTCAACATCAGCCACAGCAACTTATTTCAAGACATGTCTCCAAAGGCAAAGGAAACAAAAGCGAAAATGAACTTCAGGAACTTCATCAAGATAAAAAGTTTCTGCACAACAAAGGAAACAGTCAACAAAACAAAGAGGCAACCCACCGAATAGGAAAAGATATTCACAAACGACACTACAGTCAAAGGGCTGATATCCAAGATCTATAAAGAACTTCTCAAACTCAACACCCAAAAAACAGATAATCATGTCAAAAATGAGCAGAAGAAATGAGCAGATATGTCTCCAAAGATGACGTACAAATTGCTATCAGACACTTGAAAAAATATTCATCATCTTTAGCCATCAAGGAAATTAAAATCAAAACCACATTGAGATACGACCTTACACCAGTTAAAATGGCAAAGATTAATAAGACAGGAAACAAAAAATGTTGAAAAGGATGTGGAGAAAGGGTAAGCCTCTTACACTGTTGGTGAGAATGCAAGTTGGTGCAGCCACTTTGGAAAACAGTGTGGAGATTCCTCATAAAAGTAAAAATAGAGCTTCCCTATGACCCTGCAATTACACTCCTGGGTATTTTCCCCAAAGATACATATGTAGTGAAAAGAAGAGCCTTATGTACCCCAATGTTCATAGCAGCAATGGCCACAACTGTCAAACTGTGCAAAGAGCCAAGATGCCCTTAAACAGACGAATGGAAAAAGATGTGGTCCATATATACAATGGACTCAGCCAACAGAAAGGATGAATACCCAACTTTTGTATCAACATGGATGGGACTGGAGGAAATTATTCTGAGTGAAATAAGTCAAGCAGAGAAAGTCAATTATCTTACAGTTTCACTTACTTGTGGAACATAAGGAATATGGAGGACATTAGGAGAAGGAAACCCAAAGGGAAGGGGTGGAAAAGGGGGAGAAGAACCATGAGAGACTGTGGGCTTTGAGAAACAAACTGAGAGTTTTACAAGGGAGGTGTGGGGGGATGTGTGAGCCTGGTGAATCTTGGAACACTGAAAAAATAAAATTAATTTTTTTTAAAAAGTGGAAAAAAAATGTCTGGTAGAATTTCCCTGGGAAGTCGTCTCTTCTAGACTTGTTTTTTGGGAGATTTTTGATACTGATTCCATTTCTTTGCTGGTTATGGGTCTGTTCAAATTTCCTATTTCATCTGGTTTTATTTTTTGTAATTTATATATTTCTAGGAATTATCCATTTCTTCCAGGTTGCTCAACTTGTTGACATATAATTTTTATAATATTCATTTATAATTATTCATATTTCTGTTGTGTTGGTTGTGATCTCTCTTCTTTCATTCATAATTTTACTTGGGTCCTTTCTCATTTCTTTACATAAGTCTGGCTGTGTGTTTATCAATTTTATTATTTTTTTCAAAGAACCAACTTCTTGTTTTACCAATGTGTTCTTTTTTTTTTTCTTTGTTTACCTCAAGTATTATTTCCCATTTTGATATTGACAACTTCCAGGCTTTAAATACATAAGGAATACCTGGGACTAAAAAGATAAAGGCTTCTTACAAAGTTATACTTGTTTTGAGGGGGAACTCAGACCCTAAAAGAAGATTTCTTGGGACTTTTTCCAGTACAATCTTTAAAGCAGTGAAACTGTAGTGAATGTAAGCTTTATGCTACTTAATAATTTAATAACCTAGATTTTCCAGGTCAGAGAAAAGTTACACTATTATGTCTAGCTGTTGTTAGAAACTTAGGTCCCATGATTTTTGTTTTGTTTTGCTTTAAATTCAATTAATTAACATATAATGTATTATTTGTTTCAGGGGTACAGTTCTTTGATTCATTAGTCTTATATAATATGCAGTGCTCATTACAACACATAACCTCCCCAATATCCATCACCCAGTTACCCCATCCCCTTACCCCATCCCCTCCAACAACCCTCAGTTTGTTTCCTAAGATTATGAGTCTCTTATGGTTTATCTCCCTCTGTAATTTCATCTTGTTTCATTTTTCCTCTCTTCCTCTAAGACCCTCTGCCTTGTTTCTTAAATTCCACATATCAGTGAGATCATATGATGATTGTCTTTCTCCAATTGACTTACTTCGCTTAGCATAATGCACTCTACTTCCAGCCATGTGATCACAAATGGCAAGATTTCATGCTTTTTGATGGCTGAGTGATAACAATTATACACACACACGCACACACACACATACACACACACATACCATGTCTTCTTTATCCATTCATCTGCCGATGGACATCTGGGCTCTTTCCATAGTTTGGCTATTGTGGACATTGCTGCTATAAACATTGGGATGCAGTTGCCCCTTTGGATCACTGCATCTCTACCTTTGTGGTAAATACCCAGTAGTGCAATTGCTGTGTCATAGGGTAGCGCTATTTTCAACTTTTTGAGGAGTTTTCATACTGTTTTCCATAGGGCTACAACAGCTTACAATCCCACCAGCAGTGTAGGAGAGTTTCTCTGCATCCTCAACAACATATGTTGCTTCCTGTTTTGTTGATTTTAGCCATCTGACTCGTGTAGAGGTGGTACCTCATTGTGGTTTTGATTTGTATTTCCCTGATGTCAAGCAATGCTGAGCACTTTTTCAAGTGTCTGGTGGCCATTTGTTTGTCTTCTTTGCAGAAAACTTTGAGTTTATTTTCATGTATGATATATGAAAGTAGTGCAGTTTCATTCTTCTAAATGAGTCCGTCCAATTTTCCCAGCACCATTTATTGAAGAGACTGTCTTTTTTTCCATTGGATATTCTTTTCTGCTTTGTCAAAGATTAGTTGACCATAGAGTTGAGAGTTCATTTCTGGGTTCTCTCTTCTGTTCCATTGAGCTATGCATCTGTTTTTCTGCCAGTACTATATTGTCTTGATGATTACAGTGTTGTAAAACATCTTGAAATCCAGAATTTTGATGCCTCCAGCTTTGATTTTTATTTATTTTATTTTATTTTATTTTGTTTTATTATTTTATTTTATTTTTATATTTTAGAGAGAGGGCAAAAGCACAAGCAGGGGAAGCAACAGAGAGAGAGGGTGAAGCAGACTCCCCACTGAGCAGGGAGCCCAACATGGGGCTGGATCCCAGGACCCTGAGATCATGACCCAAGCCAAAGGCAGACTCTTAACCAATTGAGTGTCCAAGGCACCCCTCAGCTTTAGTTTTCCATTTCAACATTCTTTGGGTTTGGGGTCTTTCCTGGCTCCACATGTTTTAGAATTGTTTGCCCCAGCTCTGTGAAAAATGCTAGTGTTATTTTGATAGGGATTTCATGGAATGTGTAGATTGCCTTGGGTAGTATAGAAATTTTAAGAATGTTCTTCCACAGGGCACCTGGGTGGCTCAGTGAGTTAAAGCCTCTGCCTTCGGCTCAGGTCATGATCTCAGGGTCCTGGGATCGAGTCCCATATCAGGCTCTCTGCTTAGAACGGAGCCTGCTTCCCCCTCTCTCTCTGCCTGTATCTCTGCTTGCTTGTGATCTCTGTCTGTCAAATAAATAAATAAATAAATAAATAAATAAATAAATCTTTAAAAAAAAAAAAAGAATGTTCTTCCAATCCATGAGCATGGAGTGTTTTTCCATTTATTTGTCTTTTCCTCAATTTCCTTTATAAGTGTTCTAAGGCTTTCAGATTACAGATCATTTAGCACTTTGGTTAAGTTTCTTCCTATCTATTTTATAAATCTGGGTACAACTGCGAACAGGATCAATTCCTTGATTTCTCTTCCTTCAGCTTCATTTTGATGCATACAAATGCAAAAGACTTCTGTGCATTGATTTTATCCTGCAACATTGCTGAATTACTGCATCAGTTATACACATTTTTTTGGTGGAGTGTTTGGGGTTTTCTACAAAGAAAATCATGTCGTCTGGAAAGATGGAAAGGTTAACTTCTTCTTTGCCAATTTTGGTGTCCTCTCTCTCTCTCTCTTTTTTTTTTTTTTAGTTTTTGCTGTCTGATTGCTGAGGCTACGACTTCCAGGGCTATGTTGAACAATAGTGGTGAGAGTGGACATCCCTCTCATGTTCCTAACCTTAGGAGAAAAGCTGTCGGGTTTTCCCCATTGAGGATATTAGCTGTGGGTCTCTCGTATATGGCTTTTATGATTTTGAGGTATGTTCCTTCTTTTCCTACATCGTGGAGGTTTTTTTTAATCAAGAAACTATGCTGTATTTTGTCCGATCCTTTTTTGTTTTTCTTCTATTGACAGGACCATGTGGTTCTTATATTTCTTTATTAGTGTGGTTTATCACAATGATTGATTTGTAGATTTTGAACCACTCCTGCAGACCAGGAATAAATCCCACTTGGTCATGGTGAATAATTCCTTTAATGTACTGTTGGATCTGATTAGCTAACATCTTGCTGAAAATTTTTGCTTCCATATTCATCAAGAGTATTGTTCTATAATTCTCCTTTCAGTGAGATCTTTGTCTGGTTTGGTATGAGTCACTTCTTGGCCTTTTGGCTAAGATCAAGTGTGTTTTTGGAATCAAGGCAATGCTGGCCTCATAAAATGAGTTTGGAAGTTTTCCTTCTATTTCTACTTTTTGGCAGTTTCAGAAGAATAGGCATTAATTATTCTTTAGATGTTTGGTAGACTTTTTTTTTAAATTAACATACAATGTATTATTTGCCCCAGGGGTACAGGTCTGTGAATCATCAGGCTTACACATTTCACAACACTTACCATAGAAAATACCTTCTCTAATGACCATAACCCAGCCATCCTCTCCCTACCCAACAACCTGACGCAACCATCAGTTTGTTTTGTGAGATTAAGAGTCTGTTACGGTTTGTCTCCCTCCTGATCCCATCTTGTTTCATTTTTTCCTTCCCTAACCCCCACAACCTCTCACCTTGCCTCTCAATTTCCTCATATCAGAGAGATCATATAATTGTCTTTCTCTGATTGACTGATTTTGCTCACCATAATACCCCCTAGTTCCATCCGCATCATTGCAAATGACAAGATTTTGTTTCTGTTGATAGCTGTATAGTATTCCATGTATATATATAACACTTCTTCTTTATCCATTCATCTGTTGATGTATATCTAGGTTCTTTCCATAGTTTGGCTATTGTGGACATTGCTGCTAGAAACATTTGGGTGCATGTGCCCCTTTGGATCATTACGTTTATATCTTTAGTGTAAATACCCCATAGTGTGATTGCTGGGTCATAGGGTAGCTCTATTTTCAACTTTTTGAGGAACCTACATTTTTTTCCCAGAGTAGCTGCACCAGCTTGCATTCTCACCAACAGTGTAGGAGGGTTCCCCTTTCTCCACATCCTCACGAACATCTGTCATTTTCTGACTTGTTAATTTTCGCCGTTCTGATTGGTGTGAGGTGGTATCTCAGTGTGGTTTTGATTTGTATTGCCCTGATGCCAAGTGGTGTTGAACACTTTTTCATGTGTCTGTTGGCCATCTGGATGTCTTCTTTGCAGAAATGTTTGTTCATGTCTTCTGCCCATTTCTTGATTGAATTATTTATTCTTTAGATGTTTGGTAGACTTCTGCTAGGAGACCATCCAGCCCTGGTCTCTTGTTTGTTGGGAGATTTTTGAATGCTGATTCAATTTATTTGCTGGTTATGTGTCTGTTCAGGTTTTCTATTACTTCCCATTTCAGTTTTGATAGTTTATGTGTTTCTATTCTTCCAGATTCCTTAATTTGTTGTCATATAATTGCTCGTAATACCGTCTTATGGTTGCTTTTATTTCTGTGGTTGGTTGTGATCTCTCATCTTTCATTGATTTTATTTATGTGGGTTCTTTCTTTTTTTCTTTTTGATAAGTCGGGATAGGGGGGTTATCAATCCTATTAATTGTTTCAAAGAGCCACCTCCTACTTTTGTTGATGTGTTCTACTCTTCTTTTGATTTCCTTATCATCATTTCTGCTCTAATATTTATTATTTCTCATCTCCTGCTGGATTTAGGCTTAATTTCCTGGGGTGTTTTTCCAGCCTCTTTAGGTGTAAGGTTAGACTGTGTATTTGAGACTCTTTTTGTTTCTTGAGAAAAGCCTATATTGCTATAAACTTCCCTCCTAAAACCGCCTTTGCTCCATCCCAAAGTTTCTGAACTGTCGTGTTTTCATTTTCATTTGATTCCATGTATTTTTCAATTCTTCTTTAATTTCCTTGTTGACCCATTCATTCGTTAGTAGGCTGCTCTTTAACCTACATGTATTCATGATCTTCAAATTTTTTTTCTTGTGATTGAGTTCAAGTTTTAAAACATCGTCTGAAATATGCATGGTATGATCTCAGTATTTTTGTACTGATTGAGAACTGATTTGTATCTCGGTATACGATATTCTTGAGAATGTTCTGTGTGCCCTGGAGAACAATGCTTATTCTGTTGTTTTAAAATGAAATGCTCTGACTATATCTGTGATGTCCATCCAGTGTGTCATTCAATTTCCTTGTTTTCTTGTTGATCTTATTCTTAGATAATCTTAGATAATCTGTGTGTTGCTGTGAATGGGGTGTTAAAGTCCCCTAGTATTATTGTGCTGTTATCAATGAGTTTCTTTATGTTTGTTATTAATTGGGTTATATATTGGGCTGTGCCCAAGTTAGAGCCATAAATATTTACAATTGTTAGATCTTCTTGTTGGATGGATACTTTTATTTTGATATAGTGTCCTCCTTCATCTCTTATTACAATCTTTGATTTAAAATCTGGTTTTTCTGATATAATGATAGTTACTCCAGTTTTCTTTTGATATCCATTAGCATCATAAATTGTTCTCCATGTCCTCACTTTAAATCTGGAGGTTTCTTGGATTTCCAAATGAGTCTCTTATAGAGAGAATGTTGATGGGACTTTAAAAAAATCCATTCTGTTACCCCAAGTGTTTAATCCATTCTGCTATTCTATGTCTTTTTTTTTCTTTTTTTGGAGCATTTTGAAAGTTTTGAATTTAACCACTGTATTACCTGTAAAGTCACTGTTTCTGTGGATTTTTTTCCGTTCATTTCTGGTCTTTGGTTCTTTTGGGTTCTCTATGCTCAAAGGATCCCCTTTAATATTTCTTGTGGGGCTCATTTAGTGTTGACAAATTCCTATGTTTTGTTTGTGCTGGAAACTTTTTATGTCTCCTTCTATTCTGAATGCAGCTTTGTTGGGTAGGCTGCATATTTTTCCCATTTAGCACATTGAATATATCATGCCAGTGGTTTCTGGCCTGCCAGTCCTTTGTGTGTAAGTCTGCAGCTATTCTTATGTTTGCACCATTGTAGGTTAAGGACCTCTTGTCCCAAGCTGATTTCATTATTTTCTCCTTATCTCTGAAATTTGCAAGCTTCACTATTATGTTTTGAGGTGTTGACCTGTTCTTATTGATTTTGAGGTAGGTTCTCTGTGCCTTCTTGTCTTGAATGCCTGTTTCCTTCCCTAGATTAGGGACATTGTCAACTATAATTTATTCAAATAAACCTCTGCCCTACCCCTCTCTTTCTTCACCTTCTGGGACTTCTATTATCTAGATATTATTTCTCTGTATGGATTCTCTGAGTTCTCTAAGTCACCCTTTGTGATCTGATATTTGTCTCTCTTCTTTTCAGCTTCCTTATTTTCCATCATTTTGTCTTCTATCCCACTGATGCTCCCCTCTGACTCGTTTATTCTTGTTAGAGCCTCCATTTGAGACTACATCTCAGTAATAGCATTTTAAATTGTGGCTGGTTTAAATTTTAGTTCTGTTATTTCTGGATTCTCCATTGTCTTTTATGCTTTTTTCAATTCCAGCTAGTATCTTTACAATTGTTGTTTTAAATTCTAGTTCTGACATCTTACTTATATCCATATTGATTAGATACCTGGTTGTGAGTACTACCTCCTATTCTTTCTTTTGTGGTGAATTTCTGTGTCTTGTCATTATGTCCAGAAAATATTAGAAGAAAGAGAAAAGACAACAATACTAACAACAACAGCAGAAAAAAAAATTAATAAAACAACCAGAAGAAAACAAAAAAAAATAAATATGAAAAAAATCAAACCAGAAAGAAAACAGTACAAAACAGTAAACTAGATCCTGGGTGTATTTTGGTTTCCTTTTTAAAAGAAATTAGATCACAAAATAGGAAAGAAAGAAAGGCTCATATATACATAAAAATAAAGTAAAATACAAAAAAATACAACAAACAGAAACTAAAAATAATATGTATGATATATATATAAAATAAAAACTAAGAAAGAATAGAAAGATATTTGAAAAATAAGAAAATAGCTAAAAAACATAAAACTGAAAGATTAAAGAATTAATAAAAAAAACTACCATGAATGTTATATACTGTTTTCCCCAAGAGCTGAAATTTTGCATTTCTCTATGATTGATAAACTTGTTGCTATCAGTTGTTCTTCCTGGTCTTCTGTGGAGGAGCATGTTTTGCTTATTCTCAATGGTTCTTGCCCTGGGGGAAATGTGTCTCCATTGCCAGGATGTAGGGCTTAATATAAGTGTCTCCAGATCCCATTATGTGGTGCTGTTTTGCTCCCTGAAGGCTTTCAGCAATAACTGAAGGGATGAAAACAATTGCACTCTACTCTCTCACCCCAGAGCTAAAAATTCCCACCTCCTTCTGTTCAGTGATCCTTTGCAGAAAAGCAGTCAATTACTTCTATCTCCCTGGTTTCTGTCCAAATTCTGTGTCCACTCAGCCAGTGACTGAGCATTTTTATCTCAGGCACCCAACTGAGTCACAAGTCTCCAAATTTTATGGACTTCTGGGGGTGTGGACCTGCACTGTTCCTCCCAGGGGAGGGAGAGGTCTCACCATGCTTCTGCCTTTTGCCGAGCCCCTCCCAGGAGAGTGGTGGTGTGACCATGTAGTTGTTCACAGTTCATGGCAACACAAAGCAGAAAGCTGGTGCCTAAATTCACTATTTTCAGCTGGCTTTCCCACTCTGATGCCTGGGAACTCTGCTGTACTCAGGCATCCCTATTCTTTTTGTGACCCCAGGGATCCTGAGACCATGCTATCCCACCTGGGATTCTGTCCCACTTTGCCACATGATCACTTTTGAACCAGGGATGTGCCCCCCAAAATGTTCCAATTTTGTGCTCCCTTGCTTGTAATACTTTGCAGTAGCCTCCTTAAGTCAGCTCCTGCCCCACTGCCTTTTCCTCTGAAATATCAACTTGGATTCAATTTTCCACACCTCCTAACTTCCAAAATGTAGTTGCTTTTCTATTTGTGGCATCGTAGCATTTCTTTTCTCAGATCTCTGATTGATTTAGCAGGTGTTTGGGATGATTTGTGAGCTCTAGCTGAATTCCAGTGACCAGATGAACTTAGGGTCCCCTACTCCTCTTCCATCTGAACTCCTTCCTTTCCATATATTTTAAACTTTCTTCTTTACTTTCCTGGTTAACCCATTCATTCCCTAGTCAGATGTTCTTTCACCTCCATGTATTTGTGATTTTTGCAAACTTTGTCCTTGTGGTTTCCTTCAAGTTTCATAGTGTTGTGGTTTGACAGTATGAATGGTATGATCAGAATCATTTTTTAGCTGTTGAGGCCTGATTTATGACCCAGTATGTGATCTATTCTGGAGAATGTTCCATGTGTACTCAAAAAGAATGTGTGGGGCACCTGGTGGCCCAATCAGTTAAGTGTCTGACTCATTATTTCAGCTTGGGTCTTAATCTCAGGGTCATGAGTTCAAGCACCATGTGGGGCTCCATTCTGGGTGTGGAACCTACTTAAAAATCCTGATTCAGGATGAAATGTTGAGAATATATCCCTTATGTTCATCTGGTCTAGTGTATCTTTCAAAACCATTGTTTCTTATTGATTTCCTGTTTAGATTATCTTTCCTTTGCTATAAGTGAGGTGTTAAAGTTCCCTACTATTATTGTATTGTTATCAATGAGTTTCTTTATGTTTGTTATTATTCATTTATATATTTAAGTGTTCCAAGCTGAGTGCATGAATATTTGCAATGGTTAGATCACCTATTGGATATACCCCTTTATTATTATATAGTGCCCTTCTCTATATTTACAGTCTTTGGTTTAATATCTAATTTGTCTCAGGACCCATGAGTGACTCATTCAGTTAAGCATCTGCCTTTGGCTCAGGTTATAACTCCAGAGTCCTAAGATCAAGTCCCACATCAGGCTTCTTGCTCAGTGGGGAGCCTGCTTCTCCCTCTGCCCGCTGCTCCTCCTGCTTGTGCTCTCTCTCACACACAAATAAATAAATAAAATATTTAAAAAATAATATAAAATCTAATTTGTCTGATATAATTATGGCTACTCGGGGATTTTTTATTTAAAAAAATATTATAAAAATATACTTATTTATTTATTCATTTATTTTAGAGAGCAAGAGAGTACTCATGCATGCAAAAGTGGTGTGGGTGGGTGGAGAATTCCTAAAACAGACTCCCCACCCAGCCCAGATCCTGACTTGGGGCTTGATTTCACAAACCATAAGATCATGACCTGAGCTGAAAGAACAACTTAACTGAGTCACCCAGGCATCCCTACTCCAGCCTTCTTTTGACATCCATTAATCTATCACAGACATCCATGCTCTCACTTTCAATCTTCATGTGTCTTTAGGTCTAAAATGAATCTTTTAGGCAGCATATAGACAGGTCCTGATTTGTTTGTTTGTAATTTTACTCTATTTTTTCAGTGTTCCAAAATTCATTGTTTATGTACCACACCCAGTGCTCCATGCAATATATGCACTCCTTAATGCCCACCACCAGAATCACCTAACCCCTACCCCTCTCCCCTCCAAAACCCTCAGTTAGTTCCTCAGAGTCCACAGTCTCTCATGGTTCTTCTCCCCCTCCAATTTCCCTCAATTCACTTTTCCTTGTTTGTTTGTTTATCCATTCTGATACCCTATGTCTTTGTATTGAAGCATTTAGTCCATTTATATTCAGAGTGATTATTGATAGATATGTATTTATTGCCATTGTATTACACATAAAGTCATTGTTTCTGGAAATTTTCTCTGGTCCTTTCTAGTCTTTGTTGCTCTTGGCCTTTATATGCCACCCAAAAAGTCTCCTTTAATATTGATTGCAGGGCTGGTTTAATGTTCATGAATTCCTTTAGTTTTTGTTTGTCTGGGAAACTCTCTACCTCTCCTTCTACTCTAAATGACATCCTTGCTGGATAAAATATTTTTGACTGCATTCTTTTCCCATTCAGCAGGTTGCGTATATCATGCTATTTTCTTCTGGCTGGCTAAGTTTCTGTGGATAGATCTGCTGTGAACCTGATTTTTCTTCCTTTGTATTTTAGGGTTTTCTTTTCACTTGCTGTTTTCAGGATGTTTTTCCTTATATGTGGATTTTTCAACTTATATTACCATATGTCTTGCTATTCTCCTGTTTTCTTTTATACTGATGGGAGTTCTCTGTGCCTACCAGATTTGGATGTCTCTTTTCTTCCCAGATTTGGGTAGTTTTCAGCAACAATTTGTTCAAATGTACCTTCAGTCCCCTTTTCCATTTCCTTCTTCTGATATTCCTCCAATAGGGATGTTATGCTTAATGGATGTGCTGAGTTTGATACATCTACTTTTGTGATCCAATATTTTTCTCTCCCTTTTCTTTTTGGCTTCATTAGTTTCCATAATTTTATCTTCTATATCACTTATTCCTTTCTCTGCTTCCTCAATTCTTGTGATCGTTACATAGAGCTGGTTTTGCATATGGGTTATAGCACTTTTTGTTTTGGTCTGACTAGATTTTTAGATCTTTTATGTCTGTGATAAGGAACACCCTGGTGTTTCTATGTTCTTCTCAAGCCCAGCTAGTATCTTTGTGATTGTTGTTTTAAATTCTGGTTCAGATATATTACTTATATCTGTTTTTATTAGATCCCTGGCCATACCTATTCTTGTTTTCTTTTGGGGTGAGTTCCTCTGTCTAGGCATCTTGTCTAGGTCTCTGTCTTCTGTGTGTTATGAAAGCTTGTTATGTTTCCTGCTACTGAGAGTAATGGCTATATTAAGAAAAGGCCCTATACTGTCTAGGGCCTGGCGCTTTAGGAAGTGTTTCTGGTATATGCTGATTTACTCTGCTATTTTCTTTTAGCTGCTGTTTCCCTCAGGTCAGTCCTCTGCAGAGTTTCTCCATATCTGCAGTGGGGAGTGTTTGGACCTTGTCCAATGTATGGTAAGTTTTAACTAGGTGTTCTCTGGTCTGCGTGTTAAAAGAATCTAGATCCTGGGGGGGAGGAGGAAGATGGCAGAGGAGTGGGAGACCTAAATTTCATCTGGTCCTAGGAATTCAGCTAGATAGTTATAAAACCATTTTGAACACCTACAAACTCAACAGGAGATCAAAAAAAGAATAGCAGCAATTCTATGAACAGAAAAGAGACCAATTTCCAGAGGGTAGTATGTGCAAAGAACTGAATCCAAGGGGATATATGGGAAGATAGACCATGGAGGGTGGGAGACGTGTCAGCCAGCTCACCGCAAGTGACAGAACAGCAGAGCACAAAATCAGAACTTTTAGAAGTCTGCTCCCCGGGATGTGGCTTCAGTAGCTAAGTGGGGGGGAGGGAGGACCCTCGATGAGACAGTGTAGTCTCAGGAACCTCAGAGTCAAAGAAAGACTGAGGGTTCCTGAGTGTTGCAGAGTTCCCAAGTATCAGAGAGGGGTAGCTGGCTGTACAGACAGAGTCGAAGAGTGAGCTCTCAGCTCAGGGTTGCCATAAACCATGATCTCCAGCACAATCAGGCCACTGTTCTTCAACCAGGGACTCGACAAGTGGCAGATCCAGGGATACCCCTCCCCACTAACTCCACTGAGAGAAGCAGCGTGGGAGGGCATTGCAGGAATCTGCTGGGTTTGGAAACACCAAATGGGGCCATGTGCCAGAAATAGAAACAGTCACAGGATGGGTGAGCATGGAGTGCAGCCAGAGACCAGAGAAAAAGGGGTCATTGATTACTTTTCTCTGAGGTCTAACTGAGAAGTGAGACCCTGAGGTCTCAGCTCCTCTGGGGCCAGAGATGAGAGGCTGCCATTTCATTCTTGTCCTCCAAAGTTATAAGGAAACCTCTCAGGCAACTAAAGCTACTCGGAGCAAACCCAAGCAGATTACTTAGCCTGTCCCCTGGCAAGGGTGGTGCAATTACACCTCGGGCAAAGACATTTGAGGATCAAAGCAACAAGCCCCTCCCCCAGAAGATCAGTAAGAGCATCCAGCCAAGAACAAATTTACCTATCAATTAGAACTGCAAAACTCCAGCACTAGGAGAATACAGCACATAGAATTCCTGGCTTTTTTCCCCCATGATTTTTTAGTCTTTCAAAGCTAAATTTTTAAAATTTTCTTTATTTTTTCTTTTCCTAATTATTTTTTAATTTTTCCTCTTCCTATTTTAACCAACATCTTATCAATACCTGTTTTAAAATCTTTTTTAATTTTCATTTTTACAGTCATGTTCTGTCTCTTCATTGTATTTAACCATGGGGGAGGAATATATATATTTGTTTTTCTTTAATTCTTTCATTAAAATTTTGAAATACAGTATCT
The DNA here is from genome assembly GCF_963455335.1 of Martes martes. Lineage (NCBI taxonomy): Eukaryota > Metazoa > Chordata > Mammalia > Carnivora > Mustelidae > Martes > Martes martes. The sequence continues at coordinate 45,909,558 of NC_137897.1, forward strand.
TCTCACAGACCAAATATACCCTAAATCTAGTGTATGGCTTTGTTTTAGTCTCCCGCCTAATCACATTTTTTCCTTTTTTTTTCCTTTCTTCTTTCAGCCAACTTCTTACCTTATCAATTCTTCTTTTATAATCTTTTTTTTTATTTTCTTCTTTACAGTTCTATTCCATCCCTTCATCATATTTACCCTTATTTTTGTGTACATATGGTTTTCTTTCTTTAAAATTTTGGGAGCTTATTTCTTCTAACAGACCAAAATACACCAAAAATCAAATGTGTGGCTCTCTTCTACTCACCAGTCTGATCATTTTCTTTTGTTTTTGTTTTTGTTTTCTTTCTTTTTCCCCCAGTTGCAGGTCTCTTTTGATTCATTTAGTGTATCATTTTCTGGGCTTGTTGTTACCCTTTTAGCATTTTGTTCTCTCATGCATCTATTCTTCTCTGGACGAATGACAAAACAGAAAAACTCACCTCAAGAAAAAAACAAAAACAAAAACAAAAAACAAACACACAAACAAAAACAAGAGGCAGTACCAACTGCAAGGGACCTAATCAAAATGGACATTAATAAGATGTCAGAACTAGAGTTCAGAATGACGATTATAAACATACTAGCTTTGCTTGAAAAAAGCATAGAAGATACTAGAGAATCTCTTTCTGGAGAAATAAAAGAACTAAAATCTAACCAAGCTGAAATAAAAAATGCTTTTAGTGAGGTGCAATAAAAAATGGATGTTCTTACTGCTAGGATAAATGAGGCAGAGGAGTGAATTTGTGACACAGAAGACCAAGTGATGGAGAGTAAAGAAGCTAAGAAAAAGAGAAATAAATAACTACTGGATCATTAGGGGATAATTCGAGAGATAAGTGATATCATAAGATGAAACAATAGAATAATTGGGATCCCAGAAGAAGAAGTAAAAGAGATAGGAGCAGAAGGTATATTGGAGCAAATTATAGTAGAGAACTTCCCTAATTTGGGAAAGGAAACAGGCATCAAAATCCAAGAGGCACAGAGTACACCTCTCAAAAAAAGGGGGGGTCAACACCCCATCATCTAATAGTAAATCTTACAAGTCTCAGAGACAAAGAGAAAATCCTAAAAGCAGCTCATGACAAGAGATCTGTAACCTACAATGGTAGAAACATTAGACTGGTAGAGACCGATCTACAGAGACCTGGAAGGCCATAAAGGACTGGCATAATATATTCAGAGCACTAAATGAGAAAGATATGCAGCCAAGAATACTATATCTAGCTAGGCTGTCATTGAAAATACAAGGAGAGATAAAAAGCTTCCAGGACAATCAAAAACAAAAAGAATTTGCAAACACCAAGCCAGCCCTACAGGAAATATTGAAAGGGGTCCTCTAAGCAAAGAGAGAGCCTAAAAGTAACATAGACCAGAAAAGAACAGAGACAATATACAGTAACAGACACCTTACAGGCAATACAATGGCACTAAATTCATATATTTCCATAGTTACCTTGAATGTAAATGGGCTAAATGCCCCAGTCAGAAGACACAGGGTATCAGAATGGATTAAAAATCAAGACCCATCGATATGCTGTCTGCAAGAAACTCATTTTAGACCCAAAGACAACTCCAGATTTAATGTGAGAGGGTGGAAAACAATTTACCATGCTAATGGGCATCAAAAGAATGCTGGGTGCAAATTAAAGGGCAAATGTTCTCAAAAGGAAAAAAAAAAAAAAAAGAATGCTGGGGGTGCCAATCCTTATATCACACAAATTAGATTTTAAGACAAAGGCAATAATAAGAGATGAGGAAGTATATTATATTATACTTAATGAATCTGTCCAACAAGAAGATCTAACAGTTTTAAATATCTATGCCCCTAACATGGGAGCAGCCAATTAATAATAAAATCAAAGAAACAGATTGACAATAATACAATAATAGTAGGGGACTTTAACACCTCCCTCACTGAAATGGACAGATCATCTAACCAAAAGATCAACAAGGAAATAAAGTCTTTAAATGACACACTGGACCAGGTAGACATCACAGATATATTCAGAACATTCCATTGTAAGGCAACAGAATACACATTACAACATTCTTCAGAAAAGATCACATCCTGGATCACAAATAGGTCTCAACTGGTACCAAAAGATTGGGGTCATTCCCTGCATGTTTTCAGACCACACTGCTTTAAAACTAGAACTCAAGCACAAGAAGAAAGGTGGAAACAACATAGAGGCTAAAGAGCATCTTACTAAAGATGGTCAACCAGGAAATTAAAGAATTTTTTTTTAAAAATCATGGACACAAATGAAAATGAAAACACAACTGTTTAAAATCTTTGGGATGCGGCAAAGTCGGTCCTAAGAGGAAAGTATATAGCATTACAGGCTTTTCTCAAGAAACAAGAAGAGTCTCAAATACAAACCCTAACCCTACATCTAAAGTTGTTGGAGAAGGCATAGCAAACAAAACCTAAACTGAGCAGGAAAGAGAAATAATAAAGATCAGAGCAGAAATCAATGAAATAGAAACAAAAAAAAAAAATAGAACAGATCGACCAAACTAGACACTAGCTCGTTGAAAGAGTAAATAAGATTCATAAACCTCTGGACATACTTATCTAAAAGAGAAAAAGAGAGAGAGAGAGAGAGAGAGAGAGAGAGAGAGAGAGAGAAATCCAATAAAGAAAATCATGAATGAAAGAGATCACAACCAACACCAAAAAAATACAAACAATTATAAGAACCTATTATGAACAGCTGTATGCCAGCAAATTAGACAATCTGGAAAAAAAATGGACGCATTCCTAGAGACGTATAACTTAAAACTGAACCAGGAAGAAATAGAAAACATGAACAGACCTATAACCCATAAGGAAATTGAAACAGTAATCAAATATCTCCCAAAAAAATGAGCCCAGGGCCAATGCTTCTCAGGGAAATTCTACCAAACATTTAAAGAAGAATTAATACCTATTTTCCTGAATTGTTCCAAAAAAACAGAAATGCAAGGAAAACTTCCAAACTCATTTTATGAGGCCAGGATTACCTTGATCCCAAAACCGGACAAAGACCCCACTTAAATGGAGAATTACAGACCAATATCCCTGATGAACATGGATGCAAAAATTTTCACCAAGATACTAGTCAATAGGATCCAACAGTACATTAAAAGGATCATTCACCACAGCCAAGTGGGATTTATTCCTGGGATGCAAGATTGGTTCAACATCCACAAATCAATCAATGTGATATAATACATTAATAAAAGAAAGAACAAGAACCATATGATACTCTCAATAGATGCTGAAAAAGCATTTGACAAAGTATAGTATGCTTTCCTGATCACAACTCTTCACAGTGTAGGGATAGAGGGTACATACCTCAATATCATAAAACCCATCTATTAAAAACCCCCAGTGTATATCTTTCTCAATGGGGAAAAGCTGAGAGCTTCCCCCTAAGGTCAAGAACATGGCAGTGATGTCAGCTATCACCACTGCTATTCAACAGAGTAGTACAACTCCTAGCCTCAGCAATCAGACAACAAAAAGAAATAAAATCATCTAAATCAACAAAGAAGTCAAACTATCACTCTTTGTAGATGATATGGTACTTTTTTTAATATTTTATTTATTTATTTGACAGAGAAATCACAAGTAGGCAGAGAGGCAGACAGAGAGAGAGGAGGAAGCAGGCTCCCTGCAGAGCAGAGAGCCTGATGTGGGGCTCGATCCCAGGACCCTGAGATCACGACCTGAGCTGAAGGCAAAGGCTCTACCCACTGAGCCACCCAGGCGCCCCGATGATATGGCACTTTATGTGGAAAACCCCAAAGACTCCACCCCAAAACTGCTAGAACTCATACAGGAATTCAGGAAAGTGTCAGTATATAAAATAAATGCATAGAAATCAGTTGCATTTCTATACACCAACAACAAGACAGAAAAAGGAGAAATTAAGGATTTGATCCCATTTATAATTGTACCTAGAACCATAAGATACCTAGGAATAAATCTAACCAAAGAGGCAAAAAATCTGTACTCAGAAAACTATAGATTACTCATGAAAGAAATTGAGGAAGACATAAAGAAATGGAAAGACATCCTATGCTCATGGTTTGGATGAAAAAAAATATTGTGAAAATATCTATGCTACCTAGATCAATCTACACATTTAATGCAATCCCCTATCAATATACCATTAACTTTTTTGATAGAAATGGAACAAATAATCCTAAAATTTATATGGAACCAGAGAAGATCCTGAATACCCAGAGGAATGTTGAAAAAGAAAGTCAAAGCTGGAGACATCACAATTCCAGACTTTAAGCTCTATTACAAGACTCTAATCATCAAGACAGTATGGTACTAGCACAAAAACAGACACATAGTTCCATGGAACAGAATAGAGACCCCAGAAATGCACCTTCAGCTCAATGGTCAAATAATCTTCGACAAATCAGGAAGGAATGTCCTATGGAAAAAAAGACAGTCTCTTCAACAAATATTGGGAAAATTGGACATCCACATGCAGAAGAATGAAACGGGACCATTTCCTTACACCACACAAAATATGGACTCAAAATGGATGAAAGTCTTCAATGTAAGATAGGAGTCCATCAACATCCTTGAGGAGAACACAGGCAGCAACTTCTTTGACCTCAGCCACAGCACCTTCCTACTAACATGACCAAAGGCGAGGGAAGCAATGTCTAAAATGAGCTATTGGGACTTCATCAAGATAAAAATCTTTTGCACAGCAAAGGAAACGGTCAACAAAGCCAAAAGACAGCTGACAGAATGGGAGAAGATATTTGCGAATGACATAGCAGGTAAAGGGCTGGTATCCAAAATCTATAAAGAAGTTATCAAACTCAACAGCAAAAGAACAAAAAATCCAATCAAGAAACAGGCAGAAGATAGGAACAGACATTTCTGCAAAGAAGGCATCCAAATGGCCAAAGACACATGAAAAAGTGCTCAACATCACTCGGCATCAGAGAAATACAAATCAAAACCACAGTGAGATACCACCTCACACCAGTCAGAATGGCTAAAATTAACAAGTCAGGAAATGATAGGTGTTGACGAGAATCTGGAGAAAGGGGAACCCTCCTACACTGTTGGTGGGAATACAAGCTGGTGCAGCCACTCTAGAAAATAGTATGGAGGTCCCTCAAAAATTGAAAATAAAGCTACCCTACGACCCAGCAATTGCACTACTGGATATTTGCAACAAAGATACAAATGTAGTCATCCAAAGGGGCATGTGCACTCCAATGTTTGTGGCAGCAATTTCCATAATTGCCAAACTATGCAAAGATCCCAGATGTCCATCAACAGATGAATGAATGAAGATGTGGTATGTATGTATGAATATCTCTACATCTATCTATATCTGTATCTATATCATCTATCTATATCTATCTATATAATGGAATATTATGCAGCCATAAAGGTAAAAAATGAAGTCTTGCCATTTGCAACAACATGGATGGCACAAGAAGCTATTATGCTAAGTGAAATAAGTCAATCAGAGAAAGACATTTATATGATCTCACTGATACGAGGAGTTTGGGAAACAAGACAGAGGATGCTAGGGGAAGGGAGGGAAAAATGAAACAATTTGAAACAAGAGAGGGAGACAAACCATAAAAGACTCTTAATCTCAGGAAACAAACTGAAGGTTGCTGGAGGGGAGGGGTGGGAGGGATGGGGTGGCTGGGGGATCTACACTGGGAACCGTATGTGCTATGGTAAGTGTTGTGAATTGTTTAAGACTGATTAATCACAGACCTGTACACCTGAAACAAATATTACATCATATGTTAATTTAAAAAAAAGAATCTAGATCCTATTTCCCCTAGAGATGAAACTTTGTAGCACTTTATGGTCAGTAGACTTGGCTCATGTGGGGCGTTTGGTTTTTTGCAGGAGGAGCCTGCTGTTGCTCTGGGTCTCAGGCATACTTGCCTTAGTTCAGCAGCACCTGCAGAGAGCTTGGGGGGGGGGGGCAGGGCTTTGTCCTAGTGACTCAAGCCTCCATTGTAGGTGCTGTAATGTTCACTGAAGTCCATCAGTGCTGATGGGAAGGGGGAAAATCACATCAGCCAGCTCTCTCATCTAGAGTTGGGAGTTCATGCCTATCTATTCAGGAAGCCCTCACTGAAGAGCAAACAATCTTCACTTGCATGTTCCAGGGATCCCTCAGTTCCCTGCCTTCACCTTCTCTGTGTCCGATCTCTCTTCCCACCTGGCTATGCAGTGCTCCTCTCTTTTATTTCAGGGACACTGGTGAGGTTTCAAAACTCTAAACTTTAGGGCCCTGGTGCAACAGGGACCCATATTAATCCCCTGGGGGATGGTCTCACCACACTATGGCTGGTGCTGGTTTGTCCTTGAAGGGCAATCACAGGACCACAGGGGCTTGGAGTTCATGGTAAAGTGCAGCAGAGAGCTAGTGACCAGGTTAACTGCCCTCATCAGGTGTCTTTGCTCCTATGTTAATGAATGGGGCAGCTCAGTGGCACCTACAGGCCTTTTTTCCCCTGGAGAAGCAGAACCATCTCTACCAAATGCACTCCAGGAAGGGGAACTGTCTCTCCCACTGCAACCTAGGGGATCCTCAGATCATGCTGTCTGCTCCCAGGCCTCTGTCTCCTTCTCCAGAGGAACACCCACCAGGCTCCACTAAGGATGGTGCAGACTTCCAAAACTTTAGTTTGAGCTCCACTACTTCTAAATCTTCCAGTAGTCAACCCCTGTTCTTTTCCTCACCAGTGGTTTTGGAGAAGTGTTTTTCTTGTGCAATGGCCTGTGCTCTGTTCACTCTCTCTCTCTCTCTTTGTGTCTCCCCTCTCTGTGATCAGGGTTCCATCCCCTCCACAGCACTGGTGATTCTTTTCTCACACAAATCATGTCTCTGCATCTCCCCCCTTTCGTGGCATAGCCTCTTTCTCCCTCTAGTTGTGCAGTTTGTTCTCTCAGTCCTGAGATCGGTTTCCTGGGAGTTCAAAATGATTTGATATTTACCTAGCTATATTCAAGGGACCAGGCAAGCATAGGGTCCTACTACTATGTTGTCATCTTTACCTCTCCCTTGGTATCTTTCTTATTAACTCTTTAAATGTTTGGCAGAATTAACCTGTTTCTGCTCCCTGTTTCTGGGTTTTTGTTTGTTGGGAGTTTTTTGAATACTAATTCAATTTCTTTGCTGGTTATTGGTCAGTTCAAATTTTCTATTTCTCCCTCTTTCAGTCTTGGTAGTTTTTATGTTTCTAGGAATCTGCCCATCTCTTCCAGGTTGTCCAATTTGTTACCACATAGTTTTTCATAGTTTTTCATAATATTCTCTCATGATGGTTTGTATGTCTATGATGTTATTTGTTATTTCTCCTTTATCATTTGTGATTCTGTTCATTTGAGTTTTCTCTTTTTTCTTGATATGTCTGGCTAGAGATTCAAGTTTATTTATTTTTTTTTCACATAACCACCTCCAAGTTTCATTGTTCTGTTCCATTTCTTTTCTGCTCTAATCTTTACTATTTCCTTCTTTCTCCTGGTTTCAGGTTTTGTTTGCTTTCTGTCTTCTAGCTTCTTAAGGCGTAAGGTGAGCTGTTGGCTTAAGATTTTTCATGCTTTTTGAAGTAGGCCTGTATTGCTGTAAACTTCCCTCTTAGAACAGATTTGCTACATCCCAAGAGCTCTGGACCATTGTTTTTCATTTACATTTGTTTTAAATTTTATTTTATTTTTTCAGAGTTCCAGGATTCATTGTTTATGCATGACAACCAGTGCTCCATGCAATACATGCCCTCCTTATTACCCACCACCAGGCACTAACTCCCACCCTCTCCCCTCCAAAACCCTCAGTTTGTTTCTCAGTGTCCACAGACTCTCATGGTGCATCACCCCCTCTGATATCCCCCAATTCACTTTTCCTTTCCATGCCCTCCTTATTACCCACCATCAGGCACACCTAACTCCCACCCCATCCCCTCCAAAACCCTCAGTTTGTTTCTCAGTGTCCACAGACTCTCATGGTGCATCACCCCCTCTGATATCCCCCTTTTCCTTTCCTTCTCCTAGTGTCCTGGGTGTTATTCCTATTGCTCCACAAGTAAGTGAAACCATATGATAATTGACTCTCTCTGCTTGACTTATTTCACTCAGCATAATCACCTCCAGTCCTGTCCATGTTGATACAAAACGTGGGTATTCATTCTTTCTGGTGGAGGCATAATATTCCATTCTATGTATGGGTCATATCTTCTTTATCCACTCGTCTGTTGAAGGGAATCGTGGCTCTTTCCACAGTTTGACGATTGTGGACATTGCTGCTATGAACATTGGGGTACATATGGACCTTCTTTTCATGATATCTGTATCTTTGGGGTAAATACCTAGTAGTGCAATTAAAGGGTCATAGCATAGCTCTATTTTTAATTTTTGAGGAATCTCCACACTACTTTCCAAAGTGGCTGTACCAACTTGCATTCCCACCAACAGTGTAAGAGGGTTCCCCTTACTCCACATCCTCTCCAACACACATTGTTTACTGTCTTGTTAATCTTTGCCATTCTAACTGGTGTAAGGTGGTATCTTAATGTGACTTTGATTTGACTTTCCCTGATGGCTAATGTTGAACATTTTTTCATGTGTCTGTTACCCACTTCTATGTCTTCTTTGGAGAAGTGTCCGTTCATGTCTTCTGCCCATTTTTTGACACGATTATCTGTCTTTTGAGTGTTGAGTTTGAGGAGTTCTTTATAGATCTTGAGTATCAGCCCTTTGTCTGTACTGTCATTTGCAAATATCTTCTGTGGGTTGCCTCTTGGTTTTGTTGACTGTTTCCTTTGCTATGCAGAAGCTTTTGATCTTGATGAAGTCCCAAAAATGCATTTTCACTTTTGTTTCCTTTGCCTTTGGAGACATGTCTTGAAAGAAGTTGCTACAGCCGATATTGAAGAGGTTACTGCCTATGTTCTCCTCTAGGATTCTGATGGATTCCTGACTCACGTTGAGGTCTTTTATCCATTTCGAGTTTATCTTTGTATATGGTGTAAGAGAATGGTCAAGTTTCATTCTTCTATACATAGCTCTCTAATTTTCCCAGCACCATTTATTGAAGAGACAGTCTTCTCTCCACTGGATATTTTTTCCTGCTTTGTCAAAGATTATTTGACCATAGAGTTGTGGATCCATATCTGGGCTTTCTATTCTGTTCCACTGGTTCATGTGTCTGTTTTTGTGCCAGTCCTATGCTGTCTTGGTATGATCACAGCTTCGTAGTAAAGCTTGAAATCAGGCAACATGATGCCCCCAGTTTTGTTATTCTTTTTCAACATTTCCTTAGCAATTCAGGCTCTCTTCTGGTTCCATACAAATTTTAGGATTGTTTGTTCCAGCATTTTGAAAAATATCACTGGTATTTTGATCAGGATGGCATAGAAAGTTTAGACTGCTCTAGGCAGTATAGACATTTGAACAAAGTGTATTCTTCCAATCCATGAGCATGGAATGCTTTTCCATCTTTTTGTTTCTCCTTCAATTTCTTTCATGAGTGTTCTACAGTTCCTCGAGTACAGATCCTTTACCTTTTTGGTTAGGTTTATTCCCAGGTATCGTATGGTTCTTGTTGCTATGGTAAATGGAATCTATTCTCTGATTTCCCTTTCTATATTTTCATTCATATTGTATAAGAAAGCAACTGATTTCTGTACATTGATTTTGTATCCTGCCACATTACTGAATTTCTTTATGAGCTCTAGTAGTTTGAGGGTGGAGTGTTTTCGGTTTTCCATATAAAATATCATGTCATCTGTGAAGAGAGAGTGTGTGACTTCTTCTTTTCCAATTTGAATATCTTTAATTTCTTTTTGTTGTCTGATTGCTGTTGCTAGGACGTCTAGTACTATGTTGAACAACAGTGGTGAGAGTGGGCATCCTTGTCATGTTCCTGATCTCAAAGGGAAGGCTGTCAGCTTTTCCCCGTTGAGAATGATATTCGCTGTGGGTTTTTCATAGATAGATTTTATGAAACTGAGGAATGTTCCCTCTATCCCCATGCTCTGAAGAGTTTTAATCAAGAACGGATGCATGCTCTATTTTGTCAAATGCTTTTTCTGCATCAATTGAGAGGACCATGTTGTTCTTCTCTCTTCTCCTATTGATTTGTTCTATCACATTGTTTGATTTGCGAATGTTGAAACACCCTTGAATCCCAGGGATAAATCCCACCTGGTCATGGTAGATAATCTTTTTAATGTACTAATGGATCCTATTTGCTAGGACCTTGTTGAGAATCTTGACATCCATATTCATCAGGGATGAATTGGTCTGAAATTCTCCTTTTTGATGGGGTCGTTGCCAGATATGGGGATCATCATAATGCTGGCTTCATAAAAAGAGTCTGGAAGTTCCCCTCTGTTTCTATTTTTTGAAACAGCTTCAGAAGATATTATTTCTCCTTTGAATATTTGGTAGGATTCCCCAGGGCATCCAACAGGTCCTGGGATCTTGTTTTTTGGGTGGTTTTTGATCACTGCTTCAATCTTGTTACTAGATATTGCTCTATTCAAATTGTCAGTTTCTCCCTGTTTCTGGCTTAGAAGTTTATAAGTTTCTAGGAATGCAACCATTTCTTCTAGGTTGCTTAACTTATTGGCATATAACTGTTGATAATAATTTCTGATGATTTTTTCTACTTCCTTGGCATTAGTCCTGATCTCTCCCTTTCATTCATAATTTTATTAATTTGGGTCCTCTCTTTATCTCTCTCTCTCTCTCTCTCTCTCTCTCTCTCTTTTGGATTAGTTTGGCCAGTAGTTTATAAATCTTATAGATTCTTTCAAAGAACCAGCTTCTAGTTTCATTGATGTGTTCTACTGTATCTCTAGTTTCTAACTCATTGATCTCTGCACTAATCTTGATTATTTCCCGTCTTGTGCATGGGGTTAGCTTAATTTGTTGCTGATTTTCCAGTTTTTTAATGTGTAAAGAGAGTTAGGGTGTTCTGGATTTTTCAGTTTTTTTGAGGGAGTCTTGGATGGCTATGTATTTGCCCCTTAGGACTGCCTTTGCTGTATCCCATAGGTTTTGGACCAATGTGTCTTCATTCTCCTTAGTTTCCATGAATTGTTTAAGTTCCTTGTTTTCCAGGTTGATCCAAACATTCTTAGGCAGGGTGGTCTTTAGCTTCCAAGTGTTTGAATTCCTTCCAAACTTCTCTTGTGGTTGAGTTCTAGTTTCAAAGCATTGTGGCAAGAGAATATGCAGGGAATAATCTCCATCTTTTGGTATCGGTTGAGCCCTGATTTGTGACCCAGTACGTTGTCTATTCTGGAGAATGTTCCTTGTGCACTCGAGAAGAATGAGTGTTCTGTTGGTTTAGGGTGGAATGTTCTGTATATACCTATGAGGTCCATCTGGTCCAATGTGTCATTCAAAGCTCTGTTTCTTTATTGATTTTCTCTTTGGATGATCTGTCTGTTACTGAGAGTGGCATGTTAAGATCCCCTACAATTAATGTATTCATATCAATATGACTCTTTATTTTGATTAACAGTTGGCTTATGTAGTTGGCTGCTCCCATATTGGGGGCACACATATTTATAATTGTTAGATCTTCTTGGTGAATAGCCCCTTTAAGAATAATGTAGTGTCCTTATGTATCTCTGACTACAGTCTTTAGTTTAAAATCTAATTTATCTGACCTGAGAATTGCTACCTCAGCTTTCATTTGAGGCCCACTGATATGAAATGTCGTTTTAAGTCTCTTCACTTTCATTTGGATGTATCTTTAGGTTCCAAATGTGTCTCTTGTAGACAGCATATGGACAGGTCCTGTCATTTTATCCAATCTGCAACCCTGTGCCATTTTATGGGAATATTTAGGCCATTAATGTTGAGAATGATTATTGAAAGATAAGTTTTTATTGACATCATGTTGCCTGTGAAGTTGTTGTTTCCATAGATTGTCACTGTAATTTTCTGTTCTTTGTCATTCTTGGGTTCTTTCTTCTTTTATAGAACCTCCCTTAATATTTCTTGTAGTTCTGGCTTGGTGGTCACATACTCTTTCAAACCCTGCCAGTCTTGGAAGCTCTTTATCTCCCCATCCATTTTCAATGTCAGCCTTGTTGGATCAAGTATTCTTGGCTGCATGTTCTTCTCATTTATTGACCTGAATATGTCTTGCCAGACCTTTCTGGCTTGTCAGGTTTCTGTGGACAGGTCTGACGTTATTCTGATGGACCTTTCTCTGTACCTAAGGAATCTGTTCCCCCTAGCTGCCCTCAGAAGCTCTTGACTAAAATTATGATGCATCAGTTTCACAATTAAGTGCCTCAACATCTTTCTAGATTCCTTAATCTTGGGGGTTGTGCTTTCTGCCTCTAGGACATGAACGCTTGTACCATTCCCCAAATTGGGGAGATTTTCATCCACAATTTGTTCAACTATATCTTCTAGTCATTTCTCTCTCCACCCACTCAGGGATCCCAATAATTCTGACATTGGAACGTTTCATGGTGTCATTTATTTCCCTCATTCTGTTTTCATGGCTTCTAAGCTGTTTGTTGTAGGCCTCCTCCTGATCCTTTTTCTCTATCAGTTTGTCCTCTAGATCACTAGTTCTATCTTCTGCCTCAGTTACCTTAGCTCTTAGAGTATTTAGATTAGATTGGATTATCATTGATAGCACTTTTAACTTCTGCCAGGTTGGCTCTCACTTCCGCCCTCCAAGATTCTTTGTTGTCACTAATGGGTTTCTCTAACCTAGCCATTGACTGGATAATTGTTACCTTGAAGTCCCTTCCTGACATACTCTTTATGTCCATATCCAGTAGTTCTCTGGCAGAGGGCACAGTCTCTGAATTTTTCCTGTTGGGTGTTCCTTATCCTGGTCATTTTGGTGACAGGTGGTTGAGGGGATGTATAGCTGAATATATCAACCACGATCCAGGGAAGGTGCACCCCAGAAAGTTTTAGAGTGATGGAAGTCACCACCAAAAAGAAAGAAAAAATTTAAAAAGAGAGAAAAAGAGAAAGAAAGAGAGAACCCAGCTGACATGAACCCCCAAAGTAAGATTTATGAGGTATATAAAGAAAAATGAACAAACAAAATGACCAACCAAAGAATATGACAAGAAAAAAAATGAAGAACCCAGCCAAAATGAACCCCAATAATAAGATTTATATGACACCAGAACAAAAACGAATACACAGAAACACTGACAGAAGAAGATGGGAGGGTGGAAGGTTATTTTGGTTCTTCCTGGGTGTATCTTGACATCTTTGTTAAAGTACTCAACTTTTCAGAGATATGGGGAAATTAAAACTGGTTTATATATAAAGGTAGTATTGAATAGGGAAAGAGGATTACCTGCAGCATATATCTACATGTATATTAACAAAAAAAAAAAAAAAGAAGAAGAAATAAAAAGAAAAGAAAAGAAAAAGAAACCCAGGTATATGTATGAAAAAGTTCAAGTTAAAAAGTTATTATGGAATATGTTGTATTAAACCTCTTGTTGTATTGGTAAGTAGGTTAAAAAAATTAAAACAACAAGAATTGTGAGAACGAATTTAAAAAGTTGTATTTATGAAATATACAGGTTTTAGGGCAATACAGGAAGCTTAATAGCTTAATATATTGTTTTCCCCTGATGCTGGGGTTTTACAGTTTCATGGGAACCCTGTGGTGGTTTTCCTCTTGTTCTTTTGGCTTGCCTTCTCGGGGAGGGGTCTGCTGCACTGTTTTCCTGTCAGTCTTGCTTGGATTGAGTTATCCTGCAGGTTATCAAGGGGCTGCAGTCTGTGGAAACCGGTTTTTCAGGTTTTTGTTCTCTGAAGATTTTTGTTCTTTGGCAGCTTTTTGTGGCTTTTCAGGGGGTCAGAGTAAAGAAAGAATCTGTCTGCACCCAGACCTCCTCCTCAGATAGAACCCTCAGACTGTTCTCCTGAATGTCCAGAACACACAGACTCCCCCTCTGCAAACTCCGCTGAACCACGCAACCTCCCACAGGCAGTGTGCACACCCAGCCTTGTCTCAGTAGTCGCCCAATGCCCCCGCTTGTCTCTGCACCACTATGCTGCTAAAACCAAGAACAATATCGTTCCAGGGAGCCTGCCTCTGGTGGCTGCTTTTGCTGGGACTGCTGTCTGGTTCTCTCAGGTACAGAGTCATAGCATTCAGGCCCTCAGCCAATCACAGAAGGCCGTGGTCCTAGACACAGCCAGCTAGCGCCCACACCAGGCTCTCTCAGGTGCAGGCAGAAGGGGAGTGCTGCTAGTGGAGCAGTGGTGCAAGCAGCGGAAAGCCACAAGCTCAGGGACCATGGACTGGAAACTCTACTGGACTCTCTCTGGAAGGGGTGGTCGCCGGTGGTGGCCATCCAGGATCTGTGGGCTTAGGCCCATGCCCATGACTGCCCAATTCTTCCAGTTGCCCCTTAAGATCTTTTGCTCTTTTTGAGTGCTTTAACCTCAGTCCAAGTTAATGCTGGTCCCCAATCACAGGGCACTTTCGTATTGTGGTATTATTTTCTAATGGGTCACTTCTAGTGGCTCCCTCCCCCTTCTGTTTATCCTCCAGTAACAGTCCGAGCATTCCCACTCTCCTTTACCTCTCCACAGATGTCTTCTGCCACCATAGAGATCCAGAATATATAATCTTACATCCCAGGCTGATTTCATGGGTGTTCAGAGTGTTCTGGTAGACATTTAGCTTACTCTAGGGGACCAGTTGAAACAGGGTCTCCTACTTCTCTGCCATCTTGCCCCTCTTCTCTCTCCGTTTTTCATTTTCTTATACTTTTTAATTTCTTCTTTGATTTCCTGGTTGACCCATTAATTGTTTAGTGACATGTTACTTGACCTCCATATATCTGTGCTCTTTCCATATTTTTTCTTGTATTTGTCTTATAGTTTCATAACGTTGTGGTCAGAAAAGTCACATAATATGTCATTGAACTTCTTGGATTTGTTGAGGTTTATTTTGCAGCCTATTTTATTTTCTATTCTGGATAATGTTCCTTGTGCATTTCAAAAAGATGTGTATTCTATTTTTGAATATATGTTATGAATATATCTGTTAAGTCCTTCTGTTCCAATTTGTTATTTCAAAGCCATTATTTTCTTGTTGATTTTCTTTATAGATGATGTGTCCATTGTTCTAAATGGGGTGTTAAACGCCCCTACCAGTATTGTATTATTATCAATTAGGTCCTTTATGTTTGTTATTAATTTTTATATATATATGGGTGCTCCTATACTGGGTGCATAAATATTTACAATTTTTTTATGTTCTTGTTTCATTGTCCTCCTTATTATTGTGTTGTGTCCTTTTTTGTCTCTTGTTACAGTGTCTGTTTTAACATCTAGCTTGTCCAATATAAATATTGCTACTACAGGTTTCTTTTGACATCCATCTGTGTGACAGATATTCCTCAGTTCTCACACTTTTAATCTGCCAATGTCTTTAGGTCTAAAATTAGTCTCCTTGTAGGCAGCATGTAGATAGGTCTTTTTTTTTTTTTTAAATATCCATTCTATGACCTTATTTTTTTTTTTCTACTGGAGCATTTACTCCATTTACATTCAATCCAGTCAGTGATAGATACATGGTTTATTGTCATTTTATTATTTGTTATGTTGTTATTTCTGAAGATTTTCTCTCTGATCCTTCTCTCTCTCTCTCTCTCTTTCATCCTTTTCTGGATTTCTGTAGTTGTGTATTTGGATTTCTTTCTCTCTCTTCTTTGCATACTTAGTCTTTTTGTTGTATGGGTACCATTAAATTTGTATATAACCATTTCTGCATATAGCAGTCTATATGAAGTTGATGCTTGTTTACATTTGAACCCAATCTTTACTCTTCTCCTCTCCATGTTCAAGGTAAATTTTGTTAGATTTTTTCATCCTTTCTTTTGTGAGTTCCTTGACTTATTATTTTTTTTTACAGAAATACTTATTTTTACTGCTTTTGTGTTGCCTACCTCCAGCCTGTCACTTGTAGTGCCCTGCTGTGTGTCCTTTGTTTCCCAGGGCTTGGCACATCTGGGAGTGCACATGCAGAACACATACTGATGTGTTCTGCATGTGCACTGCTGTTTTGTCTGAGCTGCTTTATCCTTCAGGCCAATAGTTCCAGAGGCTGTCTTTCCCTGTTGTGAGAAGTATTTGGCCCTGGGATGAATGTGACATATTTTAACTAGGTGTACTCTGGTCTGCTTGTGAAATGAGAGCTGTCATCACCACGACTAGAACCAAGGCTTTGCAAATCTTCTGGGTTGGGGGCCACAGTATAAGCAAGCGTTTGTGCCTGTCTTCTAGAGAAGTGGGCCTTACAGGGCAAGACTGGGAGAGGATGATTTCTGGATCATGCGGCTTTGGTGTAACAAGTTAGGCACTGAGCATTGGTCCTGGGCTTGTTCTTTCAGGTGGCCCTGTACTTTTGCTGAGGAGAAGGTGTGGGAAATGGCTTTAGCCAGTTCCTTTGCTCCCAAAGGGTCTCTCCATGAACGCTGCCTCTGTGGAATGCACTCTGAAATGAGCAAATAACCTCCCTTCTCTGTGCCTCAGGTGTTCCTCAGGTCACTGTCTCCATGCTCTATTTCCACAAGTTGTTTCCCTGCCTTCTCTCCAAGAGCAGTACAATGCTATCCAGATCGTTGACCTTTAAAACTCTGTGGTTTAAGTTCCACCTGTTGTCAGAAGTCTTAAAATTCAACCCCTCTCACTTTCCATGCCAATTATTTGTGCACTCCATGTGTGTTAGTCGGTCTCTCACCCTCCTCCATGACTGTGGCTCCCTCCTCACTGCAGCCACCACAATCCATTTCTCTCCCAAACCACATCTCCAGTCTTCCTACCTTCTTTGATGTGGCCTCTTCTCTACTTTTAGTCATGGAGTTTGTTCTGCTAGTCTTCAGATCAATTTCTTGATTATTTAGGATGATTTGGTAGTTATCTAGTTGTATCCATGGAGCAAGGAGAGTCTAGGGTCCTCCTACTCCTGCCATCTTCCAACAATTTATATCAAATCTATAAACATTAACAATAATTCTTAAATATCATCCAATATCCTGTCAATATTCAATTTTTTCCAATTGTCTCATAGATGTGTCACCAATATTTTCCCTCTTACTTTTTTTATGGTCTCTTTGTATGCACTTATTTTTCATTCAATTTTTCCTTCATTGAGGAGCTAGTTAATTCCCACAAAAATAACTCTGCACATGTCACTCTGGTCTTTGAAATAATTATATTTTATAGCCCAGCCTTTCCTCAAACTCAACTTTCCATCATATTCCTAATATGCAAAAATAAAGGATAGTTTTATTTTGTGTAAGGGATGCATTATTGAGCATCTTTCATAATTTAAAACTCCTATAACCCCTCTGGAAAACAGCATGGAGGCTCCTCAAAAAGTTGAAAATAGAGCTACCCTACGACCCAGCAATTGCACTACTGGGTATTTACACTAAAGACACAAATATAGTGATCAGAAGGGGCAGGTGCACCCAAATGTTTATAGCAGCAATGTCCACAATAGCCAAACTATGGAAAGAACCTATATGTCCATCAAAATGAATGGATAAAGAAGATGTGGTACACACACACACACACACACACACACACACACACACACACAATGGAATACTATGCAGCCATTAAAAAATGAAATCTTGCCATTTGCAATGACATGGATGGAACTAGTGGGTATTATGCCGAACAAAATAAGTCAATGAGAGAAAGACAATTATCATGTGGTCTCTATGATATGAGGAATTTGAGAGGTGGGGGGGATGGTTTGTGAGGGGGTAGGGAAGGAAAAAATGAAACAAGATGGGATCAGGAGGGAGACAAACCATAAGAGACTCTTAATCTCACAAAACAAACTGAGGGTTGATGAGGGGGAGGAGGTTAGGGAGAGGGTGGTTGGGTTTTGGACATTGGGGAGGGTATGTGCTATGGTGAGTGCTGTGAAATGCGTAAGCCTGATGATTCACAGACCTGTACCCCTCGGGCAAATAATACATTATATGTTAATAAAAACAATTAAAAAATAAAACTCCTATAACCCAAATCTAATTGTGATAGAGAATGAAGTCTTGTTTTGTTAACAGGATAAAATATTACTATTATTTCCAAGACCATCTTCAAGGTCCAGGATGTTGTTTGGCAATAGCATACACAATTCACAGTATCATTAAGCTTCACATTAATGGAATTTTTAGGAAGTTTTTAACTAGGTTGAGGTTCTATGGGTTTTTTAAAAGTACGTTTCCTATAAAATGGTCATTTAATTCATACTTTTTAATTTAAAAGTTGGATATTTTGGTTTTACTTATAATACAACTGGCAATACTGTATCATTATTCCCTAAGCATATTGTCTGTTGCTATATCTCTATAGACAGGAATATATCTTATCCCTTCTCTGCCTAAAGAATTCTTATCAATTTTCTAAGATCCATATATAATAGCTCTATCTCCTTGAAGCCTTCTCTCATCTTGTTTAGATAGAATTAATTTTTCTTTTTTCTTCTTCTAAAATGCCCTGCTTTATATCTCTGCTGCATCATTTATTATGGTGTGACTATTAAGCTATTCACATTATTCTATCATTATAGTTAGTATGTTAGTATGCACTTCATGGGTAAACTCTTGCATTTGCCCTCACTGGGCTTAGCACAGTACTTACAGTTGATATGCAGAAAATGTTGACTTTAAGTAATCTTGTATGGTTATTATAAAGATTAAATGAAATAATTTGTATCAATTGCCTGATGCAGTGCCTGGTACTAGTGTTCAGTAAAGTTTCCTTTCTTTTTTCTTCATACTCCAGCCTCACTTCTCTCAAATCCCTATGTATTCTGTCCATGAGAAGAAAATACAGATTTCTTGTTTTCATGGTTCACATATCTCTTCTTCAGGGTACTGACTCAGAAGAACTTCTGGATAATGATTTCAACCTGCCCCAGATGGAACCAGTTGACCTCTCTTTTCACAAGCCCAAGGCTTCTCTCCAGCCTGCCAGCCTGCTGCAAGCTCCACTACACTGTACCAAGCCACAACGTGCTCTTCAGACACTTTTAGTGTCCACTTCAACATCTAACACAGACACATCGGCAAATACCCCTACAGTTCTGACTTCAGGCTCTATCTTGGCCTCCTCTCAGAGCACTGGTGGCCAGCAGATCTTACATGTGATTCACACCATACCCTCAGTCAGGCTACCAAATAAGTTGGGTGGCCTGAAGACCATCCCACTTGTTGTACAGTCACTGCACATGGTGTATACTACTTTGCCTGCAGATGGGGGCCCTGCAGCCATTACAGTTCCACTCACTGGAAGAGATGGTAAAATTTCTGGATCAGGTAAGCTTTAGTGTGCCTCTTTCGGGGCCTTAACTTCCTCCATCTGTTCTCTTTTGGAATTGTCCTATTTCCTATCTCTTTTCACCCCTTTTAATTATTTGTGCACACAGTTTCAAGAATATTTATAAATACTATTTTTATCATGTCTCTTCAGTGCTTAAGAATGTGCAATGAGCACTGGGTGTGGTGCATAAACAATGAATCTTGGAACACTGAAAAAATAAAATTAAATTAAGATTTTTTTTTAAATTTATTTATTTGACAGACAGAGATCACAAGTAGGCAGAGAGGCAGACAGAGAGAGAGGGGGAAGCAGGCTCCCCGCCAAGCAGAGAGCCCGATGTGGGGCTCGATCCCAGGACCCTAGGATCATGACCCGAGCTGAAGGCAGAGGCTTTAACCCACTGAGCCACCCAGGCGCCCCAAGATTTTTTTTTTTTTAAAGAATGTGCAATGATGCTCTTTTGTTTAGTCCAGGCCTCTCAAATTGGGGCATACATATATTTGAGTGAAATACTATGTATCTTCCTGGAAACTGTGTGTTATTTGATAATAAGTAATTTAAAGCATTTTATATTTTAAAAATATTACTTTTATTAGAAAAAATGTACAATTTGAGTAACCTTTTAAGATAAAGCTGCAATGCCAAAAATAGTTTTAAGCTTGTTAAGGCACACACCCTGGGACATTCTAAGAATATGTGCTTATCTGTCTATGCCACTAGGAATGCTTTTGTGGGAAAGTTGAGAACATTTCTGTCCCTACTTCTGTCCCTACTGTAGCCATGCTTACCACCTGCCTCTCCCAATACCATATCTTTTCTCTTCCCTACAGGTAAAATAGTGTTCTTTGAAATATTGCCATCTTCCCTGTGCTCCCCTCCAATTGGCATCTATCACACTCCATTTTACTTTTTTTTTATTTGCCTGTGTTACATGTGTATGGGCATTCTTCCCAAATGAATTGTAAATTTCTCAAGGACAAAATCTCTTATTTCCATTTGTGCATCTTCAGAGAAGTTAACACAATGGTAGATAGTAGTTGTCATGCAACAAATAATTTGATAAACGAACTTGAAAATATGTACAGAAGAGAGTTCATATGCTGTAATCTTCCTTTTTATTTAATCTTAAAAATAAGTTCAGAATTCAGAAAGGAATAAATTAAATCCCTCTTTCACCACTATCTCCCAGCTACCCAGTTCCCATCATGGAGATGTGTCTACTTTAGTTTGTCATTGGAAATGATCAAAGACAATTGTATGATGTGGTTCAAAACCTTTAGCTTCACCACAGCTGTAGAATTACAATCAGTTTTGTATGTTGTGCCTTAGGAAGGACATTGGAAAATTGGAGTATAATCAAAAGAGAGAGTTAGGGTGGTGAGAGATTTCAAATACATGTCAAACAAGGAGCTGATAAATATTTAGCATGAATTTAAAAGACTAAAAGGGAGATATGTGGGTGGAAATGACTAAAAATGAGACCTTAGCTCAGTATAAAAAATACTTTCTAACACTTTTCTCATTGAAATTTAATGTCATTCCATCATCACCAAATGTAGGAGACTGAAAAACAACATACTAAGCATCAAATTGTTGAGACTCTGTAGTGTTTTCTCTGAATAAAAATGATAATCTAGGGTGCCTGGGTGGCTCAGTGGGTTAAGCCTCTGCCTTTGGCTCAGGTCATGATCCCAGGGTCCTGGGATTGAGCCCCACATCAGGTTCTCTGCTCAGCAGGGAGCCTGCATCCCCCCTCCCCCTGTGCCTCCTTCTCTGCCTACTTATAATCTTTCTTTCTCTCTGACAAATAAATAAATAAAAATCTAAAAAAAAAATAATCTATTAGTGGTTAATTGTGGTAATGGTAAGTGTTTATGACAGTCTTGTTTTTGAGATTTCCCTGAGGGTGTTAATTAAAATTTCAGTATCAGTTCCCATATAGAAAGAGAAAAACGAACAAAAAAGGAATTGAGAAAATACAATTCCCTGAGAATTTGCTGATATCAAGGTAGTGATAGCACTAAGCAATAATTTTATAGGGCTTTGAATTGCCCCCATAATATCCCTCAGTCATCCAGAGCCACTCTGAATAAACAAAATAAGTTTTAAATATTTCAGTGTAATTTTAAACTAAAACCATTATCCCAATAGTCTCCAAAATGGATGCCTACACCTTGATTGGGAGGTGGGTGAATGAGGAATGCACACAAAACAATCGGAGCACAAAAAGAAAGTATCAACATTTCTATTTCTATTTTCTCACCCTTTACATGTTACTTTTATTTTTCATAATGTACACAAAATTTTAGTATACTAGTACATTTGTAACATACGTGCACACACACATGCAGAGACACACATACACAGAGATGTATGTTTAAAACTTTTTAGTGTACATACAATTAGTGTATGGAAGTAACTGCAATAGCAAAAATATTCCACTCCCCACCCCAACAACCTTATTGCCATGCTTAAGCTTCTTCTATATAGAAATTTTGAAGCTTTAACTAGATCTAGGAGACAGGTGACCATTTGATTGAGTTTTGGTAGGGATCTGAAACATCAGTAGTTGACAATAAATATTTGTGGGCTTCTCCCAAAATAGCTGAAAGGGAAAGATGCCAACATGTATCAAGCACCTACTAGGTAGTAGGTGTGTGTTTCATTTCATTAACCCATTTCCATTTGGGGACACAAAAGCCAAAAGAGATGTCCTCATCTCTGAAGTGAACCTAGGCATTGATCTTTGGACAGTCAGTAAACTATTTAGGAAGTTCAACTCAACAAACACACATTGAGCCAGACATTGAGCCAGACATTTCAGGACACCCTTGTTGTGGAGGCTAGAGGTAGGAAATTAAATCATACTCAGGCCCTATCCTACTTAACTCAGCTATCCTAGAGAAGCTCATTCCAGTGGTACCAGATTGTTCCTATTGTCTTCCTTCAAAGGAATTTTAGCTATGCTGAAAATTTTAAATTTTCTTCTCTTCCTTCCATAAAAACACACTTCTTTCATCCTTGACTTTTCTTTATTTCTCTATCTTTTTGCTACTTCTCATTGTGGGGCAAACTGGGAATCCTGAAAATGATTACAGAGGCATATATATTTGTAGCCCACCCTGCTCTTTTTCTTTGCATTTAGTTAAAATTGACACCACCTCCATGTCTTCACTGGATATCCCAAGTGACAGTGAGGAGAGTGCAACTGAGAGTGGATCTTCGGCTTTACAAGGTATTCAGGGACTACAGCAAGAGTGAGTAGCTTTTGTCTTTATTTCAGGTCCGTCTGTGTATATATGTGTGTGTGTCTGTGGCAGAAGTGAAACAAATTCTCAGACACAATAGTAAGCATTTAAGGATAACAAAATATAGGTAGATCAGTGAAAAGATGGTGGAGGAGTAGGGGACCCTATATCAACCGGTCTGCTGAATTGAGATGTATATCTACCAGACCATTCTGAACAACCACGAAATCAGCCTGAGATATAACAAAATAGATCTGGATCTTTACAAACAGAATATCTCCAGTGGTCAGTCTTGAGGTATGAAGTGGGAGCCATGATTCCACTGGCAGATATCAGAAGATAAATGGAAGGGGGAGGGAGCTGCCACAAGCACTGGTGCCAGGAAGGTGAAATAACACAGGAACAAAAAAGTGTCCCACACTGGAGACTGGGCACAGATTTAAAGACCATTAGCAGAGGGTAAAGAACTTTAGGCCAGCCCCCAAGACTGAAGCCTGGAGTTACAGGAGCACACGTGTGAACTAGAAGCAGTTTGCAGTTTTAGAAGCACAAAGGACAGAGACGTGCCCAGCCCTGGGTGTGAGGGGTGGGAGTGCAGCTCTTGGGTGCACAACCCAGAATCCTGTGGATATAGCAGCACAGAGAGAAATGGAAAGAGTGTGACCTGTAGAGCTCAGTGAAGATCAGACTGCAATCTCTCTGTTCTGAGACACAGGTTTGTATATGGTCATTTCTGTTCTGACTCTCGGAAGTGATGCAGAAAGCCACCAAGGAAAACCACCAGAGAACAAAAGTCCCCCAAATCCAGTTTATACTGCTCCACAGGGGGCAGGGCAATTCTGCTCAAATAGGAACGTCTGAGTAACATTGTAGCAGGCCCTTCCTCCAGAAGACAGGGTGGAAGAACAAGAAGCCAACAACGCTATGATCCCTATAAAACATGTGCATCTTGCTTGGATTGTGGTCAATGATTTGGACTCTGTACATTCTCCCAACCACCCCTCAACAGAATGACTAAGAGGAGGAACCCCCAAAAAAGGAAGAACCAGAGACTGTGACCTCTGCCATGGAACAAATGGATATGGATATAACCAAGATATCAGAAATAGACTTCAGAGTAACAATTATGAAGTCGATATCTAGGCTTGAGAGAAATATTAATGACAATATAGAATCTCTAAGGGCAGAAATGAGATCTGATCAGGCTGAACTTAAAAATGCTATTAATGAAATTCAGTCTATACTGGATACTCAGACTGCCAGGGTAAACAAGGCATAAGAATGAGTTAGTGAGATAGAGAGTAAGATGGTAGAAAAGAAGGAAACCAAGTCAGCATAAGAAAAACAAATTAAAAACCAAGGAATCAAAATGAAAAAGTTTAGTGACTTAATGAAACATTCCAATATCAGGATTATTGGGATCCCTGAGGGGTTGGAGAGAGAGGGAGGTCTAGAAGATTTATTTGAGCAAGTCTAGCGGAGAACTTCCCTAATCTGGGGAAGGAAACAAGCATTTGTGTCCAAGAGGCAAGAGAGGACCCCATCCAAGATCAGTGAGAACAGAGTGATGCCACATCATATCATAGTACAATTTGTAAATTATAGATCCAAGGAAACAATCTGTAAGTGGCAAGGGGGAGGAGATTTCTTACATACAGAGAGAAGAACATCAAAATAAAGTCAGACCTGTCCACAGAGACATGGCAAGACAGAAAGGGCTGACAAGACATATTCAGTTTACTAAATGAGAAGAACAGACAGCCAAGGACACTTTATCCAGCAAGGATGCCATTCAGAATGGAGGGAGAGACAAGGACCCTCCAAGACTGGGAGACACTGAGAGAATATGTGACTGCCAAGCTGGCCCTGCAAGAAATATTAAGGGGAGTTCTACAAAGGGAGAAAGACCTTAAGAGTGACATAGAACAGAAATTTATAATCTATAGAAACAAAGACTTATCACAGGCAACATGACAACAATAAAATAATATTTTTCATTAATCATTCTCAATGAATGGATGAAATGCTCCCACGTAAAAGCACAAGGTGGCAGATTGCATTAAAAGACATGACCCAACCATATGCTGTCTACAAGAGATTAATTTTGAACCTAAAGATACATCCAGACTGAAAGTGAAGGGATAGAGAACCATCTTTCATGCCAACAGATGGCAAAAGAAAGCTGGGGTACCAATTCTCATGTCAGACAAATTAGATTTTAGGCTAAAGACTGTGGTTAGAGATATAGAAGGACACTATATCATTCTTAAAGGGTCTGAACAAAAAGAGCATCTAAAAATTGTAAATATCTATGCTCCCAGCATGGCAGCAGCCAACTACATAAGCCAGTTAACCAAAATGAAGAGACATATTGATAATAGTATGTTAATAGTAGGAGACCTCAACACTCCATTCTCAGTAATGGACAGACCATTTAAGCAGAAAATCAACAAAGAAACAAGAGCTTTGAATGACACACTGGATGAGATAGACCTCATAGGTAAATACAGAATATTCCACCCTAAAACAACATAATACTCATTCTTCTCAAACACACATGGAACTCTGTCCATAATAGACCACATTCTGGGTCACAAATCAGGTCTCAACTGATAGCAAAAAACTGCAATAATTGCCTGCATATTCTCAGACTACAATGCTTTGAAACTGGAACTCAATCATAGGAAGAAGTTTGAAAGAAATTCAAACTCTGAGAAGCTAAAAACCATCCTGCTCAGGAATGTTTGGGTCAACCAGGAAACCAAAGAAGAACTTAAACAATTGATGGAAACCAACAAGAAATGAAAGCACATGGGTCCAAAACCTATGGGATACAGCAAAGGCTGTCCTAAGGGGGAAATACAAAGCCAGCCAAACCTCACTCAAAAAAGTAGAAAAATCTCAAATACACAAATTAACTTTTCACTTTAAAGAATTGGAGAAAGAGCAACAAATAAAGCCAGAGCCACACATGAGAAGAGAAATAATTAAGATTAGAGCAGAGATCAATGAATTAGAAACCAGAACTACAGTAGAGCAGATCAATGAAACTAGAAGCTACTTCTTTGAAAGAATTAATAAGATTGATAAACCACTGGCAAGACTTACTCACAAGGCAAGAAAAATTAATAAAATTAATAAAATTAACCCAAATTAATAAAAATTAACCCAAATTAATAAAATTATGAATAAAAGGGGAGAGATCAAGCCTAACACCAAGGAAATGGAAACAGTCATCGGAAATTATTATCAACAATTATATGCCCATAAATTAATCAACCTGGAAGAAATGGATGCCTTCCTGGAAATCTATAAAGTACCAAGACTGAATCAGGAAGAAATTGACAAGCTGAATAGACCAATATGCAGTGACAAGATGGAAGTAATGATCAAAAACTTCCCAAAAAGCAAGATTCCAGGCCTGATGGGTTCCCTAGGGAATTCTACCAAACATTCAAAGAAGAAATAATATCTATTCTCCAGAAGATGTTTCAAAAAACAGAAACAGAAGGAAAACTTCCAAACTCATTCTATGAGGCCAACATTACCTTGATCCAAAAACCAGGTAAATACCCCATCAAAAAGGAGAATTTCAGACCAATATATCCCTGATGAGTATGGATGCCAAAACTCTCAACAAGATCCTAGATAAATAGGATCCAACAGTACATTAAAAGGATTATGCACCACAACAAGCTGGGGTTTATCCCCAGGATGTAATAGTGGTTCAACATTCACAAATCAATCAATGTGATAGGACAGATTAGTAAGAGGAAATAGAAGAACCACATGGTCCTCTCAATTGGTGCCAAAAAAAGCATTTGACATAATATAGCATCCCTTCCTGATTAAAATTCTTGAGTGTAGGGATAAAGGGAACTTTCCTCAATTTCATAAAAACCATCAATGAAAAGCCCACGGTGATTATCATTCTCAATGGGGGAAAAGCTGAGAGAATTTCCCTTAAGATCAAGAACATGACAAGGATGCCCACTCTTGCCACTATTTTTCTTTTTTTTCTTTTTTTCTTTTTTTAATTTCTTTTCAGCGTAACAGTATTCATTGTTTTTGCACCACACCCAGTGCTCCATGCAATTTGTGCCCTCCCTAATACCCACCACCTGGTTCCCCCAACCTCCCACCTCCGCCCCTTCAAACCCCTCAGCTTGTTTTTCAGAGTCCGTAGTCTCTCATGGTTCACCTCCCCCTCCAATTTCCCTCAACTCCCTTCTCCTCTCCACTATTTTTCAACATAGTACCAGAATTCCTAGCAACAGCAATCAGACCATAAAGAGAAATAAATGTACTCAAGTTGATAAAAAAAAAAAAAGAAGTCAAACTCTCTTTTTGTAGATGACATGATACTTTATGTGGAAAACCCAAAAGACTCCACCCTCAAATTACTGGAACTCAAACAGCAATTCAGTAATGTGTCAGGATACAAAAGCAATGCACAGAAATCAATTGGTTTTCTATACACTAACAATGTAACTTTAGAAAGAGAAATTAGGGAATCAACTCCATTTACAATAGCACCAAAAACCTTAAGATACCTTGGAATGAACCTAACCAAAGAGGGAAACCTTCTATACCCTAGGAACTACAGAAAACTCATGAAGGAAATTGAAGGAGACACAAGAAAATGGAAAAACATTCCATGCTCATGGATCTGAAGAATTAACATTGTCAAAATGTCTATGCTGCCCAAAGCAATCTATACTTTCAACACCACCTTGATCAAAATACCAATGGCACTTTTCAACATGCTATAACAAAAAATCTTAATATTTGTATAGAACCAGAAAAGGCCCCGGTTGCAAAGGAAGTATTGAAAAAGTAAAACAAAGCTGGGGGCATCACATTGCATGATTTCAAGCTCTATTGCAAAGCTGTGATCACCAAGACAGCTTGGTACAAAAACAGACACATAAACCAATGGAACAGAAGAGAGAGCCCAGATATGGACCCTCAACTCTATGGTCAAATAATCTTTGACAAAGCAGGAGAAAATATCCAATGGAAAAAAGAGTCTCTTCAATAAATGCTGCTGGGAAAATTTGATGGCAATATATGGAAGAATGAAAGTGGACCATTCTCTTACACCATACACAAAGATAAACTCAAAATGGATGAAAGACCTCAATGTGAGACAGGAATCCATCAAAACCCTAGAAGAGAACATAGGTAGTAATCTCTTCAACACTGGCCACAGAAACTTCTTTCAAGACAGCTCTTTAAGTGTGGAGATTCCTTAAGAAATTAAAAATAGAGCTTCCTTATGATCCTGAATTTGCACAACTAGGTATTTACCCCAAAGATACGGATGTAGTGAAAAGAATGGCCATCTGTATGCCAATATTCATAGCAGCAATGGCCACAGTCACCAAACTGTGGAACGAACCTAGATGCCCTTCAACAGATGAATGGATAAAGAAGATGTGGTCCATATATACTATGGAGTACTATGCTTCCATCAGAAAGGATGAATACCCATCTTTTGTATCAACATGGACGGGACTGGAAGAGATTATGCTGAGTGAAATAAGTCAAACAGAGAGAGTCAATTATCATATGGTTTCACTTATTAGTGGAGCATAAGGAATAACACGGAGGACATGAGAAGATAGAGAGGAGAACTGAGTTGGTGGAAATTGGAGGAGGAGACTAACCATGAGAGACTGTGGACTCTGAGGAACTGAGGGTTTGGGAAGGGAAGAGGGAGGAACTAACTGAGGGTTTGGGAGGGGAAGGACGTTGGGTGAGCCTTGTGGTGGGTATTGTGGAGGACACGTATTGCATGGAGCACTGAGTGTGGTGCATAAAAAATGAATTCTGGAACACTGAAAAGAAATTTAAAAAATAAATAAATTTTTTAAAGCAGGTCTCTAAAGGCAAGGGAAACAAAAAATGAATTTTGGGCTTCATCAAGATAAAGAACTTCTGCACAGCAAAGGAAACAGTCAAAAAACAAAGAGACAACCCACAGAATGAAAGAAGATATTTTCAGATTACACTACAGATAAAGGGCTGGTATTCATGATCTATAAAGAACTTCTCAAACTGAACACCCAAAAAAAAAAACAAACAAAAAATAATAATCTAGTAAAAAAATAGGCAGAAGTCATGAACAGACACTTCTCCAAAGAATACATAGAAGTGGCTATCAAACATTTAAAATGTTGAACATCATTAACTGTCAGGGAAATTCAAACCAAAGAGAGATACCACCCTACACCATTAGAATGGGAAAAAGTTAACAAGGCAAGAAATGAGAAATGTTGGAGAGGTTGTGGAGAAAGGGAACCCTCTTATACTGTTGCTGGGAATGGAAGGTGGTACATCCACTTTGGAAAACAGTGTGGAGGTTCCTCAAAAATTTACAAATATAGTTACCCTATGACCCAGAAATTGCACCACTGGGTATTTACCCCAAAGATACAGATGTAGTGAAAAGAAGGGGCACATGCACCCCAATGTTCATAGAAGCAATGTCCACAATAGCCAAACTGTGGGAGGAACTGAGATGCCCTTCAACAGATGAATGAATAAAGAAGATGTGGTCCATATATACAATGGAATATTACTCAGCCATCAGAAAGGATGAATACCCATCATTTGCATCAATATGAATGGAACTGGAAGAGATTATGCTAAGTGAAATAAGTCAAGCAGAAAAGGACAATTTTCATATGGTTTCACTTATTTCTGGAATATAAGCCATTAGGAGAAGGAAGGGAAAAATAAAGGGGGGAATCAGAGGGAGAGAGGAACCATGAGAGACCATGGACTCTGGGAAACAAACTGAGGATTCTAGAGGGGATGGTGGTGAGTGATGTGTTAGCCTAATGATGAGTATTCAGGAGGGCATATGTTGCATGGAGATCTGGGTGTTATACGGAAACAATGATTCTTGGAACACTACATCAAAAACAAATTATGTATTCTATGGTAACTAACATAACATGAAAAAATAAAAAAGCAAAAAACATGTATAGGTAAATTGGATTGCAAGCGAAGGTGTGAGTTTGTATGCACACATGTGCATGAACATGCATGTTATGACAGAGTTACGTTCTAATTGTCTAGACCACCAATTTTTCCCTTGAAAATCTATTAATTTCACAATAAGTACAGTTGCATACTGTTTCTCTCTGTAAGTTTACAGCGCTCTTTACTTCCAATCTCAGAACTAATCAAGTAGTTGTATTGCCTTTTAACAACTATGTAGTATGAAAAAATACATTTATGTAAACACAAAATTGATTCCTGTTAGAGTGGAATGCTCACACTGGGAACAGAAACCACCCAAGGTAACATTACCACCACCTGGGACCTGCCCCTACTGAGAAGAATGGCCTAGTTGAGGGAATTGCTTGAACTAATTGGATTATTTCTTCTCTTGAAGGTCTACTATTAAATTTGCATACATTAAATCTATGTATGAGGTGATCCCACTGTATGTAAGTCCATTTATTTAGCTTCCATAGTAAAATCATTCTTTGGTACTATCTTTATTTCTTTGCTCAGACCATTAGCAATTACCCTAATGCAGGGAGAGGAGTCTCTTGAGTTGAAGAGAAGACGGATTCACCAATGTGATTTTGCAGGATGCAGCAAAGTGTACACCAAGAGCTCCCACCTGAAAGCCCACCGCAGAATCCATACAGGTCTGCACACCTCCACCTCATTCTCAACACACACACATACAAAGAGTCTGTGAGAGATAGGAAGAGAAGAAGGTCTTGAAATAAAGACTGACCCATTTATACTCATGGACACAGGTTTCATTAATGGATTTTACCCTTATGTCTTGTTCCTACTCAAATGTAGCTTTTATAAAACCAATGTAGGAAAACACTAATTCTGGTGTCTTCTGAATAGGCATTATCCCCAATGAACACTCATGGGTCTTTCTGATAGGAAAATAATAACACTTATGCTAAGATTAAGGAACTAAGATATCACTCCCTCCCTTGATACCAGATTCCCAAAGGTTTTACTGAGTATTAGAAAGCACAAAGGCAATTTAAACTAATTCAAATTAAGGCAGGCTTTGGGAGCTAGGCACAATCCCCTAACCTATAGCATACCTTTGTTCACTAGAAAGAAAAAGGTGCATATTTAAAAAAAAAGAAAAAAGAGGACATGGGGAGATGGAGAGGAGAAGGGAGTTGAGGGAAATTGGAGGGGGAGATAAACCATGAGAGACTCTGGACTCTGAAAAACAATCTGAGGGTTTTGATGGGGTGGGGGGTGGGAATGTGGGTGAGCCTGGTGTTGGATATTATGGAGGGCACATGTTGCATGGAGCACTAGGTGTGGTGCATAAACAATGAATTCTTGTACACTGAAAAGAAATTTAAAAAAGAAAGAAAGAAAGAAAGAAAAAAAAAAAAAGTAAAGCAGACCTGATGGAGATTGTGCCAAACTGGAGGGCACTGCCCCATCTAAAAGAGAACTGTCACTCAAATCCAACTAAGCATTACCAAATTTTCCCATTTTTAAGGAAAACAAGAAAAGCAAGATTTTTATGTGAAATGTCTGAGATTTTGAATGTTGGCATAAAATTAAAAAATATTATAGCACCATGGACTCAAAGAAACCTGCCTATGGGCCAGATGTAGATTCTCAGTTATTATAGAGTTATACTCCGCTTTGGAAACTCCTTCTCCCCAATAATCTCCAGCTCAGAATTGAGTTGTGGACACCATAGATAAGAAAGAGACCTTCCTTTCTTGTAAACATGCACTGCATTACATTTGCTGTGTTAGGATTTGTGTAGAAGAAACCAGAATTCTATATGTTGTGCCCTGAAGTTCTGAGAAGGTGATCATTTTCCAGGCTGCATTGTCACAACATTCCTGTGACAGTCTTCTTATTGATGTTTTCTTTGCTTCTTCTTCATGTACAGTGCAGGTTGATTACACACGTGTGTGTGCATGTGTATGCATGTGTATGCATGTGTGTATATATGTACATACATGTACAAATATATATTAAGTATTTAACCTAAAAATTTCAAAATGTAAAAGTGGGATAGTTTACTGTACTGTCATGTACTCTTCACCCGACTTTAACAATTATATCAGTATATGGCCAATTTTGTATTTTCACATCCCTACTGACTCCTCCATTCTCCACTGTAATATTTTGGAACAGGTTCAGACACCATCATCATAGTCAAATACTTCAAAATATATTTTTAAAAGATAAAGAATTTTTAAAATATGCATAAGATTACTATCACATTAAAATTCCTGATATCAATTTTCCATAATATCAATACCATATTTCTTTTAAATTGTTTTTTCTTTTTTTAATTCAAATTAGTTAACATGTACTGTATTATTAGTTTCAGGGTAGATTCATTAGTTTCAGGTTAATGATTCATTAGTTGTATATCACCCAGTGCTCATAACAAGTGCCCTACTTCTCCCAATTATCCCATCCCCCCCATCCACCTCCCCTCCAGCAACATTCAGTTTCATCCCTATGGTGAAGAGTCTATTATGGTTTTCTCTCTCTCTGTATTTATCTTATTTTATTTTTCCTACCCTTCCACTATGTTCCTCTGTTTTGTTTCCTAATTTCCAAACATGAGTGAAATCATATGGTATTTGTCTTTGACTGACTGACTGACTTAATTTGCTTGGTATATTACACTCTAGTTCTATCCATGTTGTCCCAAATGGCAAGATTTCATTCTTTTTGGTGGCTGAGTAGTATTCCTCTGTGTGTGTGTGTGTGTGTGTGTGTGTGTGTGTGTGTGTGTGTGTATAAACTCTTATTTATCCACTCATCTCTTGATGGACATCTGGGCTCTTCCTGTTGTTTGGCTACTATGGACAATGCTGCTATAAACACTGGGGTGCATGTGCCATTTTGAATCACTATTTTGTATTCTTTAGATAAATACCTAGAGTGCAATAGCTGGTTCATAAGGTAGATCTATTTTTAAGATTTTGAGGAACCTATATACTGTTTTGCAGACTGTTTTGCACCAGTTTGCCTTCCCACAAAGAGTGTAAGAGTATCCCACTTTCCTCACATCCGTGCTGATGTTTGTTGTTTCTTGAGTTGTTAATTTTAGCAATTCTGACCAGTGTGAGGTGATATCTCATTATGGTTTGTTTTGCATTTCCCTCATGAAGAATGATGTTGAATAATTTTTTTTATGTGTCTGTTAACCAAATATGTCTTCTTTGAAGGAATGTCAGTCCATATCTTCTGCCCATTCATTGCCTGGGTTATTTGATTTTTGGCTGTTGAGTTTCATAAGTTATCTTTTTTTATGTTCAGCTAGCCAACATGTACTACATCATTAGTTTCTTATGTAGTGTTCAATGATACATTAATCACACATAACACCAAATGTTCATGACAACATGTGCCCTCCTCAATTCCCATCACCCAGTTACCCATCCCCCCACCCTCCTCCCTTCTGTAAACCTCAGATTGTTTCATGGAGTCCAGAATCTCTCATGCTTTTTCTCCCTCTCTGATTTCTTCCCATTCTGTTTTCCCTCCATTCTCCCGTGGTCCTTTGCACTATTCCTTATATTCCACATTATGAGTGAAACCATATGATAACTGTCTTTCTCTGCCTGACAAATTTCTCTTAGTATAATCTCCTTCAATAACGTCCATTTCAACAAAAACGGTGGGTATTCATCCTTTCTGATGACTGAGTAACATTACATTGCATATATGGACCACATCTTCTTTATTCATTCATCTGTTGAAGACAGCTCCTCCCACAGTTTGGCTATTGTGGACATTGCTGCCATGAACATTGGGGTTCATGTGCCCCTTCTTTTCACTACACCTGTATCTTTGAGGTAAATACCTAGTGGTTCAATTTCTGGGTCATAGGGTAACTCTATTTTTTTTTTTTTTTTTTTTTAAGATTTTATTTATTTATTTGACAGACAGAGATCACAAGTAGGCAGAGAGGCAGGCAGAGAGAGAGGAAGGCAAGCAGGCTCCCCGCTGAGCAGAGAGCCCGATGCGGGGCTTGATCCCAGGACCCCGGGATCATGACCTGAGCCGAAGGCAGAGGCTTTAACCCACTGAGCCACCCAGGCGCCCCGTAACTCTATTTTTAATGTCTTGAGGAACCTCCATACTGTTTTCCAGAGTGGCGGTAGCAGCTATCATTCCCACCAAGAGTGTAAGTGGGTTCTCCTTACTCCATATCTGTACCAACATTTGTGGTTTTCTGGCTTGTAAATTTTTTTGCCATTGTAACTGGTATAAGGTGGTATCTCATTGAGGTTTTCATTTCTATTTCCCTGATGGTTAGTGATGTTAAACATTTATTCATTTGTCTGTTATCCATTTCTACATCTTTGGAGAAGTGTCTATTCATGTATTCTGGCCATTTCTTGGCTGGATAATTTTTTGGGGGCGAGTGGTGAGTTTGATAAGTCCTTTGCACATCTTGGATACCACTCCTTCATATGTAATGTCATTTGCAAATATCTTCTCCCATTCCATCAATTGCCTCTTTGGTTGACTGTTTCCTTTGCCATGCAGAAGTTTTTCATCTTGACAAAGCCCAAAACTTCATTTTTGCTTTTGTTTCCCTTGCCTTTAGAGGTGTATCTTGAAAGAAGTTGCTGTGGCCAATGTCGAAGAGGTTATTGCCTATGTTCTCTTCCAGGAGTTTGATTGATTCCTGTCTCACATTGAGGTCTTTCATCCATTTTGAGTTTATCTTTGTATATGGTGTAAGAGAATTGTCCACTTTCATTCTTCTGCACGTAGTTGTCATGTATTCCCTGCACCATTTATTGACGAGACTGTCTTTGTTTTTTCCTGCTTTGTCAAAGATTAGTTGACCATAATGTTGAGGGTCCATTTCTGGGGCCTCTGTTCTGTTCCATCTATCTATGGATCTGTTTTTGTGCCAATACCATACTGTCTTGATGATGACAGCTTTGTAATATAACTTGAAGTCAAGCATTGTGATGCTCACAGCTTTAGATTTGTTTATCAACATTCCCTCAGCAATTCAGTGTCTTCTCTGGTTCTATACAAATTTTAGGAGTGTTTATTCTAGCTCTGTGAAAAAAGTCAATGATATTTTGATAGGGATTGCCCTGAAAGTGTAGATTGCTCTGGGAAGCATAGACATTTTTAACAATGTTTATTCTTCCAATTCACAAGCATGGAATGTTTTTCCATCTCTCTTTGTCTTCCTCCATTTCTTTCATAAGGGTTCTGTAGTTTCCAGTGTATACATTCTTTACCTCTTTGGTTAGGTTTATTCCTAGATATATTATAGTTTTGGGTGCTATTGTAAATTGAATCAATTCCCTAATTACTCTTTCTTCAGTTACATTTTAATGTATAGAAATGCAACTGACTTCTGTGCATTGATTTTGTATTCTGCCATGTTGCTGAATTGCTGTATGAATTCTAACATCTTGGGGGTGGAGTTTTTTGTGTTTTCCACGTAAGGTATCATATCACCTGCGAAGAGAGATTGACTTCTTTCTTGTCTATTTGAGTACATTTTATTTCTTTTTGTTATCTGATTGCTGAGGTTAGGACCTCCAGTAATTAATTGAACAATAATGGTGATAAGGGCATGACTGTTGTGTTTCTGACCTTAAGGAAAAAGCTCCCAGCTTTTCTCCATTGAGAATATTTGCCATAGGCTTTTCATAGATAATGAATGATATCTGCTGTAGGCTTTTATGATATGGTGGTATATTCCCTCTATCCATATACTTTGAATCAGGAAATACTTTTATCAGAAAAAAAAAGTACTTTATGCTTTTAATCAGGAAAGCATGTTGTGTTTTGTCAAATGCTTTTTCGGTATCAATTGAGAGGATTACATGGTTCTTGTCTTTTCTTTTATTAATGTGCTCTATCATGTTGATTGATTTGTGAACATTGAACCACCCTTGCATCCCAGGAATAAATCCCATCTGCTCATGGTGGATAATCATTTTAATATACTTTTCGGTCCTATTGACTATGATCTTAATTGAATATTTGGACAGGCATATTCATCTGGGATATTGATCTGTAATTCTCCTTTTTGAGAATTGGTTTTTGGACCAGGGTAATGCTGTCCTCATAGAATGAGTTTGCAAGGTTTCCTTCTATTTCTATTTTTTGGAATAGCTTAAGTAAAATAGTTATGATTTCTTCTTTAAATATTTGGTAAAATTCCCTTGGGAAGCCAAGGGAATTGCTCTTGGTTTTGGGGAAGTTTTTGATTACTGCTTCAATTTCTTTGCTGGTTAATGTTCTGTTTGGATTCTGAATTTCTTCCTGTTTCAGTTTTGGTAGTTTATATGTTTCCAGGAGTGCGTCAATTTATCTAGATTGCTTAATTTGTTGGCATATAGTTGCTGGTAATGATTTCTAATAATTGTTTCTATTTCCTTGGTGTTAGTCATGATCTCTCCCCTTTCATTCATGAATTTACTAATTTGCCTCCTTTCCCTTTTCTATTGGGTAATTCTGGCCAGAGATTTATCAACCTTATAGTTTCTAGTTTCTAGTTTCTTTGATCCAGCTTCTAGTTTCTTTGATCTGTTCTACTGTTTTACTGTTTTCTATTTCATTGACCTCTGCTCTAATCTTTATTATTTCTCTCCTCTTGCTTGGTTTATGCCTTACTTTCTGTACTTTCTCCAGGTCCTTCAGGTTTAAGTTAAGCTTGTGCATTTGCTATTTTTTTCTAATTTTTTTGTAGAGGCTTGGATGGCTATGCATTTCCCTCCTAGGACTGCCTTTGTGGTAACCTATAGGTTTTGGATCAATGTGCTTTCATTCTCATTGGTTTCCATGAATTGTTTAAGTTCTTTAATTTCCTGGTTGACCCAAACATTCTTGAGCAGGATGGTCTTTAGCTTCTAAGAGTTCAAAACATTGTGGTCTGAGAAGATGCAGGGAATAATCTGTCTTTTGGTATTGGTTGAGACCTGTTTGTGACCCAGTATGTGGTCTATTCTGGAGAAAGTTTCATGTGCACATGGGAATAATTTGTGTTCTGTTGTTTTAGGCTGGAAAGTTCTGATATATCTACGAAGTCCAACTGGTTTGGTGTGTCATTCAAAGCTATTCTTTCTTTCTTGATCTTCCCTTAGTTGATCTGTCAGTGCTGTTAATGAAGCGTTGAGGTCTTCTACTATTAATGTATTATTATCAGTAGGTTTCTTTATTTTAGTTATTAACTGGTTTATATAATTGGCTGCTCCCATGTTGGGAGCACAGACATTTACAATTGTTAGAACTTCTTGCTGGATAGACCCTTTAAGTATGATATTTTGTCCCTCTACACCTCTTACCACAGTCTTCGGCTTAAAATCTAGTTAGTTTGAATTAAGAATTGCTATCTCAGCTCTCTTTTGGTAAAAAGAAATTTATCATGGTAAATGGTTCTCCATCCCCTCACTTTCAATCTTGAGGTGTCTTTAGGTTCCAAATGAGTTTCTTGTAGACAGCATATAGATTGGTTCTGCATTTTATCTAATCTGAATCCCTGTGTCTTTTCATGGGAGCATTGAGCCCATTTACTTTCAGAGTAACTATTAAAAGATATGAATGTAGTGCCATTCTATTTCCTGTAAAGACCCTGTTTCTGTAGATTTTCTGTTTCTCTCTGGTCTGTGAGGCTCTTGGGGTATCTCTTTGCTTACAGAATCACCCCTTAATATTTCTTGCAAGGATGGTATGGTAGTCACACATTCTTTCAGTTTATGCTTGTCCTGAAAGCTCTTTATTTCTCTGTCCATTCTGAATGGCAGACTTGCTGGGTAAAGTATTCTTGGCTGCATGCTCTTTACATTTAATAGCCTGAATATGTCTTGCCAACCCTTTCTGGATTGTCAGGTCTCTGTGGATAGGTCTGATGATATTCTTATATACTTCCTCCATACATAAGGAATTTCTTCCCTCTAGCTGTTCTCTGGATAGCATCCTTGGCTCTAATCTATTTTTATTTATTTTGGGAGGGGTCCTCTCTGCCTCTTGGACATGAATGCTTGTTTCTTTCCCCAGATTAAGGAAGTTCTCAGCTATGATTTTCTCAAATATACCTTCTAGTCATTTCTCTCTCCGCACTACTTGGGGGATCCCAATAATTCTGACACTGGAATGTTTCATGGCATCATTGATCTCTCTAAGTCCATTTTCATGGGCAACATGCTGCCTATCCCTATTTTCCTCAGATTCTTTCCTTTCTATCAGCTTATCTTTTAGATCACTGATTTACTCTTCTTCCTCATTTACCCTGGCTGTTAGAGTATCCAGTTTAGAATGTATCTCATTTGTTGCACTTTTAGGTTCATCCTGATTAGATCTTATTTCTGCCCTTAGAGATTTTATATAGTCACTAATGCTTTTTTCAAGCCTAGCTATTGACTTCATGATTGCTATCCTGAATTATATCTCTGACAACTTGCTTATGTCCATGTCCACTAGTTCCATGGCAGAGGACATTGTCTCTGGTTCTTTTCTTTGTTGCGAGTTCCTCCTACTAATCATTCCTTCAAGGGATGGTTGAGTATTTAAAGAGAGTCCAAAATATCCATCATGACCCAAGGAAGACGCATCCTAGCAAAATCAGGGTGTTCAGATGCCACCACTAAAAAAAAAAAAAAAAAAAAAAAAAGCCAAAATGAAACACAAGAATAAAATTCTAAAAATTGAAAAATTTTAAAAAGGCAGATGGGAAGGAGGCTATAATCTCTCAGTATGGATAAAGCTAGGTGTTTCTGTTGTTCCTGGGTGGCATATGAGAAGACATTATGTCCCAAAATTACAAGGAAAAAAAAGATAAAACTTAATAAAGTGAAAAAGGATTAAAATAAAGCATATATCTATAAAAAATAGGTGTGTAAAAATAAAAGTTAAAAAGCGACTATGAGGTTCTGAGGGGGAGACAAGATGGCAGGGAAGTAGGAGGAGGCGCCTTTTCAACCTGCACCCTAAAGTGAGCTGATTACCTACCAAAGAACTCCGATCACCCATGAAATCAGCCTGAGATCAGAATTATACACGTCTGGATCTCTACGGGGGCCAGAAGACGCCAGTGGGCAGGTAAAGTGGAGTGGGAACGTCAGACTGATATCGGAAGATAAACAAAAGGGGGAGGGAGCCACCAGAGGCGACCGACTGGAAAATAATACCCCAATACGAGAGTGCCCGGCATCTGGGGACCAGCATTAACTTGGAGTCTTGTTGAAAGCACTCAAAAGAGCAAAGACTCGAGCGGGGAAATTGTGGGAATCGGGGCGGATAGGGATAGGGGCTTAAGTCCCCAGACCCAGGGCAGCTTCCCCTGGCGCTGAGCCAGAGAGTGCGGCGGAGAAACCTGGTCTTTGTCCCGGAGCCGCCAGTGCGCCCAAGAACGGGTGGAGTCCGGCTCCCGTGAGGGGCTGGGAGCCACACCAGACGGCAGAACGCGCACCATACTGGAGATGCGTGCGTGCCTCAACCTCCCCTGAGAGAGGTGCACGAACGCCCAGCCTGGTGTTCTGGGACCCACGCGGCGATACACCCACGCGGCGATAGAGCCGATAGAGCTGGAGGCGCCGCGCCCCAAACCATCCCCTGGGAGAGGTGCGCGCAAGCACTGAGCTCTCAGCCCCAGCCAGCGGGAAAATCTCAGTGTGCGATTGCTGCTTGGAACCTCTCTGGCGGTCTGGAGCTGCCCAGACAGCCACAGCTGCCTTGGTTTTGCGTACAAGCAGGAGATCCTGCGTCCCCAGGGACCGTGACTCAGAACCTGCTCTGCCAGCGGCCCAGCGGCTGCAGCACCTGCAGGGGAGCAGACTGAGGCTTCTCTCTGAGAGGGAGGTTGGGGTGCAGTTTTCTTTCCTCTAAACCTCCAAAAACCATCAAAAGCTGTCAAGGCGAGAGAAAAGAAGTGAACAAACATAAAAACCTCCAGAGAACAAAAACCTGAAAAAAAACGTTTTTCTCAGAGCCCACCCCCTTGAGGGGGTCGGGAGGACTTAACTCAGGGAACATCATTGACTGAAAACCCACGTGGCAGCCCCCTCCCCCAGAAAACAAATCAGGAAAAAAAAAAAAAAAAGACTACAAGAGAACAACCACCACTACTTCATAGATACAACTTTTATTTTTAATTCTTTCCCACTATTCTGGTTCATTTTTTTTCTTTTTTTATATAGATAATTTTTTAACCTATTTACCATCACAGTGAGATGTCCAGTACATCAAATTCCATGATAAACTTCTAACCTAAATTTTTTGATACATACACATGTGTTTTTCTTTTGCTCTTCTATTTTCTTAATTTTTAAAAAAAATTTTTTAATTTAGTTTAGTCCAGTTTATTCCTTTTTTATTTTTATTTTCTAATATTCATATAGAGTTAAACTTCAAGGTAACCCCCTTTCTCCAAGCAATGCTACCCCTATAGGTGAACCAATTTTTAATCCCCCTTTTTCTTAGGAAAGTTGAGTCCTTTAACAAAGATATCAAGATACATCCAGGAAGAATCAAAATAACCTTCCTCGCCCACACCGAGAATCTATAACCATGCTCCCATCTTTTTCTTCTGCCAGTGTCTCTGTGTATTTATGTTTGTCCGGATAGTATATAAATCTTATACTTGGGGTTCTTTTTGACGAGGCTCCTCCCTTTTTTTTGCTTATATATATATATATATATTTTCTCTCGTCATATACTTTTATCAGTCTTTTTGTTTGTCTGTTTTTGTTTATATACGTCATAAACCTTACCCTGGGGCCCATTTGGGCTGAACCTTCACTTTTATCTTCCCTTTTTTTCCTGTCTCTCTCTCTCCCTCTTTTTTCTTTTTCTTTTCTTTTTTCTCTCATTTGGGTGGGGAATCCTGAGTGCTCAGAAGCGTTCCAGGGTGCACCTTGACTGCACCACGGTCAATACATCCAGCTACATCTGTCCAGTCATCTCTCACCAAAATGACTAGGAGGAGGAATCCCCAACAGAAGAAAAATACAGAGGATGGGCCTTCTGCAACAGAGCTAACGGCTATCAACATAGACAATATGTCAGAAAGAGAATTCAGGCTAACAATTATCCAGGCAATAGCTAGGTTGGAGAAAGCCATGGATGACCAAACAGAATTGATTAGGGCAGAATTGAAAGCGACCAGAGAGGAGGTTCATAATGTTAGGGCAGAGCTGAAGGCCACCAGGGATGAGGTTCACAACGATCTCAATGAGTTCCAATCTAATCTAAATTCTCTAAAAGCTAGGGTAACTGAGACAGAAGATAGAATTAGTGATCTGGAGGACAAACAAATAGAGAGAAAGGATCAGGAGGAAGCCTGGAACAAACAGCTTAGAAGCCACGAAAACAGAATCAGGGAAATAAATGATGCCATGAAACGTTCCAACGTCAGAATTATTGGAATCCCTGAAGGGGAGGAGAAAGAAAGAAGTCTAGAAGATATAGTGGAACAAGTTTTTCATGAAAATTTTCCCAATCTTGCGAATGGAACAAGTGTTCATGTACTAGAAGTAGAAAGGTCCCCCCCCAAGATTATAAATTCCAAAAAAACATCCAGGCACCTCATAGTAAAATTGAGGAATCATAATTGTAGATACAATCTCTTGAAAGCCGCTAGGACAAAGAAGCTCCTTACATACAGAGGAAAGCCCATCAGAATAACGTCAGACCTGTCCACAGAGACCTGGCAAGCCAGAAAGGGCTGGCAAGATATATTCAGGGCACTAAATGAGAAGAACATGCAGCCAAGAATACTTTATCCAGCAAGACTGACATTCAAAATGGATGGAGAGATAAAGAGTTTCCAAGACCGGCAAGGCTTGAAAGACTATGCAACCACCAAACCGACACTGCAGGAAATATTAAGGGGGGTTCTATAAAAGAGGAAAAATCCTAAGAATAGCATTGAACAGAAATATAGAGACAATCGACAGAAAGAAAGACTTCAAAGATAACACAATGTCAATAAAAACGTATCTCTCAATAATCTCTCTCAATGTGAATGGCCTAAATGCACCCATAAAACGACACAGGGTTGCAGATTGGATAAAACGACAGGACCCATCCATATGTTGTCTACAAGAGAGCCATTTTGAACCTAAAGATACACCCAGACTGAAAGTGAAGGGATGGAGAAGCATCTTTCACGCCAATGGGCCTCAAAAGAAGGCCGGGGTAGCAATTCTCATATCAGATAAATTAGATTTTAAACTAAAGACGGTAGTCAGGGATACAGAAGGACACTACATCATTCTTAAAGGGACTATCCACCAAGATGATCTAACAATTGTAAATATCTATGCCCCCAATATGGGAGCAGCCAATTACATAAAAAAACTATTAATCAAGATAAAGAGTCATATTGATATGAATACATTAATAGTAGGAGATCTTAACACGCCTCTCTCAGAAATAGACAGATCATCGAAGCAGAAAATCAATAAAGAAATAAGAGCATTGAATGATACATTGGACCAGATGGACCTCATAGATATATACAGAACATTCCACCCTAAAACAACAGAATACTCATTCTTCTCAAATGCACATGGAACCTTCTCCAGAATAGACCACATACTGGGTCACAAATCAGGGCTCAACCGATACCAAAAGACTGAGATTATTCCCTGCATATTCTCAGATCACAATGCTTTGAAACTGGAGCTCAATCACAAGGAAAAGTTCAGAAGGAACTCAAATACCTGGAAGCTAAAGACCACCTTGCTTAAGAATGCTTGGATCAACCAGGAGATCAAAGAAGAACTTAAACAATTTATGGAAACCAATGAGAACGAAGACACTTCACTCCAAAACCTATGGGATACAGCAAAGGCGGTCCTAAGGGGGAAATTCATAGCCATCCAAGCCTCCCTCAAAAAAATTGAAAAATCCAGAATACACCAGCTGTCTCTACACCTTAAAGAACTGGAGAATCAACAACAAATCAAACCAACTCCACACGTAAGAAGGGAAATAATCAAGATTAGAGCAGAGATCAACGAGGTAGAAACCAGAGATACAGTAGAACGTATCAACGAAACTAGAAGCTGGTTTTTTGAAAGAATCAATAAGATCGATAAACCATTGGCCACACTAATCCAAAAGAAAAGAGAGAAAGCCCAAATTAATAAAATTATGAATGAAAAGGGAGAGATCACAACTAACACCAAGGAAGTAGAAACAATCATCAGAAGCTATTATCAACAGTTATATGCCAATAAGCTAAGCAACCTAGATGAAATGGATGCATTCCTGGAAAACTATAAACTCCCAAAATTGAACCAGGAAGAAATTGACAACCTGAATAGACCGATATCTAGTAACGAGATTGAAGCAGTGATCAAAAACCTCCCAAAAAACAAGAGCCCAGGACCTGACCGACTCCCTGGGGAATTCTATCAAACTTTCAAAGAAGAAATAATACCTATTCTCCTGAAGCTGTTTCAAAAAATTGAAGCAGAAGGAAAACTTCCAGACTCTTTTTATGAAGCCAGCATTACCCTGATCCCCAAACCAGGCAAAGACCTTACCAAAAAGGAGAATTTCAGACCGATATCACTGATGAATATGGATGCTAAGATTCTCAACAAGATCCTAGCAAACAGGATCCAACAGCACATTAAAAAGATTATCCACCATGACCAGGTGGGATTCATCCCTGGGTTACAAGGATGGTTCAACATTCGCAAATCAATCAATGTGATAGAACAAATCAATAAGAGAAGAGAGAAGAACCACATGATCCTCTCCATTGATGCAGAAAAAGCTTTTGACAAAATCCAGCATCCGTTCCTGATTAAAACGCTTCAAAGTATAGGGATAGAGGGAACATTCCTGAACTTCATCAAATCTATCTATGAAAAACCCACAGCAAATATCATCCTCAATGGGAAAAAGCTTGCAGCCTTCCCATTGAGATCAGGAACACGACAAGGATGCCCACTCTCACCACTCTTGTTCAACATAGTATTAGAAGTCCTAGCAACAGCAATCAGACAACAAAGAGAAATAAAAGGTATCCAAATTGGCAAGGAAGAAGTCAAACTCTCTCTCTTCGCAGATGACATGATTCTTTATACGGAAAACCCGAAAGACTCCACCCCCAAACTACTAGAACTCATACAGCAATTCAGTAATGTAGCAGGATACAAAGTCAATGTCCAGAAATCAGTGGCTTTCTTATACACTAACAATGAAAATACAGAAAGGCAACTTAGAGAATCGATTCCATTTACTATAGCACCAAAAACCATAAGATACCTCGGAATAAACCTAACCAAAGAGGTTAAAGATCTGTACTCGAGGAACTACAGAACACTCCTAAAAGAAATTGAAGAAGACACAAAAAGATGGAAGACCATTCCATGCTCTTGGATGGGAAGAATAAACATCGCTAAAATGTCTATACTGCCCAGAGCAATCTATACTTTTAATGCCATTCCAATCAAAATTCCACCAGTATTTTTCAAAGAGCTGGAGCAAATAATACTAAAATTTGTATGGAATCAGAAGAGACCCCGAATTGCTAAGGAAATG
The DNA here is from genome assembly GCF_963455335.1 of Martes martes. Classification (NCBI taxonomy): domain Eukaryota; kingdom Metazoa; phylum Chordata; class Mammalia; order Carnivora; family Mustelidae; genus Martes; species Martes martes. The sequence continues at coordinate 45,953,703 of NC_137897.1, forward strand.
TTGAAAAACAAAAATAAAACTGGTGGCATCACGTTACCTGATTTCAAGCTTTACTACAAAGCTGTGATCACCAAGACAGCATGGTACTGGCATAAAAACAGACACATGGACCAGTGGAACAGAGTAGAGAGCCCAGATATGGACCCTCAACTCTATGGTCAAATAATCTTTGACAAAACAGGAAAAAATATCCAGTGGAAAAAAGACAGTCTCTTCAATAAATGGTGCTGGGAAAACTGGACAGCTATATGGAGAAGAATGAAACTTGACCATTCTCTTACACCGTACACAAAGATAAACTCGAAATGGATAAAAGACCTCAACGTGAGACAGGAATCCATCAGAATCCTCGAGGAGAACATAGGGAGTAACCTCTTTGATATCAGCCACAGCAACTTCTTTCAAGATATGTCTCCAAAGGCGAAGGAAACAAAGGTAAAGATGAACTTTGGGGACTTCATCAAGATAAAAAGCTTCTGCACAGCAAAAGAAACAGTCATCAAAACAAAGAGGCAACCCACGGAATGGGAGAAGATATTTGCAAATGACAGTACAGATAAAAGGTTGATATCCAGGATCTATAAAGAACTCCTCAAACTCAACACACACAAAACAGATAATCATATCAAAAAATGGGCAGAAGATATGAACAGACACTTCTCCAAGGAAGACATACAAATGGCTACCAGACACATGAAAAAATGTTCATCATCACTAGCCATCAGGGAGATTCAAATCAAAACCACATTGAGATACCACCTTACACCAGTTAGAATGGCCAAAATTAGCAAGACAGGAAACAACGTGTGTTGGAGAGGATGTGGAGAAAGGGGAACCCTCTTACACTGTTGGTGGGAATGCAAACTGGTGCAGCCACTTTGGAGAACAGTGTGGAGATTCCTCAGGAAATTAAAAATAGATCTTCCCTATGACCCTGCAATTGCACTACTGGGTATTTACCCCAAAGATACAGATGTAGTGAAAAGAAGGGCCATCTGTACCCCAATGTTTATAGCAGCAATGGCCACGGTCGCCAAACTGTGGAAAGAACCAAGATGCCCTTCAACGGATGAATGGATAAGGAAGATGTGGTCCATATACACTATGGAGTATTATGCCTCCATCAGAAAGGACGAATACCCAACTTTTGTAGCAACATGGACAGGACTGGAAGAGATTATGCTGAGTGAAATAAGTCAAACAGAGAAAGTCAAGTATCATATGGTTTCACTTATTGGTGGAGCATAACAAATAATATAGAGGACAAGGGTAGATGGAGAGGAGAAGGGAGTTGAGGGAAATTGGAAGGGGAGGTGAACCATGAGAGACTATGGACTCTGAAAAACAACCTGAGGGTTTTGAAGGGGCGGGGTGGGAGGGTGGGGGAACCAGGTGGTGGGTATTAGGGAGGGCACAGATTGCATGGAGCACTGGGTGTGGTGAAAAAACAATGAATACTGTTACGCTGAAAATAAATAAAAAATTGGAAAAAAAAAGCGACTATGAAAAATTAGTTGATATAATAGACATCTAGTTGAAATGAGGAGAAAGTAAAAAGGAAATACAACAGAGGAAAAAAACATGAGAATAGGAAAAAAGGAAATAAAAGAAAAGGAAAATTCTATCTGAAAAATAAACAAGTGATGAAGCCACACTTGGAGCTCAATATAAAATTTTCCCCTGGGATTTTACAGTCTTATAGGATCCACAGAATTTTCATCTACCTGTTCCTCCAGCTTTCTCTTCTGGGGTAGGGGCCTGCCTGTGCATAGTTGCCACACCCTCTGTCAGGGTGATAGGCTCAGTGGAAACCAGTCTTCTGTGTGGCTTTTCTTCCTTGGAGGCTTTCTGTGCCTCTTCAGAGGATAAGAGGAAAGATGGCCACAGCCAAACCTCTGGCCCAGAGCAGAAAAATCTCCATCTGCTCTCTTTCATGGACCCTCCAGGACAAACAGTATCTATATCTTCATACACCACTGAAAACCATAGCACCACCCCCCCCCATGTGGGCCCACAACAACTCTCTCAGAGGTTGTCTCAGGAGACCAGGAGTACCTCTGGAGTGCCTTTGTGATTCTAAAAGTTCACGTGGCTGTGGGCCCGTGCAGAGACCTGAAGCTCCAGAATCAGGTCTGTGTTCCTCCCTAAAGTCCTTTCCTGGCCACTACTGCTCTGTGAATTTTTTGCCCTGTCACAGGTGTAGGTTCCAGATTTTTTCATGCTGTGCAAGGAAAGAGTAGTTATCTACCATCCTGGCTCATGGTTTCTGGCGATCTGAGCTGAGAGTCCCTTCCTGCATTCCCTGACCATAACCTGCTTCCTGGCTTTAAAACTCAGGCTCTCTACCATTTCAGGAATCTCCTTTTGCTCATGGTCTCTCATGACCTGAGAGTACAATGCTCTACCTAGAACTCTGTCTTCTCATTTCCAAAGCCCACTTCAGAGAGGGATGTCTCTCCGCAGAGCAGATTACTAAAGGTTCTGATTTTGTGGTCCCGTGTTATATCACTTTCCAGAAGCCAGCTTACAGAGGCTCCCCCACTTCTGTTTGTTTCCCTATATCTTCCTTTACATTCATGACTCCACATATCCTACATTTCAAGGAGAAGTCTTTTTTCTACTTGTAGAAATCCAGATACATATTTTTACATCTCAGGCTGATTTCATGGATGTTCAAAATGATTTGATAGATATCCAGGTATATTACCCTAAATTCCTTATAGATTTGGATACCAGCCCTTTATCTCATAAGTCATTTGCAAATATCTTCTCCCACTCCCTAGGTTGCCTTATAGTTGTGTTGATTGTTTCCTTTGGTGTGCAAAAGCTTTTTATTCTGATGAAGTCCCAATAGTTCATTTTTGCTTTTATTTCCTTTGCCTGTGGAGACATGTCCAGAAATAAGTTGCTGTCTCTGAGGTCAAAGAGGTTGCTGTCTGTGTTCTACTATAGGACTTTGATGGATTCCTGTCTCACACTTAGGTCTTTCATTCATTTTGAATTTATTTTTGTGTATAGTGTAAGAAAATGATCTAGTTTCATTGTTCTGCATGTGTCTGTCTAATTTTCCCAACACCATTTGCTGCAGAGACTGTTGTTGGTTTTTTCCATTGGATATTCTTTACTGCTTTGTTGAAGACTGGTTGTCCATAGAATTGAGAGTTCATTCCTAGGTCCTAGGTTTTCTGTTCTGTTCCATTGATCTATCCATCTGTTTTGGTGCCAGTACCATAGTCTTGATGATTACAGCTTTGTAATACATCTTGAAGTCCATAATTGTGATGCCTCCAGCTTTGGTTTTCTTTTTACTTTTTTAAGATTTTATTTATTTATTTGTCGGGGCGGGGAGTACAAGCAGGGGGAGCAGCAGACAGAGGGAGAATCAGGCTCCCCTCTGAACAAGGAGCCTAATGTGGGACTCGATCCTGGACCCTGGGATCATGACTTGATCTGATGGCACACACTTAACTACTGAACCATATAGGTGTCCCTGGCTTTGGTCTTCTTTTTCAACATTTCTTTGGCTATTTAGGGTCTTTTCTGGTATACAAATTGCAGAATTCTTTGTTCAAGCTCTGTGAAAAATGATGGTCTTATTTTAATAGGAATTACATTTAATGTGTAGATCGTGTTCAGTACTCTAGATATTTTAACATTATTTGTTCTTCCAATCCATGTGCATCAAATGTTTTTCCATTTCTTTACGTCTTCCTCAATTTCCTTTATAAGAGTTCTATAGTTTTCAGAATACAGATTTTTTTTTTTTACCCCTTTGGTTAAGTTTATTCCTAGTTATCTTCTGGATTTTGGTACAATTGTAAATGGGATCCATTCCTCAATTTCTCTTCCTTGTAATTCATTGTTAGTGTATAGAAATGCTGGTGACTGCTGAATTTCTGTAATGGTTCTATCAATTTTTTTGTGGAATCTTTGGATTTTCTACAGAGTATCATATGAAGAGTGAAATTTTGACTACTTCTTTGCTGACTTGGATGCTTTTTATTTCTTTTTTGTTGTCTGATTGCTGACACTAGGACTTCCAGTACAATGTTGAACAACAGTGGTGAGAATGGACATCCCTGTCGTGTTCCTAACCTTAGGGGAAAAAGTTGTCAGGTTTTCCCCACTGAGGATGATGTTAACTGTGGCTCTCTCGTATATGACCTTTATGATGTTAAGGTATGTTCTCTCTATCCCTACTTTTTTCAGAGTTTTTATCAAGATAGGATGCTGTATTTTGTCATATGTTTTTCTACATCTATTGAGAGGATCAAGTGGTTCTTATCCTTTCTCTTATTAATGTCATGTGTCAGGATGATTGATTCTCAGATTTTGAACCATCTCTGCAACCCAAGAATAAAACCCACTTGGTCCTGATGAATAATCCTTTTATTGTACTCTTGAATTCAATTAGCTAGTATCTTGCTGAGAATTTTTGCATCCATGTTTATCAAGAGTATTCATCTGTAATTCTCCTTTTAGTGGTGTCTTTGTCTGGTTTTTGGTTCAAGGTAATGGTGGCCTCATAGAATGAGTTTCAATGTTTCCCTTCTATTTCTATTTATTGGAACAGTTTCAGAATAATAAATATTTGGGCTCCTGGGTGGCTCAGTCAATTAAGCATCTGCCTTCAGCTCAGATCATGTTCCCAGTGTCCTGGGATTGAGCCCCACATTGGGCTCCCCAGGAAGCCTGCATCTCCCTCTCCCTGTGCCTGCCACTACCCCCGGCTTGTGCTCTCTTTCTCTCTCTGCCAAAAATAAATAAAATCTTTTAAAACAAACAATAAGTATTAATTCTTCCTTAAATGTTTGATCACATTCCCTTGGAAACTATCCAGGCTGGACTCTTGTTTCTTGAGAGATTTTTGAGTACTGATTCAATTTTGTTGCTTTTTATGGGTCTGTTCAGGTTTTCTATTTCTTCCTGTTTCAGTTTTGGTTATTTATATGTTTCTGGGAATGTGTTCATTTCTTCCAGATTGCCTAATTTGTTAGAATATAATTGCTCATAATATTCTCTTACAATTATTTGTATTTCTTCAGTATTGGTTGTGATCTCTCCTCTTTCATTCATTATTTTATTTATTTGGGTCATGTCTTTTATTTTTGATAAGTCTGGCTAGGGCTTTATTAACTTTGTTAATTCTTTCAAAGGACCAGCTCCTAGTGTTGTTGATCTGTTCTACTTTTTTTTAACTGTTATATCATTGATTTCTGTTCTTTTTTTTTAAGATTTTATTTATTTATCTGACAGAGAGAGATCACAAGTAGGCAGAGAGGCAGGCAGAGAGAGAGGAAGGGAAGCAGGCTCCCCGCTGAGCAGATAGCCCGACGCGGGGCTCGATCCCAGGACCCTGGGATCATGACTCGAGCTGAAGGCAGAGGCTTTAACCCACTGAGCCACCCAGGCGCCCCTGATTTCTGTTCTAATCTTTATTATTTCCCTTCTCTTGCTGGACTTAGCTTTAATATGCTGTTTTTTTCCAGCTCACTTAGGTGTAAGCTTGGGTTTTGTATTTAAGATTCTTCTTGTCTCTTGAGAGAAGCCTGTATATCCTTCCCTTGTAGGACAGCCTTTGTTGCATCCCAAAGGTTTTGAACTATCATGTTTTTTTTTTAATTCCACGTATTTTTAATTCTTCCTTAATTTTCTGATTGGCCCTCTCATTCTTCATTAGCATGTTTCTAACATTCATGTATTTGTGTTTATTCTAAATTTTTCTTGTGATTGAGTTCAAGTTTTTAAGCATTGTGATCTTAAAATATATATAGTATTATCTCAGTCTTTTTTTTAATTAAATTTTTTATTTATTTTCAGCGTAACAGTATTCATTGTTTTTTCACCACACCCAGTGATCCATGCAATCTGTGCAATCCCCAATACATACCACCTGGTTCCCCCATCCTCCCACCCCCCGCCCCTTCAAAACACTCAGGTTGTTTTTCAGAGTCCATAGTCTCTCATGGTTCACCTCCCCTTCCAATTTCCCTCAACTCCCTTCTCCTCTCCATCTACCCTTGTCCTCTATATTATTTGTTATGCTCCACAAATAAGTGAAACCATATGATACTGGACTCTCTCTGCTTGACTTATTTCACTCAGCATAATCTCTTCCAGTCCTATCCATGTTGCTACAAAAGTTGGGTATTCGTCCTTTCTGATGGAGGCATAATACTCCATAGTGTATATGGAGCACATCTTCCTTATCCATTCATCCGTTGAAGGGCATCTTGGTTCTTTCCACAGTTTGGCGACCGTGGCCATTGCTGCTATAAACATTGGGGTACAGATGGCCCTTCTTTGCACTACATCTGTATCTTTGGGATAAATACCCAGCAGTGCAATTGCAGGGTCAGAGGGAAGCTCTATTTTTAATTTCCTGAGGAATCTCTACACTGTTCTCCAAAGTGGCTGCACCAGTTTGCATTCCCACCAAGAGTGGAAGAGGGTTCCCCTTTCTCCACATCCTCTCCAACACACGTCGTTGCCTGTCTTGCTAATTTCGGCCATTCTAACTGGTATAAGGTGGTATCTCAATGTGGTACCTTTGAATCTCCCTGATGGCTAGTGATGATGAACATTTTTTCATGTGTCTGGTAGCCATTTGTATGTCTTCATTGGAGAAGTGTCTGTTCATATCTTCTGCCCATTTTTTAATATGATTATCTGTTTTGTGTGTGTTGAGTTTGAGGAGTTCTTTATAAATCCTGGATATCAACCTTTTGTCTGTACTGTCATTTGTAAATATCTTCTCCCATTCCGTGGGTTGCCTCTTTGTTTTGTTGACTGTTTCTTTTGCTGTGCAGAAGCGTTTGATCTTGATGAAGTCCCCAAAGTTCATCTTTGCCTTTGTTTCCTTCGCCTTTGGAGACATATCTTGAAAGAAGTTGCTGTGGCTGATATCAAAGAGGTTACTACCTATGTTCTCCTCGAGGATTTTGATGGATTCCTGTCTCACGTAAGGTCTTTTATCCATTTTGAGTTTATCTTTGTGTACGGTGTAAGAGAATGGTCAAGTTTCATTCTTCTACATATAGCTGTCCAGTTTTCCCAGCACCATTTATTGAAGAGACTGTCTTTTTTCCACTGGATATTTTTTCCTGTTTTGTCGAAGATTATTTGACCATAGAGTTAAGGGTCCATATCTGGGCTCTCTACTCTGTTCCACTGGTCCATGTGTCTGTTTTTATGCCAGTACCATGCTGTCTTGGTGATCACAGCTTTGTAGTAAAGCTTGAAATCAGGTAATGCGTTGCCACCAGTTTTATTTTTGTTTTTCAACATTTCCATAGCAATTCAGGGTCTCTTCTGATTCCATACAAATTTTAGTATTATTTGCTCCAGCTCTTTGAAAAATACCGGTGGAATTTTGATCGGAATGGCATTAAAAGTATAGATTGCTCTGGGCAGTATAGACATTTTAACGATGTTTATTCTTCCGATCCAAGAGCATGGAATGGTCTTCCATCTTTTTGTGTCTTCTTCAATTTCTTTTAGGAGTGTTCTGTAGTTCCTCGAGTACAGATCTTTAACCTCCTTGGTTAGGTTTATTCCGAGGTATCTTATGGTTCTTGGTGCTATAGTAAATGGAATCGATTCTCTAAGTTGCCTTTCTGTATTTTCATTGTTAGTGTATAAGAAAGCCACTGATTTCTGGACATTGACTTTGTATCCTGCTACATTACTGAATTGCTGTATGACTTCTAGTAGTTTGGGGGTGGAGTCTTTCGGGTTTTCCATATAAAGAATCATGTCATCTGCGAAGAGAAAGAGTTTGACTTCTTCCTTGCCAATTTGGATACCTTTTACTTCTCTTTGTTGTCTGATGGCTGTTGCTAGGACTTCTAATACTTCTAATGTTGAACAAGAGTGGTGAGAGTGGGCATCCTTGTCGTGTTCCTGATCTCAATGGGAAGGCTGCAAGCTTTTTCCCATTGAGGATGATATTTGCTGTGGGTCTTTCATAGATAGATTTGATGAAGTTCAGGATTGTTCCCTCTATCCCTATACTTTGAAGCGTTTTAATCAGGAACGGATGCTGGATTTTGTCAAATGTTTTTTCTGCATCAATTGAGAGGACCATGTGGTTCTTCTCTCTTCTCTTATTGATTTGTTCTATCACATTGATTGATTTGCGAATGTTGAACCATCCTTGTAACCCAGGGATGAATCCCACCTGGTCATGGTGGATAATCTTTTTAATGTGCTGTTGGATCCTGTTTGCTAGGATCTTGTTGAGAATCTTAGCATCCATATTCATCAGTGATATTGGTCTGAAATTCTCCTTTTTGGTGCGGTCTTTGCTGGTTTGGGGATCAGGGTAATGCTGGCTTCATAAAAAGAGTCTGGAAGTTTTCCTTCTGCTTCAATTTTTTGAAACAGCTTCAGGAGAATAGGTATTATTTCTTCTTTGAAAGTTTGATAGAATTCCCCAGGGAATCCGTCAGGTCCTGGGCTCTTGTTTTTTGGGAGGTTTTTGATCACTGCTTCAATCTCGTTACTAGATATCGGTCTGTTCAGGTTGTCAATTTCTTCCTGGTTCAATTTTGGGAGTTTATAGTTTTCCAGGAATGCATTCATTTCATCTAGGTTGCTTAGCTTATTGGCATATAACTGTTGGTAATAACTTCTGATGATTGTTTCTACTTCCTTGTTGTTAGTTGTGATCTCTCCCTTTTCATTCATAATTTTATGAATTTGGGCTTTCTCTCTTTTCTTTTGGATTAGTGTGGCCAATGGTTTATCGATCTAATTGATTCTTTCAGAAAACCAGCTTCTAGTTTCATTGATACGTTCTACTGTATCTCTGGTTTCTACATCATTGATCACTGCTCTAATCTTGATTATTTCCCTTCTTACGTGTGGAGTTGGTTTGATTTGTTGTTGATTCTCTAGTTCTTTAAGGTGTAAAGACAGCTGGTGTATTCTGGATTTTTCAAATTTTTTTGAGGGAGGCTTGGATGGCTATGGATTTCCCCCTTAGGACCGCCTTTGCTGTATCCCATAGGTTTTGGAGTGAAGTGTCTTCATTCTCATTGGTTTCCATGAATTGTTGAAGTTCTTCTTTGATCTCCTGGTTGATCCAAGCATTCTTAAGCAAGGTGGTCTTTAGCTTCCAGGTGTTTGAGTTCCTTCTGAACTTTTCCTTGTGATTGAGCTCCAGTTTCAAAGCATTGTGATCTGAGAATATGCAGGGAATAATCTCAGTCTTTTGGTATCGGTTGAGCCCTGATTTGTGACCCAGTATGTGGTCTATTCTGGAGAAAGTTCCATGTGCACTTGAGAAGAATGAGTATTCTGTTGTTTTAGGGTGGAATGTTCTGTATATATCTATGAGGTCCATCTGGTCCAATGTGTCACTCAATGTTCTTATTTCTTTATGGATTTTCTGCTTCGATGATCTATTTCTGAGAGAGGCATGTTAAGATCTCCTACTATTAATGTATTCATATCAATATGACTCTTTATCTTGATTAATAGTTTTCTTATGTAATTGGCTGCTCCCATATTGGGGGCATAGATATTTACAATTGTTAGATCATCTTGGTGGATAGTCCCTTTAAGAATTATTTAGTGTCCTTCTGTATCTCTGACTACCGTCTTTAGTTTAAAATTTAATTTATCTGATATGAGAATCGCTACCCTGGCCTTCTTTTGAGGCCCATTGGCATGAAAGATACTTCTCCATCCCTTCACTTTCAGTCTGGGTGTATCTTTAGGTTCAAAATGGGTCTCTTGTAGACAACATATGGATGGGTCCTGTCGTTTTATCCAATCTGCAACCCTGTGTCGTTTTATGGGCGCATTTAGGCCATTCACATTTTGAGTGATTATTGAGAGATACGTTTTTATTGACATTGTGTTATCTTTGACGTCTTTCTTTCTGTCGATTGTCTCTATATTTCTGTTCAATGCTATTCTTAGGATTTTTCCTCTTTTACAGAACCCCCCTTAATATTTCCTGCAGTGTTGTCTTGGTGGTTGCATAGTCTTTTAAGCCTTTCCGGTCTTGGAAATTCTTTATCTCTCCATCCACTTTGAATGTCAGTCTTGCTGGATAAAGTATTCTTGGCTGCATGTTCTTCTCATTTAGTGCCCTGAATATATCTTGCCAGCCCTTTCTGGCTTGCCAGGTCTCTGTGGACAGGTCTGACGTTATTCTGATGGGCTTTCCTCTGTATGTAAGGAGCTTCTTTGTCCTAGTGGCTTTCAAGAGATTGTATCTACAATTATGATTCCTCAATTTTACTACGAGATGCCTGGATGCTTTTTTTGAGTTTATAATCTTGGGGGGAGACCTTTCTACTTCTAGTACATGAACACTGGTTCCATTCGCAAATTGGGAAAATTTTCATGAAGAACTTGTTCCACTATATCTTCTAGACTTCTTTCTTTCTCCTCCCCTTCAGGGATTCCAATAATTCTGACGTTGGAACGTTTCATGGCATCATTTATTTCCCTGATTCTGTTTTCGTGGCTTCTAAGCTGTTTGTTCCAGGCTTCCTCCTGATCCTTTCTCTCTATCTGTTTGTCTTCCAGATCACTAATTCTATCTTCTGTCTCAGTTACCCTAGCTTTTAGAGAATTTAGATTAGAATGGAACTCATTGAGATCGTTGTGAACCTCATCCCTGGTGGCCTTCAGCTCTGCCCTAACATTATGAACATCATCCCTGGTCGCTTTCAATTCTGCCCTAATCAGTTCCGTTTGGTCATCCATGGCTTTCTCCAACCTAGCTATTGCCTGGATAATTGTTAGCCTGAATTCTCTTTCTGACATATTGTCTATGTTGACAGCCGTTAGCTCTGTTGCAGAAGGCCCATCCTCTGTATTTTTTTCTGTTGGGGATTCCTCCTCCTAGTCATTTTGGTGAGAGATGACTGGACAGATGTAGCTGGATGTATCGACCATGGTGCCGTTAAGGTGCACCCTGGAACGCTTCTGAGTACTCAGGATTCCCCACCCAAATGAGAGGAAAACGAAAAGAAAAAGAAAAAAGAGAGAGAGAGAGAGAGACAGGAAAAAAAGGGAAGATAAAAGAGAAGGTTCAGCCCAAATGGGCCCCAGGGTAAGATTTATGACGAATACAAACATAAACAGACAAACAAAAAGACTGATAAATGTATATGATGAGAGAATATATATATATATATATATATATATATATATATATATATGCAAAAAAAGTAAGAGCCTCGTCAAAAAGAACCCCAAGTATAAGATTTATATACTATCAGGACAAACATAAATACACAGAGACACTGGCAGAAGAAAAAGATGGGAGCATGGTTATAGATTCTCAGTGTGGGCGAGGAAGGTTATTTTGATTCTTCCTGGATGTATCTTGATATCTTTGTTAAAGGACTCAACTTTCCTAAGAAAAAGGGGGATTAAAAATTGGTTTACCTACAGGGGTAGCATTGATTGGAGAAAGGGGGTTACCTTGAAGTTTAACTCTATATGAATATTAGAAAATAAAAATAAAAAAGGAATAAACTGGACTAAACTAAACTAAAATTTTTTTAAAAAATTAAAAAAAATAGAAAAGCAAAAGAAAAACACATGTGTATGTATCAAAAAATTCAGGTTAGAAGTTTATTATGGAATTTGATGTACTGGACATCTCACTGTGATGGTAAATAGGTTAAAAAATTATCTATATAAAAAAAGAAAAAAAATGAACCAGAATAGTGGGAATGAATTAAAAATAAAAGTTGTATCTATGAAGTAGTGGTGGTTGTTCTCTTGTAGTCTTTTTTTTTTTTCTTTCCTGATTTGTTTTCTGGGGGAGGGGGCTGCCATGTGGGTTTTCAGTCAATGATGTTCCCTGAGTTAAGTCCTCCCGACCCCCTCAAGGGGGTGGGCTCTGAGGAAAACCGTTTTTTCAGGCTTTTGTTCTCTGGAGGTTTTTATGTTTGTTCACTTCTTTTCTCTCGCCTTGACAGCTTTTGATGGTTTTTGGAGGTTTAGAGGAAAGCAAACTGCACCCCGACCTCCCTCTCAGAGATAAGCCTCAGTCTGCTCCCCTGCAGGTGCTGCAGCCGCTGGGCCGCTGGCAGAGCAGGTTCTGAGTCACGGTCCCTGGGGACGCAGGATCTCCTGCTTGTACGCAAAACCAGGGCAGCGGCGGCTGTCTGGGCAGCTCCAGACTGCCAGAGAGGTTCCAAGCAGCAATCACCCACTGAGATTTTCCCGCTGGCCGGGGCTAAGAGCGCCGGGCTTGCGCGTACCTCTCCCAGGGCAGGGTTTGGGGTGCGGGCGTCTCCAGCTCTATCCGCTCTATCGCAGCGTGGGTCCCAGAACACCAGGCTGGGCGTTCGTGCACCTCTCTCAGGGGAGGGTGAGGCGCATGTTCTGCCATCTGGTGTGGCTCCCAGCCCCTCACGGGAGCCGGACTCCACTCATTCTCGGGCGCACTGGCGGCTCAGGGACAAAGAGCAGGTTTCTCCACTGCACTCTCTCTAGCTCAGCGCCAGGGGAGGCTGTCCTGGGTCTGGGGACTTAAGCCCCTGTCCCTAGCCGCCCCGATTCCCACAATTTCCCCCCAAGATCCTTTGCTCTTTTGAGTGCTTTCAACCAGACTCCAAGTTAATGCTGGTCCCCAGACGCAGGGCACTCTCATATTGGGGTATTATTTTCCAATCGGTCGCCTCTGGTGGCTCCCTCCCCCTTTTGTTTATCTTCCGATATCAGTCCGACGTTCCCACTCCACTTTACCTGTCCACTGGCGTCTTCTGCCCCCCGTAGAGATCCAGACGTATATAATTCTGATCTCAGGCTGATTTCGTGGGTGATCAGAGTTCTTTGGTAGGTAATCAGCTCACTTTAGGGTACAGGTTGAAAAGGCGCCTCCTTCTACTTCCCCGCCATCTTGTCTCCCTATCTCAGTCTTTTTGAACCAGTTGAAGTCTTGATTTATGACCAGTATGTGACTTATTCTGGCGCATGTTCCATGTGCAGTTGAAAAGAGTATGTATTCTTCTGCTTTAGGATGAAATGCTCTGAATATATCTGTGAAGTCCATCTGGTCCAGTGTGTCATTCAAAGCCCTTGTTTCCTTGTCGATCTTATGCTTAGATGATCTGTCCATTGCTGTGAGGGGGCTGTTGAAGTCCCCGTCTATTATTGTAGTATTATTATGTGTTTCTTTAAGTTTTTTAATTGATTATATATTTGTCTGCTCCCAAGTTAGAGACATAAATATTTACAATTGTTATATCTTATTTTTGTATAGACCCCCTTTACTATGATATAGTGTCCTTCATCTCTTATTATAATCTTTGTTTTAAAATCTAGTTTGTCTGATATGAGGATGGCTACTCCAGCTTTCTTTTGATGTCCATTAGCATGGTATATTGTTCACCCCATCATCTTCAATCTGGAGGTGTCTAGCTCTAAAGAGAGTCTCTTGTAAGCAGCACATTTAATGGATCTTGTTTTTTTTTTTAATCCATCTGATATCCTATGTCTTTTGATTGGAGCATTGAGTCCATTTACATTTAGAGTAATTATTGAAAGATAAGAATTTAGTGCCATTGGATTACCTGTAAAGTCACTGTTCCTGTTGGTTATCTCTGTTCCTTCCTAGTTTTTTGGTTTTTGTTTTTTTTTTGTTTGTTTGTTTGTTTTTTTTTACTTTTGGTCCCACTTTCCAGTCAAAAGTTCCCCTTTAATATTTCTTGTAGGACTTGTTTTGTGTTCATGAACTTCTTTACTTTCTGTTTGTCTTGGATACTCTTTATCTTTTCTTCTATTCTGAATGACAGCCTTGCTGGATTAAGTATTCTTGGCTGCATATTTTTTACCATTTAACATGCTGAATATATCATGCCAGTCTTTTCTGGCCTGTCAGGTCTCTATGGACAGGTCTGCTGTCAACATTATGTGTCTACCCTTGTATGTTAAGCACTTTTTCTCCTGAGCTGCTTTCAGAATTCTCTTTTCTTTTTGTATTTAGCTAGTTTCACTGTAATATGTCATGGTGTTGACTTGTTTTGTTGATTTTGAGAGAAACTTTCTGTACCTCTTGAACATGAATGCCTGTTTCTTTCCCCAGATTAAGGAAGTTCTCAACTATAATTTGTTCAAATAAACCCTCAACCCCCTTTTCCTGCTATTCTTCTGGGACTTCTGTGATACAGATATATTTTTTGCTTTATGGGATCACTGAATTCCCTAAGTCTACCTTCATTATCTAATAGGTTTTTTTTTTCCTCTTCTCTTCAGTTTCATTATTTTCCGTCATTTTATCTTCTATATCACCTATACTCTCTTCTGCTTCTTCATTCCTTGCCATGATTATATTGAATCTGTTTTGCATCTCAGTTGTAGCATTTTTTATATCAGCTGACTAGTGTTTCAGTCTTTATCTCTGCAACAAGTATTTCTCCAGTATATTTGCTTTTTTCAAGTCTCATGACTGTTTTCTAAATTCTTGTTCACATATATTGTTCATATTTGCTTTGAGCATGTACTTTGCTATGATATCTTCCTGACCTATCTTTTCGGGAGAGTTTCTTTATCTTGTCAATCTGGCTAAGTTTCTATATTTTGCATGTTATGAAATTTGTTATGTTTCTGCACCTCAGAATAATGCTATATTATGAAGTGGTAATCCACTGTCCAGGACTTGGCACTTCATGATGTGTTTCTGGGTGTATGTTGTGTGTACTCTGTTGTTGTATTTTTGGCTCTATTTCCCACTGGTCTGCCCTCTGCAGAGTTCCTCCTTCCTTGCAATGTGGACTGTTTGTACCTTTATCTAGGTGTACTTCAATTTGTTTGTTTAAAAATCCTAAAAAAAATAAAAATAAAGGAAGGAAGAAAGAGAGAAAATGAAAAGAGACATGAAAACCCTGTTTCAAAAATAAGAGAAATGAAAAAGTGATGGGGGAAAAAAACAGACGATTGAAAAAACCATAAGCTGATTCCAAGGAAAAATAAAGAGCAAAAAATTAAGAAATGGAAAATAGAAAAAGAAGACTGATCCATAAAGAGAGAAAAGGAAATGGAGAAAATAGAAACAGACTATGAAACAAAAACTATAAGTCTGACTCCAAAGGGGTGGGGGGAGGAAAAGAAAGTAGAAAGAAAGAAAGAAAGGTAGGAGGGAAGAAAGGAAGAAGAGAAGAAGTAATACAGCCTGGTCATATTTCCACTGTAACTGAAGGAGATGCTATGGGGGTACTCTATGTTCAATAGACTTGGTGCATGCAGAGTAGTGCCTTTATTATTCTTCTGGGTGAGAGGCTTACCATGCTGGCTCACAGTCAGTCCTGCTCCAGTAAAAGAAAAGCACTTTCCAAGCATAAGGGAGCAACTTCCACCTCCACTGGGGCCACTGTGCTACTCGTTGATGTCCTGCTTGTTTGGAATCAAGACTAAAATGGCACCCCACTCTCTGGTCCCTGTACAGGGGATCTCACAGCCCGAGCTTTTCAGGAAGCCCTCACAGAAAAGTGAGGGCCATCAGGATGCCTGAAGCCCACTTCTCCTGCATTTATCTCTGGTGAATCTTGTATTCAAAACTCCAAATCTGTGTTTTATCTTTGGAATGCTGCTGGGATTCAAAACTCCAGATCTTAAAGGAGCCAGCACTGCCTTGATCTGCTCCCTCCTCCAGATTAGAGAATCGCTGTGCTCTGACTAGTGCCCATTGCACGAGAAAAACAGTACCCCACCTGTGCAGTGTCTGGATTCTATACTGTGGCAACACAAAATGGAGAGGCTATTTTAGCCACCTTCTGCACGTGCCTTGGACACTTGCCAATGAAAGGGTGTTTGCTGGCACCTACAGGGTCTTTTGTCCTTGGAGAGTCAATATATCCTCTTCCAAATGTATTCCAGAAATGGGATATAGCTCTCACAGTGTGACCCCTGAGATCCCTAAACCACTTTGGGTGTGCCTCTGGGCTACAGCCCTCCTTCTTTCCAGGAGCACATGCTATAGCTCCCCTTCAGTGAAAGTCCAACACTTCCAAAGTTCAGAGTTTGAGCTACATTCACTATTTCAAAAAAAAACAAAAACAAAAACAAAAACAAACAAACAAACAAAAAAACCCTGCCCAATCAGTTCTCCTAGCTCCCCAGTCTATAGTCTTTTGACTGGGTTTTCTTCTTGTGCAAACCCTGTCCCACACACTCTCAACATCTCTATCCCCTTTCTCTTCCTATGCAAGGGGTTCCCTGTCCTCCACAGCAAAGCAGCTTTTTTTCTCTCCCAATTCCTTTCCAGGCATCTCACACCTGCCATGTTTTCTTTTCCAACCATGCAAATACTTCTTCAAATCTTCAGATATATTTCTTGACGTTCCAAATTACATGACCTCAATACAGTGTGTTCAGGTACAAGAAAGCCCCAGGTCTCCCTACTTCTCTGCCATCTTAACTCTGCCCCCTCAACATC
Source organism: Martes martes (assembly GCF_963455335.1). Lineage (NCBI taxonomy): Eukaryota > Metazoa > Chordata > Mammalia > Carnivora > Mustelidae > Martes > Martes martes. Next base: position 45,970,111 of record NC_137897.1, read on the forward strand.
ATATTTCTTAATATCAGATTTCCCCCAACTGTCTAGTAAATTTTTTAAATGTTTATTCAAATCAAGATTTAAACAAAAGTATACATAGAATGATTTAATCAGTATGAGAAGGAGCCAGGTATGCCAAAGATTTAGGAAAATATTCTTGGCTAGGCAGATTACAAAAGTTGTGATATGGGGTAATCTTGCCTTCTTTTAATAACTGACAGAAGTTCAGCATAACTGGGGCATACTGAGTACAGTGATTGGTGAGAGAAGCATTCAGGTGCAAGAGTGGGAGGAGAAAGAACACTTAAGAGGCTACTACAGTGATCCAGACAAAAAATGATGAAAACCTGACTAGTATGTTGGGAGTGGATATGCAGAAAAGGAAGTGTACTGATGATTGAGAGGACACTGATAACAGATTTCTGTTTTGACAGACTGAGTGGACAGAGGTGTCATTTACAGAGATAGAGTGTTTTCCAGTGATCAATACAGTAAGTGGGAATTAAACATTGGTGCTCAACCAAGGTATACTTTTCTCTACTCCTGGTATTCCACAGGTTCTCTGGAACTGAGGTAACTGCAGAAATGCCTGTTTCATTGACTTCCAAAGATTAGGGTTCACTGCAATGGGTACCAGAGAATATCCCTGTTTCTGGTAGATGCTCTTTCAGCAGAGAACCATGAGGTTTGTACTTATTTGGGTACCACCTCTGGCATACAGTGCAGCCATTCATCTCCATCACACTTGCAATTATACAAAGCAGGAGATGCAGATATAAACATTTCTATTAAACATAACTTCCAAGTTTTAATTTTTAATAATGGCATCACCCAATCACTTTGGCTCAGAATGGATCATTATTTTTAACACTCTTTTATGCCCTTGGTTATTTGTTTCTAAATTTTCATTATTTCATTCTCAGATAGTTCTTTTATTGAGGATGTAGACATAATGACCAAGAGCATATATTATGAAGCTACACTGTTTAGATTTGACATGCCCAGTCTACCATCATTAGCAGAAATTTACTTCACCTTTTTCTGCCTCACTTTCCTTATTGAAGGATATTAATAGTGTGAAACACTTAGGATAATATCTGGGAAACCCTCAACAAATATTAACTGTTATTAAGGTGCTATCAGTTCCATCTCACTGCCACCCCCTGCTTAGGTGTTTTGTCTTGTTTAATTCTTTTTTCCAACAACTTTGATGAACTGTAGTTGAGAATTAAAGTTATATATGTTTGAGCTAGGGAACAATGGTGGTGGAGTAGAAGGACCCTAGGCTCACCTTGTCCCATGAATACAAACAGATAACTATCAAATCATCCTAAATAGCCCAGACATAGACCTGAAGACATACACAAACTACACAACTAAAGGGAAAAGCAAGGCCACATCAAAGAAGGTAGGAAGTGTGGAGATATGGTTTAGAGGAGAAATAGATTGGTAGTGCTGCAAAGGGAAAGGAGCCGTGGTCACAGAGAAGATCACACAGGGGAACACAAAAGGAATATGTTTACCCAAAGCCATTGGCTTGGAAAATGAGAGGGCCTGAATTTCCTGAGTTCTTGCAACCAGCAGGGATTTGAGCCTGAAGTTGTTTTGTTTTATTTTGTTTTTTTTTATTTTTATTTTTTCAGTGTTCCAAGATTCATTGCTTATGTGCCATACCCAGTACTCCATGCAATACATGCCCACCTTAATACCCACCACCAGGCTCTCCCAACCCCCACCCCTCTCCCCTCCAAAACCCTCAGTTTGTTTCTTAGAGTCCACAGTCTCTCCTTGGCTGAGATATAGCACAAAGGGCACTGCTCTTCTCCTAGAGAAAAGGCAGATAATACTGTCAGCAGACAGTATGGAAATGATGATCTCAAGAGTACCTGGGGCACACAATGGGAATAATATTTTCTCTTTTCAGAGGATGTCCCTAGGAGGCAACATTCACAGAGATACCTCTCCAGAAGCAAAGGAGGTGGCAGGTGCTGTTCTCTTCACCCACCCCTTAGCGTAAACACAGAGCCACCTGCAGAAAGTGGCACAGTGCACACTGACTGCCTCACTTGCATATACAAAGACCCACACCCCCACAAACTTGTGGGAATGACCTTTTCAGTCACACTTGCCTCAGTCCCTGAACAGAAGACCCCTGCCCCAGAAAAACAGCACAGATACCTGTCCACATGACATCTCCTGACCGGAGACTGCTGCAGGGCCTCGGTTCCAATAAAGGTGGTGACAGATCTCATTTCACAAGAAAAGCACACCTAGTTAAAACCCAACCATATTCAAAGCAGGAACCAGTTAAAACTCAGCCACATTCAAGGAAGGAACCAAACACTACCCACAGTAGGCAAGGAGATCCTCTGCAGATGACTGGCCTGAAGGATAGAGAAGACAAAATACAACAGCAGTGTGCATGTAGCACACACCAGAGGCACTCTTTGAAGTGTCAAGCCCTCACACTACATGACCTCTTCATAGGGCCATTACTTTCAGGATCAGGAGACATAACTGTCTTTTCTAACACAGAGAAGACAGAGATATTGACAGAATTCAAACGTGGAGGAATTTATCCCAGAAGAAAGAAAAAGATAAGGCCAAACCTAGAGATCCAAGTGAAACAGATATAAGTAAAATGTGTGATGGGGGATTTAGAGGGATAATCATGAGGATACACACTGGGCTTGAGAAAAGTATACAAATAATCAGCAAGACACTTAGTGCAGAGACAAAAGATTAAAAAAAATCAATCAGAAATTAATAGTTTAATAAATGAGATTAGAACAATGAACAACAGGATGGAAGATTCAGAAGAATGAATTAGTGACCTAGAAAACAAAGTAATGGAAAGTAATGAAGCTGAACAAAAGAGAGGAAGAATTATACAACATGAGAATAGATGTAAGGAACTCCGTAACTATTAAACATACTGAAATTTCTATTATAGTATTCCCAGTAGAAACACAGAAAAGGAGACAGAAAATTTATTTGAAAAAATACTAGCTGAAAACTTCCCTGATCTTGGAAAGGAAACAGACATCCATACCCAGGAGGCACAGAGAACTCCCATCAATATCAACAAAAGCAGGTGAACAAAAATATATTGTAATTAAATTTCAAAAATATAGTGATAAAGAAAAAAATCTTAAAAGCAACAAAACAAAAGAAGTCCTTAACATACATACAAAAACCCATAAGAATAGCTGGGGAGGGGCGCCTGGGTGGCTCAGTGGGTTGGAGCCTCTGCCTTCGGCTCGGGTCATGGTCCCAGGGTCCTGGGATCGGGCCCCGCATCGGGCTCTCTGCTCCGTGGAGAGCCTGCTTCCTCCTCTCTCTCCCTGCCTGCCTCTCTTGCCTACTTGTAATCTGTCTGTCAAATAAATAAATAAAATCTTTAAGAAAAAAAAAAAAAAGAATAGCTGGGGATATCCCAACAGAAATGTGGTGAGCCAGAAGGGAGTGTAATGATATCTTCAAGGTGCTGAACGGAAAAAATCTGCAGCCAAGAATACTCTTATCCAGGAAGGCTATCATTCAGAATAGGGGGCAGAAAGAGTTTCCCAGAGAAAAACTGGAGAGCACCATGCAAAAGAATGAAACTGGACCACTTTATTTCACATACAAAAAATAAAAAAATAAACTCAAAATGTGTGAAAGACCTAAATGTGAGACAGGAAACCATTAAAATCCTATAGAAGAACACAGGCACTAACCTCTTTGACATCAACCATAACAACTTCTTACTAGATATGTCTCTTGCGGCAAGGGAAAGAAAGCCATAAATAAACTATTGGGACTTCAACAAAATGAGAACCTTCTGACCAGTGAAGGAAACAATCGACAGAACTAAAAGGCAACCTATACAATAGGAGAAGGTATTTTCAAATAACATATCTGATAAAGGGTTGATATCCAACACATATAAAGGTCTTATGAAACTCAACACCCACAACACAAGTAAACCAGTTAAAACATGACCTAGAACACACGACTAGACATTTTGGCAAAGAAGGCATACAGGTGGCCAACAGACATATGAAAATATGCTCAACATCACTAATCATTGGGGAAATACAAACAAAAACTACAATGAGATATCACCTAACACCTGTCAGAATGGCTAAAATTAGTAATGCAGGGAACAACAGGTGTTGGCCAGGATACAGACAAAGGGGAACCCTCTTATACTGTTGGTGGGAATGTAAACTGGTGCAGCCACTCTGCAAAATAATATAGAGGTTCCTTAAAAAGTCAAAATTAGAGCTACTCTATGATCGAGCAACTGCGGTACTAGGTATTTACCCACAGGATACAAAAATACAGATTCAGTGGGGATATATGCACCCTGATATTTATAGCAGTATTATCAGCAATAGCTAAATTATGGAAAGAGCCCAAATGTCCATTTACTGATGAATGGATAAAGAAGAAGTGATATATATATCAAAGTAATATATTAATATTAATCATAGATATTAGATTATTAGAATAGTAATCATAATAAAGAATGAAATCTTGCCATTTGCAATGATGTGGATGGAATTAGAGCATGCTGTGAAATGAGAAGTAACTCAGCCAGAGAAAAACAAATACCATATGATTTCACTCATATGAGGAATTTAAAAATCAACGAAATGATCATAGGGGAGAAGGAGAGGCAAACCAAGAAAAAGACTCTTAGCTATAGAGAACAAACCAATTATTTCCAGAGGGCAGGTGGGTGGTGGAATGGATTAAACTTGTGATGGGGATTAAGGAGTGAACTTATGATGAACACTGGGTGTTATATGTAAGAATAGAATCACTGAATTGTACACCTGAAACTAATATTATGCTGTATATTAACAACCTGAATTTAAATTAAAAAAAAAAAAGCCATTGGGAATAGCTGCATGCTTAACATATGGGAAACATACTGTGACTAAACCTTTTGTCAAGTAGCACCTACTTTCATTAAGATATAAGTGTATATAAAGTTATGTGTAGAAATATATGAGAATAGCTGTATGCTTAACTCATTGGAACTACCATGTGTATAATACACCCTTCAACTAATGTCTTCTTTGAATAAGATGCAGGTGTTTGAAAATGTATGTGTAGAAGTGTACAGGAATATCCACATGTTTAACACTGAAACCACACTATGCATAATCCATCTTTCAAGTATCATCTTCTTTCATTAAAAATTTCTACCCATACCTGTAGAGGGATATGGGAATAGTCATATACTTAACTCATTGACAGTACACGGTGTATAAATCATCATTCAATTAACAACTTCCTTATCCATATATATGTGTGTTTATAAATGTATGTGTAGAAGTATAGGGAGAATATGCGTACTCTTACCTGAATGAAACTAAATGGTGTATAATGCATGTTTCAGGTAGCACCTTCTTTCATTAAGATATAAGTATTTATAAACATGTTACAAGCATATGGGAAAAGCCCTGTCCTTACTTCATAGAAACTACACTGTGTGTAATCCCTTGCTCAAATAACGTTTTTTATTAATATATATGTGTTTGTAAATGGATGCATAGGAGCATAATGGAAGAACCTTGTGCTTAAACATGCTGAAACTACACTGTGTTTAAACTGTCATTCAAGTATCATCTTATTTCATTAATATAAATGACTAACACCCTAACCCTAACACTAACCCTAACCCTTAATCCTTAACACTAAATCTAAACCTCTGGAGAATTCTCTAAACTTCAGGATACCAGGCATATACCCTTATCCAGGCCATAAAGCCTAACTTTACATTTGAGCAGAAGAAGAAAGGAAGAAGAAGATAATGATGATGAAGATGAACAAGAAGAAGAAGAAGGGGGAGGAGGAAGAAGAGGAGGGGGAAAAAGAAGGAGAAAAAAGAAGGAGAAGGAGAAGAAAAAGAAGTGAGATATATATATATATATATGTATCTGTATATATATATATACATACATACATATATATACACATACATACATACATACATATCAATAGATAGACTCACACTCACAATGGAATATTGGTCAGCTATTTAAAAAAAAAGAATGAACTCTTGCCATCACCAATGATGTGGATGGAGCTAGAGAGGCATATGCTAACCAAACTTAGACATGCACAGAAAGACAAATAACATGTGATTTAGAATCTAAGAAACAACTCAGCGAAGGGGAAAAAAGAGAGACAACCTGAGAAACAGACAACTAACTATAGAGAACAAACTAATTGTTACCAAAGTAGAGGTGAGTAGGGGCATGGGTTAAGTAGGTGATAAGGATTAAGGTGTGCACTTGTTCTAGTGAGCATCTGGTATTGTATGGAAGTGCCAAATCACTATTTTTTACCCTGAAACAAATCGTACATATGTGATAAGTAACTGAAACTTGAATAAAAACTTAATGAAAAAGTTTTCCAGAAAAATAAGAACTAAAGCAGTTCAGGACTACTAAACCAGATGTGCGGGAAATATTGAAGGGGACCCATTGAGTGCAAAGGAGAGGCCAAAAGTGACAAAGACAAGAGAGGATCAGAGAAAATCTCCAGAAACAAGGACAAAACAAGTAATAAAATGGTACTAAATACATGCCTATCAGTAATTACTTTGAATATAAATAGATTAACTGCTCCAATCAAAAGACATAAAGTGTCAGAATGGATTTTAAAAAATGGACCAATCTATTTGCTGCCTACATGAAACTGATTTTAGACCTAAAGAGAACCAGCAGACTGAAAATGAGGAGACAGAGAAATTTTATCACTCAAATGGCTGTCAAAAGAAAGCCAGAGTGTCAATACTTATATTAGACAAGCTAGATTTAAAACAAAGACTTTAACAAGACAGAAATAATGGCAATATATAATCATAAATATGACAATCCAACAAGAAGATAACATTTGTATAAAGATTTATGCACCTAACATGGGAGCAACCAAATATATAAGATAATTAATAACAAATATAAAAGGACTAATTGATATTAATACAACAATAGTAGGGGACTTTTTATTTTTTAAGATTTTATTTGTTTGACACAAAGAGAGAGACCAAGCACAAGCTGGGGGTGCAACAGAGGAGGAGGGAGAACCAAGCTCCCCACTGGGCAAAAAGCCAGACACAGGGCTCCAGCCCAGGATGGTGGGAACATGACCTGAACAGAAGGCAGATGCTTAACCAACTGAGCCACCCAGGCCCCCCAGTAAGAGACTTCAACACCCTAGTTACACCAATGAACAGAGGAACTAAACAGAAAATCAACAAAGAAACAATGACTTTGAATGACACACTGTACCAGGTATACTTAACAGATATATTCAGAAGATTCCATCCTAAAATAGAGTACACATTCTTCTCACATGCACTTGGAACAATCTCTAGATAGATCATATATTAGGTTACAAAAAAGACCTCAACAAATATGAAAAGGTTTAAAACATACCATACAACTTTTCTGATGACAACGCTATGAAACTAGAAGTCAACCATAAGAAAAAAAAAATATGGAGAGAGTATAAATACATGAAGGTTAAACAATATGCTACTAAACAATGAGTGAATCAACCAGAAAATCAAAGAAGATATTTAAAAATGCATAGAAACAAATGAAAATGAAAATTGTCCAAAATTGTCCAAAACATTTGAGATGCAGCAAAAGTGGTCCAGAGAGGGAAGTATATAGAGATATAGGTCTATCTCAAGAAGCAAAAAATCTCAAATAAACAACTCAACCTTACACCAAGAGAAGCTAAGATAAGAAAAACAAAGCCAAAGCCAGCAGAAGGAAGAAAACAAAGATTAGAGCAGAAATAAATGATATGAAAACTTAAAAATAAAATAAAATAAATAAAACAGATCAACAAAACAAAGAGCTGGCTCTTCAAAAAATTAATGAAATTGGTAAACCTTTAGTCAGACCCATCAAAAAGAGAAAGGACCCATATAAAAAAGAGGGGAAAAAACAACCAACATTACAGAAATCCAAATTAGTATAAGAGAATCTGCAAAAAAAAAAAAAAAAAAAAAAAAAAAAAAAAAAAAAAAAGCCCTAAAATTGGACAACCTGGAAGAAATGGGTAAGATCCTAAGGCCATACAAACTACCAAAACTGAAACATTAAGAAATGGCAACTTGAATAGAAAAATAATCAGGATAGTAATTGAATCAGTAATCGAAAAACTGCCAAGAAGCAAAACTCCGAGGCAAGATGGCTACACAGGCGACTTCTACAAAACATTTAAGAAGAGTTAATACTTATTCTTCTCAAACTATTGCAAAAAAATAGAAAAGGATAGAAAACTTCCAAATTCATTCTATGAGGCTTGCATTACCCTGTTACCAAAACCAGATAAACACACCAATATGAACAAACAAACAAACAAACAAAAGGAAGTACAGGCCAATACACCTGATGTACACAGATGTAAAAATTCTCAACAAAATACTAGCAAACCAAATCCAACATTACATTAAAAAAAAAAAAAACATTCACCACAATCAAGTGGGATTTGTTCTTGGCTTAAAATTGTGTCTCATATTCACAAAGCAGTCAACATGATACAGCACGTTAATGAAAGAAAGGATAGGATCTATATGATTATTTCAATAGGTGCAGAAAAACTATTTGACAAAGTACAACATCCATTCATGATAAAGACCTCAACAAAGTCAGGTTAAAGGAAACATACCTCATCATAAAAAAGAACCATATACAAAAAACCCACAGATAGGGCGCCTGGGTGGCTCAGTGGGTTAAAGCCTCTGCCTCCGGCTCAGGTAATAATCCCAGGGTCCTGGGATCGAGTTCTGCATCGGGCTCTCTGCTCGGCAGGGAGCCTGCTTCCTCCTCTCTCTGCCTGCCTCTCTGCCTACTTGTGATCTCTTCTGTCAAATAAATAAAATCTTAAAAAAAAAACAACCCACAGCTAATATCATCCTTAATGGGGAAAAACTGAAAGGTTTTCCTGTACTGTCAGGAAGAAGACAGGAATGTCCACTAACACCACTGTTATTTAACGTAATACGGTAACTCCTAGCCACAGGAATCAGACAATTAAAATAAATAAAATGCATCCAAATCAGCAAGGAGGAAGTAAAACTTTCACTATTTGCAGATGATATGCTACTCTATATAGAAAACCTGAAACTCTGCACCAAGAAGAAGAAGAAGAAGAAGAAGAAGAACAAGAAGAAGAAGAAGAAGAAGAAGAAGAAGAAGAAGAAGAAGAAGAAGAAGAAGAAGAAGAAGGGGAAGCTGTTAGAAATGATAAAGGAATTGAGCAAAGTCACAGGATTTAAAAAAAAAATCAATGTATGGAAACTTTCATTTGCAAGCACCAATAATGAAGCAACAGAGAGTTTGACTTCTTCATTGACAACTTGAATAATTTTGTTTATTTTTGTTGTATGATTGCTGTTGCTAGGACTTCTAGTACTGTGTTGAACAGCAGTGGCAGAGTGGGCATCCTTGTCATGTTCGAGATCTCAAAGGGAAGGCCATCAGCTTTTCCCCATTGAGAATAATATGCGCTGTGGGTTTTATATAGATAGATTTTACAAAGTTGAGGAATGTTCCCTCTATCCCTATACTTTGAGGCGTTTTAATCAGGAACGGATGCTGTATCTTGTCAAATGCTTTTTCTGCATCAACTGAGAGGACCATGTATTTCTTCTCTTTTTTCTTATTGATTTGTTCCATCACATTGATAGATTTGCAAATCTTGAGCCACCGTTGCATCCAGGAATAAATCCTACCTGGTCATGGTGATGATCTTTTTAATGTAAAGTTGGATTTTATTAGCTGTGATCTTGTTGAGAATCTTAGCATCCATATTCATCGGGGATATTGGTCTGAAATTCTCCTTTCTGAGGTGTTTTTTGCTTGGTTAGGGGATCAAGGTAATGCTGGCTTCATAGAAAGACAGATCTCCAAAGCTTGAAATCAGGCAATGTGATGACCCCAGTTTTGTTTTTCTTTTTCAACATTTCCTTACCAATTTGGGGTCTCTTCTGGTTCCACACAAATTTTAGGATTGATTGTTCCAGCTCTTTGAAATATGCTGGTGGAATTTTGATCGGAATGGCATTGAAAGTATATAGATTGCTCTAGGCGGTATAGACATTTTAACAATGTTTATTCTTCCGATCCATGAGCATGGAATGCTTTTCCATCTTTTTGTGTCTTCTTCAATTTCTTTCATGAGTGTTCTGTAGTTCCTTGAGTACAGATCCTTTACCTCTTTGGTTAGGTTTATTTCCAGGTATCTTATGGTTCTTGTTGCTGTAGTAAATGAAATCTATTCTCTGATTTCCCTTTCTATATTTTCATTCTTATTGTATAAGAAAGCAACTGATTTCTGTACATTGATTTTGTATCCTGCCACATTACTGAATTGCTATATGAGTTCTAGTAGTTTGGGGGTGGAGTCTTTTGGGTTTTCTATATAAAGTATCATGTCATCTGCAAAGAGAGAGAGAGAGTTTGATTTCTTTTCCAATTTGAATACCTTTTATTTCTTTTTGTTGTCTGATTGATGTTGCAAGGATGTCTAGTACTATGTTGAACAACAGTGGCCAGAGTAGACATTCTTATATCCCTATACTTTAAAGCGTTTTAATAAAAAGCGAATGCTGTATCTTTTCAAATGCTTTCTCTGCATCAATTGAGAGGACCATGTGGTTCTTCTCCTTTCTTTTATTGATTTGTTCTATCACATTGGTTGATTTGTGAACGTTGAACCACCCTTGCATCCCATGAAGAAATCACACCTGGTCATTGTGAATAATCTTTTTAAGGTACTGTTGGATCCTATTACCTAGGATCTTGTTGAGAATCTTAGCATCCATATTCATCAGGAATATTGGTTTGGAATTCTTCTTTTTGGTGGGGTCTTTGCCTGGTGTGTGGATCAGGGTAATGCTGGCATCATAAAAGGAGTCTGAAAGTTTTCCTTCTGTTTCTACTTTTGGAAACAGCTTCAGGAGAATAGGTATTATTTCTTCTTTGAATGTTTGGTAGAATTCTCCAGGTAATGTCTCAGGTCCTGGGTTCTTGTTTTCTGGGAGGTTTTTATCACTACTTCAATCTCCTTACTAGATATTGGTCTATTCAGATTGTCAATTTCTTCCTGATTCAGTTGTGGAAGTTTATAGGTTTCCAGGAATGAATCCATTTCTTCTAGGTTGCTTAACTTATTGGCATATGACTGTCAATAATAATTTCTGATAATTGTTTCTATTTCCTTGGTGTTAGTCGTGATCTCTCCCTTTTCATTCAGAATTTTATTAATTTGGGTCCTTTCTCTTTTTTTTTTTTTTTGGATTAGTTTGGCCAGTGCCTTATCGATCTTACTGATTCTTTCAAAAAACACTGTGATCACCAAGACAGCATGGTATTGGCATAACAACAGACACATACACCAGTGGAACAGAGTAGAGAGCCCAGATATGGACCCTCAGCTCTACGGTCAAATATTCTTCAACAAAGCAGGAAAAAATGTACAGTGGAAAAGAGTCTCTGCAATAAGTGGTTCTTGGAAAATTGGACAGCTATGTATAGAAGAATGACACTCGACCATTCTCTTATACCATACACAAAGATAAACTCAAAATGGAAAAAGACCTCAATGTGAGGCAGTAATCTATCATAATCCTAGAGGAGAACATAGGCAGTAACCTTTTTGACATTGGCCACAGCAACTTCTTTCAAGACAGGTCTCAGAAGGCAAAGGAGAAAAAGCAAAAATGAACTTTTGGGGCTTCATCAAGATCAAAAGTTTCTGCACAACAATGGGAACAGTCAACAAAACAAAGAGGCAACCCACGGAGTGATAGAAGATATTCACAAACAGCACTACAGATAGAGAGCTAACATCCAAGATCTATAAAGAACTTCTCAAACTCTACACCCCAAAAACAGATAATAATTTCAAAAAATGGGCAGAGGACATGAACAGACACTTCTCCAAAGAAAACATACAAATGACTAGCAGACACATGAAAAAAATGTTCATCATCCTTTGCCATCATGGAGACTCAAATCAAAACTACATTGAGATACCACCTTACACCAGTTACAATGGAAAAGATTAACAAGACAGGAAACAACGTGTGTTGGAGAGGATGTGGAGAAAGGGGAACCCTCTTACACTGTTGGTGGGAATGCAAGTTGGTGCAGCCACTTTCAAAAACAGTGTGGAGATTCCTTGAAAAATGAAAAATAGAGCTACACTATGACCCTGCAATTGCACTCCTGGGCATTTACCCCAAAGATATAGATGTAGTGAAAAGAAGGGCCATATGTACCCCAATGTTCACAGCAGCAGTGGCCACAATTGCCAAACTGTGGAAAGAGCCAAGATGCCCTTCAACAGATGAATGGGTTATGAAGATGTGGTCTATATATATAATGGAATATTACTCATCCATTAGAAAGTATGAATACCCAACTTTTGCATCAACATGGATGGAACAGAGGAGGTAATGCTGAGTGAAATAAGTCAAACAGAAAAATTCATTTATCATATGGTTTCACTTACTTGTGGAACATAAGGAATAACATGGAGGACATTAGGAGAAGGAAAGGAAAAGTGAATTGGGGCAAATCAGAATGGGGATGGGCCATGAGAGACTGTGTATGCTGAGAAATAATCTTAGGGTTTTAGAGGTAGGGGGTGGTGGGATGAGTGAGCCTGTTGGTGGGTATTAAGGGGGGAATGGATTGCATGGAGCACTGGGTGTTGTACATAAACAATGAATCTCGGAACACTGCACCAAAACTAATGATGTATTTTATGGTGGCTAATATAACAGAATCAAATAAATAAATAAATGTGAAGCAACAGAAAGAGAAATTAACAAAGCAATCCATTTACAATTGAACAAAACCAATAAGATATCTAAGAATAAACATAACCAAAGAGGTGAAAAACCTCGACTGCAAAAACTAAACACTCATGAAAGAAATTACAAATGAGGAAAAGAAATGAAAAATCATACCATGGTCATGGATTAGAAGAACAAATTGTTAAAATGTTTATACTACCCATAGAAATCTACACATTTAATGTAATTCAGTATCAAAATACCAACAGCATTTTTCACAGTGTGAGAATAAACATTCTTAAAATTTGTATGGAATCACACAAGACCCTGAGTGGCAAAAGTGATCTCGAAAAATAAAAGCAATGGTGGAGGCGTCACACTTGTGAACTTCAAGTGATATTACAAAGCATTAGTAATCAAAACATTAGATAGTGGCACAAAAATAGACATGTAGATCAATGAAACAGAATAGAAAAACCAGAAATGAAAAAGAACGAAAAAATGGAAGAACAAAAGAATTAAAAGAAAGAAAGAAAATGGAAGGAAGGAAGGAAGGAAAGAAGGAAAACCAGAAATGAGCACCTGTATGGTCAATTAATCTTCAACAAAGCAGGAAAGAATACCAAATGGGAAAAGAGTGTCTTTTCAACAAATGGTGTTGGGAAAAGTGGACAACAGTATGGAAAAGAATAAAAGTGCATCACTTTCTCACAGCACAAAAAAATAAATTAAAAATGGAATAAAGACCTAAATGTGAAGCCTGAAACCATAAAAATCATTAAAAAATTTAAAAGTGAAAAGAAGGGCCATCTGTACCCCGATGTTTATAGCAGCAATGGCCACGGTCGCCAAACTGTGGAAAGAACCAAGATGCCCTTCAACGGATGAATGGATAAGGAAGATGTGCTCCATATACACTATGGAGTATTATGCCTCCATCAGAAAGGACGAATACCCAACTTTTGTATCAACATGGACAGGGCTGGAAGAGATTATGCTGAGTGAAATAAGTCAAACAGAGAGAGTCCAGTATCATATGGTTTCACTTATTTGTGGAGCATAACAAATAATATAGAGGACAAGGGTAGATGGAGAGGAGAAGGGAGTTGAGGGAAATTGGAAGGGAAGGTGAACCATGAGAGACTATGGACTCTGAAAAACAACCTGAGAGTTTTGAAGGGGCGGGGGGTGGGAGGTTGGAGGAACCAGGTGGTGGGTATTAGGGAGGGCACAGATTGCATGGGGCACTGGGTGTGGTGAAAAAACAACAATTACTGTTACGCTGAAAATAAATAAAAAATTTTAAAAAATTTAAAAAAAAATTTAAAAAAACATAAAAAGAGGAGATCACAGAGAGTAACTTCTATGACATTGGCCATTGGAACTTCTTTCTAGGTATGTCTCCTCACACAAGGAAACAAAAGAAAAATAAACTGTCATGCCTACATAAAAATCAAAAGCTTCTGCACAATGAAGAAAACAATCAACAAAACAGAAGGTAATCTGTGAAATGGGAGAAGATGGTTGCAAATGACATATCCGATAAAGGGTTACTATCCAATATCTAAGTAACTTATAAAACTAATCATCCAAACAATGAAAATCCAATTAAAAAATGGGCAGAAGACATGAATAGACAGTTTTCCAAAGAAGACCTACAGATGAGCACCAGACACATGAAAACATGCTCAATATCGCCATCATCAGGGAATTGAAAATCAAAACTACAATGAGATATCAATTTACCCCTTTCAGAAAAGCTAAAGTCAACAACACAGAAAACAACAGGTATTGGCAAGGAGGTGGAGAAAAAGGAACATTTGTGCACTGTTGATGGGAATGCAAACTGGTGCACCACTCTGGAAAAACAGTATGGAGGTTCCTCAAAAATTAAAAATAAAACTACCCTGTGGTTGAGCAATAACACTACTAGGTATTTACACAAAAAATACAGAAATACTAGTTCAGATGAATATGTGCACCACGATGTTTATAGCAGCATTATCCACAATAGCCATATTATGGAGACAGTCCAAGTGTCCACTGGCTGATGAACGGATAAAGAAGATATAATATAAATAATGTATATATATTATATATATATTATATATATTATATATATACACACACATATATATGTATATATGTATAATATATATGTATATACACACACACACACACACACACACACACAATGGAATATAACCAAGCTTTAAAATAGAATGAAATCTTGCCATTTGCAGTTATGTGGATGGACAGGAAACAACAGGTTATTAAACAAAGGTTATTAAACAAACAAAGGTTATTGAACAAAGTCAGAGAAAGAAAAATACCATATGATTTCACTCATACAGAATTTAAGAAACAAAACAAATGAACATAAGGAAAAGAGGGAGGCAAATGAAGAAACACACTCTCTTTTTAAAAAGATTTTATTTATTTGACAGAGAGAGAAAGAGAGTGCACAAGCAGGAGGAGCCACAGGCAGAGGGAGAGGGAGAAGCAGGCTCACTGCTGAGCAGAGAGTCATCCTGACCTGAGCTGAAGGGAGATGCTTAACTGCTTAACTGACTGAGCCACTCAGGCACCCCAGGGAAACACACACTTGAGAGAACAAACTGATTGTTACCAGATGGGAGGTGGGGGGGGGGACTGGGTTAAATAGGTGATGGGGATTAAGGAGTGCACTTGTGATAAGCACCAGGTGTTGTATGGAAGTGCTGAATCACTATATTGTACACCTGGAACTAACGTTACACTGTATGTTAACTAAGTGGAATTTAAATAAAAACTTTAATAAATAAATGAAATTGTATATTTAATATATGCAATTTGTTAATTTGATATATGTACACATTGTGAAATATTCACCACAATCAACCTAATTAACACATTCGTTACTTCATAGTTACTTTTTTAGTAAGGGGAACACCTAAGTTCTACCCTCTCAGCAAACTTCAAGTATACAGTACAACATTTTTAAATACAGTCAAATTGTTTTATATTAGATCTCCAGGACTTACGTATCCTGCAAAACTGATATTTTGTTCTCCTTATCAACACCCCACCAGCCTCTAGTAATCACAATTATTCTTTTTTTTTAAAGATTTTATTTATTTATTTGACAGAGAGAGAGAGGTCACGAGTAGGCAGAGAGAGAGGGGGAAGCAGGCTCCCCACCGAGCAGAGAGCCCGATGCAGGGCTTGATCCCAGGACCCTGAGATCATGCCCTGAGCCGAAGGCAGAGGCTTTAACCCACTGAGCCACCCAGGTGCCCCACAATTATTCTTAATATATATTTTATTTTATTTTAAATTACAGTATTATTAGTATTCAGTTTTATATTAGTTTCAGGTATACAGTATAATGATTCAACATAAAATATATCACACAGGTCTCATCACAACAAGTGCACTCCTTAATTAATTACCATTATACCTTTTTCTCACCCACCCCCACCCCTCCTCTGGTACCATCAGTTTGTTCTTTACAGTTAAGAGTCTGTTTTTTAGTTTGCCTCTTTCTCTCTCTTTTTTCCCCCTTTACTCATTTGTTTCTTAAATTCCATATATGAATGAAATCATTTGGTATTTGTCTTTCTAAGACAGACTTATTTTGTTTAGCATAATACTGTCTAGCTCCATCCAGGTCATTGCAAATGGGAAGATTTCATTTATTTTTATGGCTGAGTTATATATATTTTATTACTGATTCATTTTCTTTGCTGATTATTATGTTGCTCAAGCTTTCTATTTCTTCCTATTTCAGTTTTGGTTGTTTATGTTTTTCTAGAAATTCATCCATTTCTCTCAGGTTGTCCAAATTGTTGGCATGTAGTTTTTCATAATATTCTCTTATAATGATAGTACATTATAATACATTAATTATAATGTATTTCTGCAGTATTGGTTGTTATTTCTCTTCTCTATTTTGTGATTTTATTTATGTGCATCATCTTCCTTTTTTTGATAACTATGGCTAAGGGTTTATCAGTTTCATTATTTTTTTTTTTTTTACAAAGCCACCTCTTTGTTTTGGCTCTTCTAATTTTCTTTTTTTTTAGTTTCTGTATAATTTATTATTTATGCTCTAATCTTTATTATTCTGTTCCTTCTACTGCCTTTAAGCTTTGTTGTTCTTTTTCTGGCTTTTTTAAGTTTGGGGTTAGGTTGTTGGAGATTTTTCTTTCTTCTTGAGGTAGGGGTGTACTGCTATATAGTTTCCTTTTGGAGCATTTTTGCTACATTCCAAGTTTTTGGAGTGTTGTGTTTTCATTTTTATTTGTTTCCCTGTATTTTAAAATTTCTTTTATTTTCTGGTTGACCCACTCATTCTTTAGTAGAATGTTGGGTAACCTCCTTGTAATTTTGGTCTTTCTAGATTTTTTAAAGATTTTATTTATTTATTTGAGAGAATAGAGGAGGAGAGGGGCAGAAGAAGAGGGAGAGCAGACTCCTCACTGAGCAGGGAGCCCAACATGGGGATTGATTCAAGGACCCTGGGATCATGACTTGAGCCAAAGGCAAACACATAACTTACTGAGCTACTCAGACACCCATGGTCTTTACAGATTTTTTTTAATGATTTACTTCTAGTTTCATACAATTGTGGTTGGAAAATATCCATGATGTGCTTTCAGTCTTTTTGTATTTGTTGAGGCCTGTTGTGTGACTTAATGTGTAATCTATTCTGCAGAATGTTCCCTGTGTGCTTGAAAAGAATGTTATTCTGCTGTTTTAGGAAGAAACATTCTGAACATATCTGTTAAGTCCATTTGGTCCAGTGTGTCATTCAAAGCCATTGATTTCTCATTGATTTTCTGTTTATTTGATATGTCCATTGTATTACATACATACATATTTCCACTTTTATGTCTTCTTGTTTGATTTACTCTTTTTGATTGTATTGTCTTATTTGTCTCTTATTACACTCTTTGTTTTAAATCTAATTTGTCTGATATGAGTGTTGCTACTCTGGCTTTCTTTTGACCCTCATTTGTATGAAAAATGTTTCTCTGACACCTCACTTTCAATCTGCAGGTGTACTCGGGCCTAAAGTGAGTCTCTTGTTAAACAGCATATAGATGGGTATTCTTCTTTTTATTCATTCTGACATCCTATGTCTTTTGATTGGAGCATTTATTTCATTAACATTCAAAGTAATTATTGATAGATATGTATTTAGTGCTATTTTGTTACTTTCTTTGACATTGTTTCTGAATATTTTCTCTTATCTTTTCATCTTTATCACTTTTGGTATCTCTTTTTCACCCAAAGAGCATCCTTTAATATTTTCTGCATGACTGGTTTCATGGTCACAAGCTCCTTTAGTTTTTATTTGTCTGGAGAAACTATTTTTCTTTCCTTATATTCTGAATGATAGCCTTGCTGGTTAAAGCATTCTTGGCTACAGATTTTTCCCATTCAGCACTTTCAATATATCATGCCATTCCCTTCTACCTTGGCACATTTCTGTGAGAAATCTCCAGCTAGCCTTTTATGTTTTCCATTGTATGTTAAGGACTTCTTCTATTTTTTTTTTCATACTTCTTTTAAGATTTTTTTCTTTGTCACTACATTTTGCAAATTTAAGTACAAAATGTCTTGTTGATTGCCAGCTTTTGTTGATTTTGATGAGTTCTCTGTGCCTCCTGATCTGAATATCTGTTTCCCTTCCTAGATTAGGGAATTTTCAGCTATTATTTCTTCAAGTAAAATTTGTGCCCTCTTTTTTTCTATGCTTCAACTGGGGCTCCTTATAATACAGATGTCATTATGTCTGGTGGAGCCACTGACTTGTCTATTCCCATGTTGCACAATTCTTCCTTCACTCTTTTGGTCATCTTAATTATTTTCCATTACTTTGTATTTTAAGTTTATAATTTGTTCCTCTGCTTCTTCCAGTCTTTTCTTCCTTACATCATGTTTATATCTAATCTCATTGCACATTTCATCTCTGATTTATTTTTTTAAGTCTTTTATCTCCGTGGTAAGGGTCTGACTGGTGTCTTATATACTTTTCTCAAGCTTAGTGTGTATTCATATGATTGTTGCCATAAATTCTCCATCAGGTATATTACTTATATCTGTTTCACCTAGATCTCTGCCCATGGCCTCAACTTGTTCCTTCAATTGGAATATATTCTTCTGTCTTTGCATTTTATCTATGTCTCTGCCTTCTTTGTGTTAGAATAGCCAGTTATGTCTCCTGTTCCTCAAAACATGTAAAGGTCATGTAATGACCAGGTCCTGGCACTTCAGGAGTGTCTGGTGTGTGTTGCATGTATTCTGCTGTTGTGTTTTGGCAGCTCTAACCTCAGGTCAATTGTCTGTACAGGGACAATGTTTGGTCCCTGAATTGAATCTGGTGAATTTTAACTTGGTGTGCTCTGGTCTGCTTATGAAATGAGACCCATCACTACCTCCACCAGAACTGAGGCCATGCAGAGATCTCTGGTTAGGAAATGCGGCATGGGCAGGGGTTTGTGCAGGTGTTCTGAGTGGGGGTGGGAGTTTCAATGAACTGGCTTTCAGGCAAGCATGACTCTGAAAGGCTGTCTCATCAGAGTGTGGGGTGTTAAGCCTGGTGTATGCAAGTTACGCAGCCAGTGTTGGCACTGCAGTGCTTTCCACAGGTGGCTCTGTTTATGCTGGGGGACAGAGGAGGGAAATGGCATCAGCCAACACCTTTTCCCCAGATAGATGTCTCTGAGAATGCTGCCTCTTGGGGACATACTCCAAAAGAGTAGAATTGTCTCCTCCATATGTGCCCCAGGGACTCTTCAAATCACTGTTTCCATGCTCTCTCTGGGTTATTTGCCTGCCTACTCTCCTGGAGCAGTGCAGTGCCTTCTGGGCTCTATACCATTGAAGCCCCCAGTCCTTTAAAACTCCATGCTTTAAGCTCCACTGATTGCAAGAACTCATGAATTGCAGCCCCTCTCCTTTTTCAAGACAGTGTCTTTGGGAAACATGTCTTGCATAGTCCCCTGTGTGCTCCCCTCTCTCTCTCTTGCCCTCTCTGCAACCATGTTTCCTCCCCTCCACAGCCCTGGGATCCATTTCTCCCCTAAACCACATCTCCACACTTCTCTCCCTTTATTTGTGGAGTTTTTCTTCACAATGAAAGTCAGTCTTCAGGTCTATTTCTGGGTATTTAGGATGATTCAATAGTTATCTGGTTGTGTTCATGGGCTGAGGTGAGCCTAGTGTTCTCCTACTCCATTGCTATCTTTCCCCAACTTCTTGTTGGGTTTTGATATATGGTTACCATTAGGTTTGTGTAAAACATCTTCTGCATATAGCAGTCTATATTAAGTTGATTGTCATTTAAGTTTCAACCCATTTTTCACTCCTTTCCTCCTCACCTTTGGGTAAATGTTACCATATTTTACATCCTTTTATTTTGTCAGTTCTTGGCTCATTTTTTACAAAAATATTCATTGTTAGTGCTTTTGTGTTTCTTACCATCGGGCTGTCACTTTGGATCTCCCCTTTCCACTCAAAGTATCTCCTTTAATATTTATTGCAGGCTTAGTTTAATGGTCAGGAACTTCTTTAGTTTTTGTCTGGGAAACTCTTTATCTTTCTTTCTATTCTAGATGATAGCCTCCCTGGATAGAGTGTCCTTATCTGCATATTTTTACCATCAGCAGTTTGAATATACCATGCCTTCTGACTTGCAAGCTTTCTGTTGAAAAGTCTTCTGCTAGCCTTATGGGTTTTCCTTTGTCACTATTAGGTCACTATTTTGTTCTTCTGCTTCTTCCAGCCTGCTCTTCATTCCATCAAGTGTGTTTCTTATTTCATGTATTGAGCCCTTTATCTCTGCTATGTTATTCCTTATCTCTGTTCTCTGTGTCTCACTCATGTCTTCCACTTTTTCTCAAGCCCACTGAGTATCCTTATGATCATTACTTTAAATTCTCTATCAGGCATGTTGTTTATATATGTTTTGCTTAGATCTCTAGCTGTGGCCTTATCCTGTTCTTTCATTTGGGATAAATTTCTCTATCTTTTCATTTTTGTCTAAGTCTCTGTGTCTGTTTCTCTGTATTAGGAAAGTCAGCCACATCTCCTGTTCTTGAGGGTAATGGTCTTATGAAGAACAGGTCCTCTAGTGCCCTCTTCCCTAGCGTCTCCTGTTCCCCAGATCCTCACACTTCCCAGAGTATCTATAGTGTGTGCCCTGTGTGCTGTGTTGTTTTTCCTGGCTGCCTTATTCTTCAGACTAGTTGTTTGTAGAGACTCTCTTACCAGTTGTGGGGAGTGTTTGGTCCATGGCCTGAATGTGGTGCTTTTTAACTAGTTGTGCTCTAGACTCTTTGTGAAATGAGACCTGTTACCACTACTGCTAGAATCAAGTTTTTGCAAAACTCATGAGATGGGAGACACAATGTGAGCAAGTTATTAAGGCAGTCTTCTGGGGGAAGGGTCCACGGTGCTAGGACTGGGGCAAGCTAGACTGAGAAGGGTAGTTCCACCAGAGCATGGGGTGGTGAGGCTTGGAGCAAGCTGGATAATTAGGAAGTGTAGACACTGTTCTGGTTCCCACAGGGGTCTTCTGCTTATGCTGAGGGGCAGGGAAGGGAAAATGGCACCAGCCACCAGAAGGATTGCTCCATAAACACTACCATTCTGGCATAGGCTCTGAGATGAGTGAATAACCTCCCCACTCTGTGCCCTAGGCACTCTTCCAGTCACTGTTTCCATGTTCTATGTCCACTGGTTGTTTGCCCACCTTATCTCTAGGGGCAGCCCCAGTACCCTCCAGGTTCTATCCCATCAAAGCCCATTGACATTTAAAACTCCAGGTTTTAAGTCCTGCTGGTTGCAAGGCTCATGAAATTCAATCCCTCTTGCTTTCCAAGCCAATTGCTGTAAGTCTTTGTTTTCTCTGTGTGCTCACCTGTGTGTTAGCCTGACTCTTGCCTTTCTCCATAGCTATGGATCCCTCTCCACCACAGCAGCCACAATCAGTTTCTCTCCCAAACACTCTTTTCACTTCCTACATTCTTCAATGCAGCCTCTTCTCTACCTTTAGTTATGGACTCTGTTCTGCCAGTCTTTAGGTCAATTTCTAGGGTATTTTGGATGATTTGATAGTTATCTAGTTGCATTCATGGGACAAGGTGAGCCTAGGGTCCTCCTACTTCATCACAAATTTCCAACCACCGATCTCCCTGTGCCTATTTTAAAATTTTTATTATGAGATACAACATCATGATTTTTAAAACTTTCAAACAATACAGAAAGGTGGGGGGAAAAGAAGTTATTTCCCTATTACTCTCATACTCACTTTCTATATATTCATTCACTGTTAATCATTTCTCATAATTTACACTTAAGTATATTGATACTGCCTTTATTCTGAGTATATATATACGTGGTGTTTGATCCATAAAACATAATGGGGTCATACTGTATTAATGCTTTTTATATTACTTTTCTTTTCATTTAGCTTTCTTTCTGGAGCATATTTCATATATAAACCCAATGCAGTCTAAAGATACCAAGCATGGACCTATTTCAAAAAGTTTGACGAGCTTCTTCTAACTCCATCCCATACCCTTGAGTGTTTGACTTTACACAGAAGAAGGCCTGTAACTTTAGGGGAGGGCCCATTCTAGTGAATCACATTCTTTCTCTGTGTATGGTTTTATTTTTGAATATTTATTAGGAGCTATTAGAAAACAGGTAATGGTTACTATAATGTGGTATAGTGGAAAGTGTCAGAGACCTAGGTTTGGATCCAAGTTTTATTGCTTACTGTGAATAAAAAAAAAGTTTCAAACATCCTTTGAAGTATTTTTATCCCCCTTTAGAGATAAGAATACAGACTGGACCAAAGAGAAGTGACTTATTTAAGATCACACAGCTAGTATGTAGTAGAGCCAGAAGTCAAGCAAAGTTTCAGCCAGCCCCTACATGGTTTCCACTCTGCCATCTTGACTTCTCTTTAGTATTTCTGTAAGGGTAGAGAACATTTCTTCAAAGTGATTGACACAAGTTTTGACAAAAACCTTGATAAATGATTATATACACTGTTCTCTTTCCAGTACCCAAACATCTCTTCTCTGACTCCCTTCATTTTTGTCATATTCCCCTTTTTAGGAGAGAAGCCTTATAAATGCACATGGGATGGCTGCTCCTGGAAATTTGCTCGTTCAGATGAGCTCACCCGCCATTTTCGCAAGCACACAGGCATCAAACCCTTCCAGTGCACAGACTGCAACCGTAGCTTTTCTTGTTCTGACCACCTATCTCTGCACCGCAGGCGCCACGACACCATGTGAGCAGCATAGACTGCACTAGAAGAGCTGCACTGGTCTTTTTTGTGCATGTGCATGTATGTGCAATGAGATCATAACCATCTTTTCCTCTTTGACTTCAGCTCACCTCTTGAATGGGGTAGGAACAGCTCACTAAGCCAGGTTGATGAGACTATAGGGAAAGATAGATGGTCTCCCATGGGGGATCCTCATAGTCCACTTTCACCTCTCCGCTCTCCAGTATCCAGTTTTTACAGCCTCCCATGGGTTGAATTCCAGTGCAGCACCCATAGTTGCCCCTATTCCCCCACCCCACCATTGTTCTGAGATAAGACATTTTTTTAAAGAAGCAAAACAGGAATCAAACTCAAGACTGTGAACAAAAATACACTGCTTCTCATTTCATTTTTTTCTTATTTTCTAAAATGTTTATCATTTTTTTAAATCAATACTTAAAAGTGGTTGGTAGAGTCTTAAAATGACTATTTTTTTAAGTTCCTAAAAAGAAAAAGGCATAATAATTTAGTTGGTTGGTAAGATTTATAGGGACGTGAGTCCTGAATATAGGGCACATTCTCAGTGAATAAGCCGAGTCCCTTACCAAACTCAAAGGTTTTGTAAATCCAATCTTATTTGTTCTTACATTTTAGTTTTCAGACAGTGCTGGTGCTTCTTTTCAAGTCCGTCAAAAGGAATGAAATGATCTTTTACTTCTACTTCTTCTCTTCTTCTTCTTACTCCTTCTTCAGGATAAAGATTTAGCTGCACAGTTACCTTCTCTATCAGGTTAAATTTGAACAAATATTCAAAGCACACAGTGACATGCCAGTAGGGAGAAAAGTGTTCCAATATGTTGGACAGTGATGGGAACAAGAAAAATCAGGAACATTCTGAAAACAAATGGAGACTTTCATTTGGATAGGGTATCAAAATGATGGCAGCCTGTTGAGACAGTTCTTGAGGGGTTGCAATGTACTGTTTATTCTTTTGTTTACATAAAGCAACTGTTATGAGCATATTGCACGATGAGAAATTACACACTGGGGCCATGTTATACTGAGGTCAGGGGTTGGAAGAAAAAAATGTGTTCATTCAATGGCAGCATTAGCATGAATTCCTGTATTTCAAGTGGAATATAAAAGGATTTTATGGGAAACTGACATAAAAAGCCATTTGATGTTCTGCAAGTGCTATGAACACTTAACCATTTCATTAGCCACTATGTCAGGTTACATAATATACACATTTGGTTATCCAATTCAGTTGTTTCATAACAGTCCCTGGGACATAAAACCCTCTGTTCCAGGCCGTGGACCTCAGATCTACCTCCATATGGCATTAGTTCCTCTACCTGGGGGCAGAAAGGGCTTTGCATCACTTAGTTTTAAATTCAGTCTCTCTTTTAAAGATTGTCTTCATATTGAACCCCTTTCCCTTGGCAGATATTCAACCAATTCCTGCGTGAATACTTTAGGTTACTACCTCGCAAGATCAACCATTCTGACTAAATAGAAAAATTCTAGCATCAAGAAGCGATCTTATTAATGACTTAGTCCTACCTATCATTCATATTTTACAGATGAGACAAACATGGGTCAGAGTCTTTCTCCAGATATTTCATTGAGGCCTTACAGATCTGCACATCCATTCTCCCAGGGATCACATTATAAAACTAAATTTAAAAAATTTTACATGATTGATTACAGTATTTCTCCAATTTTATATGTTATGCTTCAGAAAACTTTAGACCACTCACAGTATATAATTTACAGTTGATTAAATAGTAAATAAAATGTGCTTATGGTCATTGATATATAACATTAGGCAAGCAATTTTTCTACTCAAACACTTTCTATAATATCTCAGATGTGATTTTTTTTTTATAGATAGATTTAGATACATTTTTTTTTAATTTTTTATTTATTTTCAGCGTAACAGTATTCATTGTTTTTTCACCACACCCAGTGCTCCATGCAATCTGTGCCCTCCCTAATACCCACCACCTGGTTCCCCCACCCTCCCACCCCCGCCCCTTCAAAACCCTCAGGTTGTTTTTCAGAGTCCATAGTCTCTCATGGTTCACCTCCCCTTCCAATTTCCCTCAACTCCCTTCTCCTCTCCATCTACCCTTGTCCTCTATATAAAAAAATTGAAAAATCCAGAATACACCAGCTGTCTCTACACCTTAAAGAACTGGAGAATCAACAACAAATCAAACCAACTCCACACGTAAGAAGGGAAATAATCAAGATTAGAGCAGAGATCAACGAGGTAGAAACCAGAGATACAGTAGAACGTATCAACGAAACTAGAAGCTGGTTTTTTGAAAGAATCAATAAGATCGATAAACCATTGGCCACACTAATCCAAAAGAAAAGAGAGAAAGCCCAAATTAATAAAATTATGAATGAAAAGGGAGAGATCACAACTAACACCAAGGAAGTAGAAACAATCATCAGAAGCTATTATCAACAGTTATATGCCAATAAGCTAAGCAACCTGGATGAAATGGATGCATTCCTGGAAAACTATAAACTCCCAAAATTGAACCAGGAAGAAATTGACAACCTGAATAGACCGATATCTAGTAACGAGATTGAAGCAGTGATCAAAAACCTCCCAAAAAACAAGAGCCCAGGACCTGACGGATTCCCTGGGGAATTCTATCAAACTTTCAAAGAAGAAATAATACCTATTCTCCTGAAGCTGTTTCAAAAAATTGAAGCAGAAGGAAAACTTCCAGACTCTTTTTATGAAGCCAGCATCACCCTGATCCCCAAGCCAGGCAAAGACCCTACCAAAAAGGAGAATTTCAGACCGATATCACTGATGAATATGGATGCTAAGATTCTCAACAAGATCCTAGCAAACAGGATCCAACAGCACATTAAAAAGATTATCCACCATGACCAGGTAGGATTCATCCCTGGGTTACAAGGATGGTTCTCAGATGTGATTTACCTCATTTCAACTTACAGTGTCTTTCCAGACCAAAAACCCTAAAAAATTCAAGGGCTGTGTATTTTTCAAAATGACATTTGGATTTTTAATATTATTTTATTTTGATATAGGCTTTCCCCTGACTTTTGGTGTGCAAGTTCCAGACTATAAACTAATTGATAAAACACTAGGAAATATCTAGGGCCAGCCTGTTAAAGGTAAATTCTCTATAGCTGTAAGACAGATTGTGAACTACAGTCACTCATGAATTTAAGCTTGTAATTGAGTAGTTGATGTGGTATTTCACAGTAGAGTCAAAGAGCTTACCCATTTGCTCCAGAACTTTTATCCTGTGTCTCCATTTCCGGAGCTCATAACTGACTCGTGCCCCTTAGACCTCAGGACCTTTTGCATTGAGCATATAACCTACTAACAAATCATATCAATCATACTGTTGTATTAATTAAGATGATCAGATTAAGATTCTAAATATTGTTATCCCTGACATCCTTAAGGCTTTATTCAATTTTTTTCCCTTCAAAGTAATGTGGGACTTTGTTCATTGTTTATTGTTAGAAAACATTTCAAACTCTATTATTACTGTCCTATCCCCTCCAAATAATGATAAAATCCTTCTAATTATTTACATATTCTTTAGGAAATATGTCTAGATGCATTTACAGTACTTCGTAGAGTACAGGGATCCAAATACGCTACAATCCAGTACTGCACCAAAACCATATAGAACTTTGCTAAATAAACAGTGAGATGGAAAGGAACTATCTTAGATAACAATTGGAATTAATTGAATTTACAGTGCTCATGCTTGCAAAGCACCATTTTGTGGACAAGTGCCTAAGGCATGAAAAATGGCCTTGTTTTATAAGATTGGATAATATTCTGGAATTTGTTGCAGTGGAAATCCTCTGTCCGTAAATAACTGACAGTTGAACATAACTACTGATAATTATGATTGGAAAATTCAGGAAAAACTGAAAAATGTGAACTGGTTAGGTAGATGAGGTGGAATGAATTATGGTAAGACAAAAAGGTTTTTGAGAGTGATATTTGTTTTTAGGCTTGTAAAACCTATTTGCATTGATTTTTCTTTTTTAAAAAAATATTTAAATTCTAGTTGGTTAACATACAGGGCAATATTGGTTTCAGTAGTAGAAGTCGGCGATTCATCACTTACATACAACACCCAGTGCTCCTCATAACAAGTGCCCTCCTTATCTTGGAACACTGAAAAAAATAAAACAAAATTAAGATGTTAAAAAAAAAAAGTGCCCTCCTTAATGCCCATCACCCATCTAGCCCATCCCCCACCTCCCTCCATCAACCCTCAGTTTGTTCTCTGTCTTTAAGAGTCTTTTATGGTTTGTTTCCCTCTCTTTTTTTGCTCCCCATATGTTCATCTGTTTTGTTTCTTAAATTCTACATGAGTGAAACCATATGATACAAGATCTTTTTAAATAAACTCTTTTTTTAAACTTTAAAACTGTTTTAGATTTACAGAAAAGTGTGGAGATAGTACAGAGAGTTTTCCTATAACCGATATCTAGTTTTCCCTATTATTAACATCTTTCATCAGTATAGTATATTTGTTGCAAGTAATGAAGTAATATTGATACATTATTATTAACTAAAGTCCAAACTTCATTCAGATTACCTCAGTTTTTACCTAATATCTTTTTTCTGTTCTAACATCCTATTCAGGATACCACATCACATTTAATAGTCATACACCCTTAGGCTTCTCTTGGTTGTGACAATTTCTCAGACTTTCCTTATTTTCTATGATCTTGACAGTTTTGAGGACAGTTTTGAGTTTTCCCCAGTTGAGATTTGTCTGATGTTTTCCTCATGATGAAACTGAGGTTGGTTTTGGGGGAAGGATGATTGCAAAGGTGAATTTCCATTTGCATCACATTAAATTAAAGTAACTGATACTCTTGATGCCAACCATGATCATATGGCTGAGATGATGTTTGCTAGGTTTGTCCTCTGTACATTTCCCCTCCCTATCTCCATGCTGTACCTTTTGGAAAGAAGTCACTATGTGAAGCCCACACTTAAGCATTGGTGAATTATGCACCACATCCTTGAGGGTGAGTATCTAGATAAATTATTTGGAATTCTTTGCATGGGTGATTTGCCTTTTCTCCCTCATTTACTTATTTATGCAATCATTTACTTGTATCAGTAGAGACTCATGAATATTTATTTTATACTTTGAGTTATAATCCAATACAAATTTATTTTGTTTCTCAAATTGCTCCTGGTTTGGCCATTGGGCACTCTTTTGGTTTGAGTCCCAAGTCCTTTTGACATATCCTCATCAATTTTTTAAAGACATCCTTATTTTCTGACACTACTGAATGATCCTGTGAAATCATATATTTTTTGGTCCACTCTTATACTGGTTCCTTTTACTAGAGAATTATGTTAGGAACCGAGACCTGAACATTAAGTATGCTTTTGCTACCAGGTGTTGTTGCTTCTAGGTTATCTCAACTGATTAAGCAAGGAAATATATGTGTGTACACTAACCCACATATACACATATCTAGAAATTTTCTATCTGTAATTATCCATATCTTTATTAAGCTGAATATGAGCTTATGCTGATGTCTTTAACTCTAATTCATTACCACAGGGTTCATTCTAAATTTTTATCTTCTTTATGTATAGCTTCCCATTCCAACAGTGAGAAACCTTGCTCCTGCACTCTATCTATTTACTTAATTTTTTGATTCCAATACACATGCATAGTGGTATCTCAATTGTTAACATATATGACTGTGAGAAACAACTAAAACATAGTGCTTAAGTACATAATAGTAACATTTTTAGAACTCAAACAGTTCTTTGAAACCAAGTGACCTGCAAAATTCAGCAATTCGGGATTTCTGTAATCTGAGTTCCAAGAACTTGGAGTCTATCCTGTTCCCCAGAAAAGTTTTCTCAAGAACCAAGACATTGGGAATTGACCCTCCGTTGAATAAGTGAAGAGAAATTATTGATCCTTCATGGTGTGTTAATGGACACAGAAGAAAGTAGGTGTGCCCAATCAAAAGAAACACCTAGCACTACTTTTTCCCACTGGTTAATATGGATGTCTGACAATAAGGGTGCTACCCTAAATTGCCTCTCTCCATATTTTCCTGTCTCTCTCTTGGTTGATGATAGGCAAGTCACATCACCTTTCTGTGCCTCAGTTAACCCATCTACAAAATGGGGATCCAAAAATCTACCTCACAGAAATGTTGTGAGGATTCTCATTAATAGATGTTGGCAAAAATAATGGGAGATTCTTAAATGAACAACAAGGTATTATGATCATCACTATGATAATAACTATAGTACCCTAAATTTACCCTAGATAAAAGAGATAATTTGTTTTCCTGGATCATAAAGAGCTAAATTTGAATCAATAACAAGCATAATTGAAGAGTGGTCACAGGAAGTAATATTACTTCTTCTCTTCATTCTCCCTACATTCACTTTATTAACCGTAGTATTTTCATCTGTTTCCAGACTTGAAGTACATAAGGGCCCAAATGAATAAGTAAGCAAAATTCATTGCTTCAAAAGGTGAATTTTTTCCTTATGCTAACTTTGTTTGGACCACATTACATGTAACACTGTTAAAAGCACAATAGCAACTTCTTAGAGCCCTTCAGACCATGGCTAATCCAACTTTACCAGTTACATTTTTTTCTTTTTCCCTATTCACTGTACTCTAAATAGTGTAGATAAAGAGGGAAGTGGGGTGGGGTGGTTGGGGTGGGAGTGGGATGGAAGAGGATAGAATTTATACCAGTGACAGGATATTTCTTCCATTCTCAGACACTGGTTTTACCTTCCTTTCCTTCTTCTGATGGTGGGTCAGAGGCAGAGAGAAAGAAGCTATTTTGTTAACTGTTAAGAAACTCTCCTTCAAGAAAGAAAGAAAGAAAGAAAGAAAGGAACTCTCCTTCCCTTCCAGTAGATATTTCCCAGGGTCAGTACAAGTAGTTGTGTCATACATTACCTTATAACTATGTGTATGCAGTGCTGTTTTCATTGTATTGCTGAATAATAAGAAGAAAGTCCCTGGTGGGCTCCATTCCTGTTTTTTGACAGGAGGTCATAGCGGAAAAGCAGTTTCAGAAACTGATTCCTTTTTTGTGCGCTGGGAAAAGGATACTGCTGTGAATGGATTAAGTTTTATGCCGTTGTTTAAAGAAATTACAGAACAGCGTATTAACCTTTAGTCTCTATTACTCTTATGTTTGTGTCTCCTTCTTTTAGACCTGTAGAGTAATGCCTGGGTTTTCCTCTATTTTATTTTAGTTCTTGCTCCAGAGACATGGCTTTGAGGCTATGATCACGAGAAACGTCTCACATACAACCCTGTTAGAGATAGATACTCAAGAATTGCTTGAGATAGCATGGCCACTTAGAGGATTCTCTGTTCTAGGCCAGTGGGACTTTCTGTGGCAGCCAAGCAGGCTGTGTGCTTGGGTACTAAGCAATCATGTGTTTGATTATTGTACTTTTTTACTAATAAAAATATTTTAAACTCTAGAAACCATGGCTAATATCTTGACTTTATCTCCATTTTAGGTTTCTTCAATATGGCATGGTATGAGTAGATCATAATCTTTCCATTAGCTGGGTAAAGTTGTAATGAAACTGCATTTTAGTAACATGGGGCAAAAGAGGAAGCTGGGATGTATAAACACAATAATTTCTCTGTTTCAACATGTAAGGACCTCCCCCATGTTGGGAAACATATTCAGACATTTCCCTGAATGGGGCTCCATAAAGACTGTGACCTCCTTTTATATATTTCTTATAAGGAATTCCATAAGAGTTTGTGAGGTACAGACTCAGTTGGCTAGGTTTTCCTGCCCATTCCTCTTCTCAACATTTTGTTTGTTTTATCATAAGAAGTAATATAGAAGAACAGGGTATTGGGACATTTTTAAACTGTAAAGCTGTCTCAGTACAAATTTCAGCCCTGGGTGGGGATGTAGGAAACTGCTGTGTCTAAAGACTCTGCTTTGACCCAGCCTAAAACAGCAGAACACACATTCTTTTCAAGTAAACACGAAACACTCTCCAGAATAGATCACATATTAAGCCACAAAACATGCTTCAACAAAACAGAGGACAGAAGTCATACCATGCATCTTCTCTGACCACAAAAGTATAAAACTAGAAGTCAACCACAAGAAAAAAAAATGGGAAAGAGCACAAATAAATTAAGGTTAAACAACATCCTACTAAACAATGAATGGGTCAGCCAGGAAATAAAAGAAATTAAAAAGTACATGGAAACAAATAAAAATATAACTGTCCAAAAACACTAGGGTCAAATAAGAGAGACTTTAAGAGACAATTTTATAGCAACACAGGCCTATCTTGTCCCATGAACGCAATTATATAATCATCAAAGCATTCTAAATACCAAAAAATCAACCTGAAGACTGACAGAAAAAACTCTATAACTGAAGGGAGAGAAAAAGCCACATTAAAAAGAAAAAGGTAAAAAGTTGGAAACGTGGTTTAGGAGAGAAAGAGATCCTGGGTACTGTGGAGGGAAGGGAGCCGTGGGCACAGAGAAAGGTGGAGGGGGGGCAGAGACAGAAATCCACAAGGAGAATTTCCCCAAAGGTATTGGTTGGGAAAACAAGAGGGAATGATTTTCATGAGTTCTTGCAAACAGCAGAGATCAAAGATTAGAGCTTTAAGGGTCAGTGGGCTGGACTTCAATAGAGAACTGAGGACTCTGACCTACTTCTGGAAAGAAACCAAACAAACAACCCATGGGAAGATGGCATGGAAACAGTGATCTAAAAACACCTGTGGCACACACACAAAGGGGGAGATTATTTGCCCTTCTTGGAGCAAATACCTTAGAGGCAGCATTCCTGGACATGACTCTCCAGGGACAAAAGAGCTTGCTGGCAACATGTTCTTCCTCTGCCCCTCAGCATAAACACAGCACAACCTGTGGGAAGAAACACAGTACCCACACTGATTACCTAGCCTGCTTATTACAAGTCCAAATCCCATGTGCTCTGACAGAAATGGCCTTCTTGGTCAAGCTTCTTCAATCCAAGCACAGCAGCTCCTTGTCCATAAGATCAGCAGAAACACATGCCCACACCACATCTCCTGACCAGAGAGATCTGCAGTGCCACAGTTCTGATGGAGGCTGTGTCAGGGCTCAATTAACAAGCAGGCCAGGACACACCTAGATAACACTCACCAAATTCAGGCCGGACACCAAATATTTCCTACTGCAGGCAAGGAGACCCTCTGAAGACAATTGACTTGAAGGATAGAGCACCCAAAACTCAACAGCAAAGCGAACATAACTCACACCAAAGACTCTCCCTGAAGCACAAAGCTCTGGGCAATATATGACCTATTTTTCGTAAAGCCATTACTCTCAGTAGCAGGAAACATAATGGGATTTTCTAACACATAGAAGAAGGCAGAGACATAGACAAATGCCAAGATGGAAGAATTCATGCCAAATGAAAAAAAAAAAACAAAAAAACAAAACAAAACAAAATAAGAACATGGCTAGATATCTAAGCAAAACAGATATAAGTAATATGCCTAATTAGAGAATTTAAGACAATAATCATAAGGATGGTAACTGGGCTTGAGAAAAGAATGGAGGACTTTAGGGACTTTAGGGACTTTACCACGTTTATAAAAGAGTTTAAAAAGATTCAGTCAGAAATGAAGAATGCAATAACTGATATTAGAAATGGGCTTGATGCAATGAACAAAAGGCTGGAAGAAACAGAAGAATGAATTAGTGATATAGAAGAAAAAATAAGAAAATAATTAAACTGAACCAAAGAGAGAAAGAAATATTATGGAACACAAGAATACACTTAGAGAAATCAGTGACTCCATCAAATGTAATAACATTTGTATTATGGAGTACTAGAAGAAAAGTGAAAAAAGGGGGGGGGCAGAAAATTTATTTAAGAAAATAATAAATAAAAACTTCCCTACTCTGGGCAAGGTGACAGACATCCAGATCCAGGAGTCAAAGAGAATACCCATCAAAATCAACAAAAGCAAGGCAACACTAAGACATATTTTAATTAAATTTATAAAATATAGTGACAAAGACAAAATCTTAAAAACAACAATAGAAAAAAAGTCCTTAACTTACAAGGGAAGACTCACAAGGCTAGCTACACATCTCTCAACAGACACTTGACAAACTGGAATGGAATGTCATGATACATTCAAACTGCTGAATGAGAAAAATCTGCAACCAATAACACTCTATCCAGCAAGGCTGTCATTCAAAATAGAGGGAGAGATAGAGATTCCAAGACAAACAAAAACAGTTGAAGGGGTTTGCGACCACTAACCAGCACGTAAGGAGATATTAAAGGGGACTCCTTGAATATAAAGGAGAGACCAAAAGTGACAAAAACAAGAAAAGATCAGAGAAAATCTCCAGAAGTAATGTCAAAAAAGTAATAAAATGGCAATGAATATATATCTGTCAATATTACTTTGATTGTAAATAGACTAATCTTCCCAATCAAAAGACATAGAGTCAGAATGGACTTAAAAAAAAAAAAAAAGCACAAGACTCATCTATATCCTACCTACAAGACACTCATATTTTTACCTAAAGTCACCTACAGATTGAAAGTGAGGGAATGGAGAAATAGTTGTCATGCAAATGGCTGTCAAAAGAAAGATGAATTAGACTTTAAATCAAAAACTTTAACGACAGATGAACGAGGGCACCATGTCATAATAAAGGGACACTCCAACAAATTGATGTAGCAATTGCACATATTTATGCACCCAACATAAGAGCAACCAAATATATTAAACAATTAATGACAAACATAAAGGATCTACATGAAAATAATAAAACAATAGTAGGAACTTAACATCCCATGTAAAACAATAGACAGATTATGAAAACAAAATGAACAAGGAAACAATGGCTTTGAATGACACACTGGACCAGATGGATTTAATAGATATATTCCAAACAATTCTTCCTGAAACAGCAGGATACACATTGTTTTCAAGTGCACATGAGAAATTATCCAGAATAGATGGCATACTGCAGACTGATAAGCACCAAAGAAATTAAATTAGTAATCAAAATGCAAACAAATAAAAAAACAAACTAAACAAACAAAAGTCCGGGGTGAGATGGCTTCACAGATGAATTCCATCAATCATTTAAAGAAGAGTTAATGCTTATTCTTCTTAAAATATTCTAATAATTAGAAAAGGAAAGAAAACTTCCAATTTCATTCTGTGAGGTCAGCATTACCCTCATACCAAAACCAGATAAATACTCCACCGGAAAAAAAAAGTACAGGCCAATATCCCTGATGAAAATGGATGCAAAAATTCTCAATAAAATAATAGTAAACAAAATTCAACAGTATATTTTTTAAAAATTCACTGTGATCAAGTGGGACTTTTTCCTGTGTTGCAAGGGTGATTCAATATTTGGAAATCAAATAATGTGAAACACCACATTAATAAAAGAAAGGATAAGAACCATATGATTATGTCAATAGATACAGGAAAAAAAATCTGACAAAATACAACATCTATTCATGACAAAAACCCTCAACAAAGTAGGTTTAGAGGTGACATACCTCATCATAATAATAGCCATATATGAAAAACCCACATCTAATGTCACCTTCAATGGGCAAAAACAGAGAACTTTTCATCTATGGAAATTTAGGAAAAATACAGGAATTTTGGAAAAATATTTAGGAAAAATACAGGGATGTCCACTCTCACCATTGTTATTTAATATAGTACGAGAAGACTTAGTCTTAGCTATCAGACAACAAAAAGAATTAAAAGGCATCCAAATCAGGAATGAAGAAGTCCAACTTTCACTATTTGCTGATAAAATGATACTTTATCTATAAAACTTAACATATTCCACCAAAAAACTACTAAAAGTGTTACATAAATTCAGCAAAGTCACAGAATATAAAATCAATGTACAGAAATATGTTGCTTTTCTATACAACAATAATGAACTAGCAGAAAGATAGATCAAAGAATCTATTCCATTTACAATTGCACCAAAACCATAAGATATCTAGGAATAAACCTAAGTAAAGATGTAAAAAACCTGCACTCAGAAAACTATAGAACACTTGTGAATGAAATTGAAGATGACACAAATAAATAGAAAAACATTTCCTGCTCATGGTTTGGAAGAACAAACATTTTAAAATATCTATACTACTCAAAGCAATCCAAATTTAACACAATCCTTATCAAAATATCAATAGCATTTTTTCACAGAGCTAGCACAAATAGTCCTAAAATATGGATGGAACCATTAAGACCCTGAAGAGCCAAGGAAATTCTGAAAAAGAAAAGCAAAGCTGAAGGCATCACAACTCTGGACATCAAGCTGTATTGCAAATCTGTAGTCATCAAGAGAGTATGGTACTGGTGCAAAAACAGACACATAGGGATGCCTGGGTGGCTCAGTGGGTTAAAGCCTCTGCCTTCGGCTCAGATCATGATCCCAGGGTCTTGGGATGGAGCCCCATGTCAGGCTCTCTGCTCAGCAGGGAGCCTGCTTCCCTTCCTCTCTCTCTGCCTGCCTCTCTGCCTACTTGTGATTTCTGTCTGTCAAATAAATAAATAAATAAATAAATAAATAAATAAATAAATAACCAGACACATAGATCAATGGAACAGAATAGAAAACCTAGGGATGGACCCACAACTCTATGGTCAACTAATTTTCCACAAAGCCAGAAAGAATATCCATTGGAAGTAAGACAGTCTCTTCAGCAAATAGTGTTGGGAGAACTGGATGGCCAAATGCAGACAAATTAAACTAGATCACTTTCATACACCATATAGAAAAATAAATTCAAAATTGATGGACCCAAATGTGAGAGGGAAACCATCAAAATCCTAGAGGGGAACACAGGCAGCAACCTCTTTGACATCAGCCATCGCAATTCTTACTAGACATGTCTCCAGAGGCAAGAAAAACAAAAGAAGAAATGAATTATTGGGGCTTCATCAAGATAAAGTTTCTGCACAGTGAAGGAAACAGTCAACAAACTAAAAGGCAGCCTATAGACTGGGAGAAGATATTTGCAAATGACGTATCTGATAAAGGGCTAGTATCCAGAAATATATAAAGAACTTATCAAACTCAACACCCAAAAAACAATTAACCCAGCTAAGAAATGGGCAGAGGACATGAACAGACATTTTTCTGAAGAAGACATCCAGAGGGCTAACAGACACATGAAAAAATGCTCAATATCACTCATTATCAGGAAAATACAATTCAAAACTATTATGGGATATCACTTCACACCTGTCAGAATGACTATGATTAACAACACATGAAACCACAGATCTTGGCCAAGACGTGGAGAAATGGGAACAGTTTTGCACTGTTAGTGGGAATGCAAACTGGGGCAGCCACTCTGGAAAGCAGTATGGAGGTTCCTGACAATGTTAAAAATACAAATACCTTATGATCCAGGAATCGCACTACTAGGTATTTAACCAAAGGATAAAAAAATACAGATTCAGGGGGCACATTCACCCTGATATTTATAGCACCATTATTAACTATAGCTAAATGATGGAGAGAGCCCAATTGTCCATTGAATGATTAATAGACAAAGAAGTGGTGTGTGTGTGTGTGTGTACAGTCACAAAAAATAATGCTCAGTCACCAAAAATAATGAAATATTTCCATTTGCAATGATGCGGATGGAGCTAGAGTTTATTATTCTAAGGGACATACATCAATAAGTGAAAGAAAAATACCATACTATTTCACTCATATGTGAAAGTTAAGAAACAAAACAGATGAACATAGAGGGAAGAACAAAAAAAGAGAGATGGATGCAAACTGTAAGAGCCTCAAACTATGGAGAACAAACCAATGTTTGCTAGAGAGATGTGGATGGAGGATGGGTTAAATGGTTGATGGGTGTTAAGGAGGGTGTTTGTGATGAGCACTGCGTGTTTTATGTAAATGATGAATTACTAATTTCTACACCTGAAACCAATTTCACCAGATATGTTAACTAACTAGAATCTAAATAAAAACTTGAAGGAAAATAGAATAAATCCTACAATCCTGAATTCACACTTTTAGGTATTTACACAAAGAATACAAAATTACTAATTCAATGGGATATGGGAACACTGATGTTTATAGCGGCATTATCTACAATAGCCAAATTATGGTAACAGCTGAAGTTTCTATCAACTGATGGATGAATAAAGAAGATGTGGTATATAAATATGCAATAGCATATTATGGACCCATAAAACAAGTGAAATCTTACCATTTGCAATAACAAGGATGGAGCTAGAGAGTATTATGCTGTGTGAAATAAGTCGGTCAAAGAAACACAAATGTCATATGATTTCATTTGTATGTGGAATTCAGAAACAAAACAAAGGAATAAGGAAAAAAGAAAATGACAGAAGGAGAGAGAGAGAGAGAAGAAGACTGTGAATTATAGAGAAAAAATGATATTGATCAGAGGTGAGGTTTTTGAAGGAATGGGTTAAATAAGTAATGGGGATTTGAGGAGTGCACTTTTCATGAACAGCACAGGGTGATATATGGAAGTTTTGAATTACTATATTGTACAAATGAAATTAATATAACACTGTATGTTCTAACTGGAATTAAAACAAAAACTTTTAAAAAATGAAAAAATAAATCACTATCCAATAACATAGGGACTGAACATATATGCAACAGCATATTCATCAGAGAAATTATTGATACTAAAGTTAACAAAAACTGGAAGCAACACAAATATCTATTGAGAAGGGACTGGTGAAATAAATCTTGGTGCTCCCATATAATGGAGTATTCTGCAGTCGTTTACAAAACCAATGACTTACTTTGTGTACCATAATTATTTCCTATTATGCACAAAAAATGCATAAAATATTTGTTAAAATTATATGGATAAACAATAATAACCATTAGTAATAGTACTTAACATTATCAGTCAAGTTCTGTTCTCATGATGTTTATTTATATTATCTAATTAAGAAAATAGGTTAGGATGTTGGCAGAGTAGGATGATCTTGTACTCACACTATCCCATACATACTGAGATAACAGCTACATCAGTGTAACTAACAATGAAAATTACCTGAACACTGGAAGAAAAGACTTTCCACAGTTATTCATAGAGACAAGACCACATCAAGAAGGATAAGAGGGGATGAGATGAAGTAAGGAATCATACCTTGACAAGACTAAACATAAATGGGAGAAACACCACAGACACAGAGAACAGAAGATCAGACCTCAAACTATGCTCTCCAGGCATGGGAAACTCAAACTGGAAAGATGAGTCTCGATATCATTTGCTTTGAAAAATAGTGAGGCTTAACATTGAGAGTTTTTTATAATCAGCACATCTTAATTCTGAGTACTTAAAAAAGGGATCAGCGGGCATAGATATGGGAGAGCCAGAAGGCAAAAGGAAACTGAATCCCAAACTTAAAGACCTAACATACTAAAGAGGTTGACACACAGCATAGAAGCAGCAGTTTTAATAGAGCCTCAGGTATATATAAAATAGGTCTATTTACTACTCTTACTTAAAACATGTGCTAGAAAGGGAGACAAGATGGCGGGGAAGTAGGAGGAGGCGCCTTTTCAACCTGTACCCTAAAGTGAGCTGATTACCTACCAAAGAACTCCGATCACCCATGAAATCAGCCTGAGATCAGAATTATACACGTCTGGATCTCTATGGGGGGCAGAGGACGCCAGTGGGCAGGTAAAGTGGAGTGGGAATGTCGGACTGATATCGGAAGATAAGCAAAAGGGGGAGGGAGCCACCAGAGGTGACCGATTGGAAAAATAATACCCCAATACGAGAGTGCCCTGCATCTGGGGACCAGCATTAACTTGGAGTCTGGTTGAAAGCACTCAAAAGAGCAAAGGATCGCGGGGGGAAATTGTGGGAATTGGGGCGGCTAGGGACAGGGGCTTAAGTCCCCAGACCCAGGACGGTCTCCCCTGGCGCTGAGCCAGAGAGAGTGCGGGGGAGAAACCTGCTCTTTGTCCCTGAGCCACCAGTGGACCCGAGAACGAGTGGAGACGGCTCCCGTGAGGGGCTGGGAGCCACACCAGACAGCAGAACGCGCACCTTGCTGGAGATGCGCGCGTGCCTCACCCTCCCCTGAGAGAGGTGCACGAACGCCCAGCCTGGTGTTCTCGGACCCATGGGGCGATAGAGCCGATAGAGCCGATAGAGCCCATAGAGCTGGAGACGCCGCGCTCCAAACCCTCCCCTGGGAGAGGTGCGCGCAAGCCCGGCACTCTTAGCCCCAGCCAGCAGGAAAATCTCAGTGTGCAATCGCTGCTTGGAACCTCTCTGGCGGTCTGGAGCTGCCCAGACAGCCACCGCTGCCTTGGTTTTGCGTACAAGCAGGAGATCCTGCGTCCCCAGGGACCTCGATTCAGAACCTGCTCTGCCAGCGGCCCAGCGGCTGCAGCACCTGCAGGGGAGCAGACTGAGGCTTCTCTCTGAGAGGGAGGTCGGGGTGCAGTTTGCTTTCCTCTAAACCTCCAAAAACCATCAAAAGCTGTCAAGGCGTGAGAAAAGAAGTGAACAAACATAAAAACCTCCAGAGAACAAAAGCCTGAAAAAACTGTTTTTCTCAGAGCCCACCCCTTTGAGGGGGGTGGGAGGACTTAACTCAGGGAACAGCATTGACTGAAAACCCACGTGGCAGCCCCCTCCCCCAGAAAACAAGTCAGGAAAGAAAAAAAAAAGACTACAAGGGAACAACCACCACTACTTCATAGATACAACTTTTATTTTTAATTCTTTCCCACTATTCTGGTTCATTTTTTTTCTTTTTTTATATAGATAATTTTTAACCTATTTACCATTACAGTGAGATGTCCAGTACATCAAATTACATAATAAACTTCTAACCTGAATTTTTTGATACATAAACATGTGTTTTTCTTTTGCTTTTCTATTTTTTTTAATTTTTTAAAAAATTTTAGTTTAGTTTAGTCCAGTTTATTCCTTTTTTATTTTTATTTTCTAATATTCACATAGAGTTAAACTTCAAGGTAACCCCCTTTCTCCAATCAGTGCTACCCCTATAGGTGAACCAATTTTTAATCCCCCTTTTTCTTAGGAAAGTTGAGTCCTTTAACAAAGATATCAAGATACATCCAGGAAGAATCAAAATAACCTTCCTCGCCCACACTGAGAATCTATAACCATGCTCCCATCTTTTTCTTCTGCCAGTGTCTCTGTGTATTTATGTTTGTCCTGATAGTATATAAATCTTACACTTGGGGTTCTTCTTGACGAGGTTCCTCCTTTTTTTGCTTATATATATATATATTTTTTTCTCTCATCATATACTTTTATCAGTCTTTTTGTTTGTCTGTTTTTGTTTGTATACGTCATAAATCTTACCCTGGGGCCCATTTGGGCTGAACCTTCTCTTTTATCTTCCCTTTTTTTCCTGTCTCTCTCTCTCTCTCTCTCTTTTTTCTTTTTCTTTTCTTTTTTCTCTCGTTTGGGTGGGGAATCCTGAGTGCTCAGAAGCGTTCCAGGGTGCACCTTGACGGCACCACAGTCGATACATCCAGCTACATCTGTCCAGTCATCTCTCACCAAAATGACTAGGAGGAGGAATCCCCAACAGAAGAAAAATACAGAGGATGGGCCTTCCGCAACAGAGCTAATGGCTATCAACATAGACAATATGTCAGAAAGAGAATTCAGGCTAACAATTATCCAGGCAATAGCTAGGCTGGAGAAAGCCATGGATGACCAAACAGAATTGATTAAGGCAGAATTGAAAGCGACCAGGGATGATGTTCATAATGTTAGGGCAGAGCTGAAGGCCACCAGGGATGAGGTTCACAATGCTCTCAATGAGTTCCAATCGAATCTAAATTCTCTAAAAGCTAGGGTAACTGAGGCAGAAGATAGAATTAGTGATCTGGAGGACAAACAGAGAGAAAGGATCAGGAGGAAGCCTAGAACAAACAGCTTAGAAGCCACGAAAACAGAATCAGGGAAATAAATGATGCCATGAAACGTTCCAACGTCAGAATTATTGGAATCCCTGAAGGGGAGGAGAAAGAAAGAAGTCTAGAAGATATAGTGGAACAAGTTCTTCATGAAAATTTTCCCAATCTTGCGAATGGAACAAGTGTTCATGTACTAGAAGTAGAAAGGTCTCCCCCCAAGATTATAAATTCAAAAGAAGCATCCAGGCATCTCGTAGTAAAATTGAGGAATCATAATTGTAGATACAATCTCTTGAAAGCCGCTAGGACAAAGAAGCTCCTTACATACAGAGGAAAGCCCATCAGAATAACATCAGACCTGTCCACAGAGACCTGGCAATCCAGAAAGGGCTGGCAAGATATATTCAGGGCACTAAATGAGAAGAACATGCAGCCAAGAATACTTTATCCAGCAAGACTGACATTCAAAATGGATGGAGAGATAAAGAATTTCCAAGACCAGAAAGGCTTAAAAGACTATGCAACCACCAAGACGACACTGCAGGAAATATTAAGGGGGGTTCTGTAAAAGAGGAAAAATCCTAAGAATAGCATTGAACAGAAATATAGAGACAATCGACAGAAAGAAAGACGTCAAAGATAACACAATGTCAATAAAAACGTATCTCTCAATAATCACTCAAAATGTGAATGGCCTAAATGTGCCCATAAAACGACACAGGGTTGCAGATTGGATAAAACGACAGGACCCATCCATATGTTGTCTACAAGAGACCCATTTTGAACCTAAAGATACACCCAGACTGAAAGTGAAGGGATGGAGAAGCATCTTTCATGCCAATGGGCCTCAAAAGAAGGCCGGGGTAGCGATTCTCATATCAGATAAATTAGATTTTAAACTAAAGACGGTAGTCAGAGATACAGAAGGACACTACATAATTCTTAAAGGGACTATCCACCAAGATGATCTAACAATTGTAAATATCTATGCCCCCAATATGGGAGCAGCCAATTACATAAGAAAACTATTAATCAAGATAAAGAGTCATATTGATATGAATACATTAATAGTAGGAGATCTTAACATGCCTCTCTCAGAAATAGACAGATCATCGAAGCAGAAAATCAATAAAGAAATAAGAGCATTGAATGACACATTGGACCAGATGGACCTCATAGATATATACAGAACATTCCACCCTAAAACAACAGAATACTCATTCTTCTCAAGTGCACATGGAACCTTCTCCAGAATAGACCACATACTGGGTCACAAATCAGGGCTCAACCGATACCAAAAGACTGAGATGATTCCCTGCATATTCTCAGATCACAATGCTTTGAAACTGGAGCTCAATCACAAGGAAAAGTTCAGAAGGAACTCAAACACCTGGAAGCCAAAGACCACCTTGCTTAAGAATGCTTGGATCAACCAGGAAATCAAAGAAGAACTCAATTTATGGAAACCAATGAGAATGAAGACACTTCACTCCAAAACCTATGGGATACAGCAAAGGCGGTCCTAAGGGGGAAATTCATAGCCATCCAAGCCTCCCTCAAAAAAATTGAAAAATCCAGAATACACCAGCTGTCTTTACACCTTAAAGAACTAGAGAATCAACAACAAATCAAACCAACTCCACACGTAAGAAGGGGAATAATCAAGATTAGAGCAGAGATCAATGAGGTAGAAACCAGAGATACAGTAGAATGTATCAACGAAACTAGAAGCTGGTTTTTTGAAAGAATCAATAAGATCGATAAACCATTGGCCACACTAATCCAAAAGAAAAGAGAGAAAGCCCAAATTAATAAAATTATGAATGAAAAGGGAGAGATCACAACTAACACCAAGGAAGTAGAAACAATCATCAGAAGTTATTACCAACAGTTATATGCCAATAAGCTAAGCAACCTAGATGAAATGGATGCATTCCTGGAAAACTATAAACTCCCAAAATTGAACCAGGAAGAAATTGACAACCTGAACAGACTGATATCTAGTAACGAGATTGAAGCAGTGATCAAAAACCTCCCAAAAAACAAGAGCCCAGGACCTGACGGATTCCCTGGGGAATTCTATCAAACTTTCAAAGAAGAAATAATACCTATTCTCCTGAAGCTGTTTCGAAAAATTGAAGCAGAAGGAAAGTTTCCAGACTCTTTTTATGAAGCCAGCATTACCCTGATCCCCAAACCAGGCAAAGACCCTACCAAAAAGGAGAATTTCAGACCGATATCACTGATGAATATGGATGCTAAGAT
Organism: Martes martes; assembly: GCF_963455335.1. NCBI lineage: Eukaryota > Metazoa > Chordata > Mammalia > Carnivora > Mustelidae > Martes > Martes martes. Next base: position 46,013,444 of record NC_137897.1, read on the forward strand.
TCTCAACAAGATCCTAGCAAACAGGATCCAACAGCACATTAAAAAGATTATCCACCATGACCAGGTGGGATTCATCCCTGGGTTACAAGGATGGTTCAACATTCGCAAATCAATCAATGTGATAGAACAAATCAATAAGAGAAGAGAGAAGAACCACATGGTCCTCTCAATGGATGCAGAAAAAGCTTTTGACAAAATCCAGCATCCGTTCCTGATTAAAACGCTTCAAAGTATAGGAATAGAGGGAACATTCCTGAACTTCATCAAATCTATCTATGAAAAACCCACAGCAAATATCATCCTCCAAGGGAAAAATCTTGCAGCCTTCCCATTGAGATCAGAAACACGACAAGGATGCCCACTCTCACCACTCTTGTTCAACATAGTATTAGAAGTCCTAGCAACAGCAATCAGACAACAAAGAGATATAAAAGGTATCCAAATTGGCCAGGAAGAAGTCAAACTCTCTCTCTTCGCAGATGACATGATTCTTTATATGGAAAACCCGAAAGACTCCACCCCCAAACTACTAGAAGTCATACAGCAATTCAGTAATGTAGCAGGATACAAAGTCAATGTCCAGAAATCAGTGGCTTTCTTATACACTAACAATGAAAATATAGAAAGGCAACTTAGAGAATCGATTCCATTTACTATAGCACCAAGAACCATAAGATACCTCGGAATAAACCTAACCAAAGAGGTTAAAGATCTGTACTCGAGGAACTACAGAACACTCCTAAAAGAAATTGAAGAAGACACAAAAAGATGGAAGACCATTCCATGCTCTTGGATCGGAAGAATAAACATCGTTAAAATGTCTATACTGCCCAGAGCAATCTATACTTTTAATGCCATTCCGATCAAAATTCCACCGGTATTTTTCAAAGAGCTGGAGCAAATAATACTAAAATTTGTATGGAATCAGAAGAGACCCCGAATTGCTATGGAAATGTTGAAAAACAAAAATAAAACTGGTGGCAATGCATTACCTGATTTCAAGCTTTACTACAAAGCTGTGATCACCAAGACAGCATGGTACTGGCATAAAAACAGACACATGGACCAGTGGAACAGAGTAGAGAGCCCAGATATGGACCCTCAACTCTATGGTCAAATAATCTTCGACAAAACAGGAAAAAATATCCAGTGGAAAAAAGACAGTCTCTTCAATAAATGGTGCTGGGAAAACTGGACAGCTATATGTAGAAGAATGAAACTTGACCATTCTCTTACACCGTACACAAAGATAAACTCAAAATGGATAAAAGACCTTACGTGAGACAGGAATCCATCAGAATCCTAGAGGAGAACATAGGCAGTAACCTCTTTGATATCAGCCACAGCAACTTCTTTCAAGATATGTCTCCAAAGGCGAAGGAAACAAAGGCAAAGATGAACTTTGGGGACTTCATCAAGATCAAACGCTTCTGCACAGCAAAAGAAACAGTCAACAAAACAAAGAGGCAACCCACGGAATGGGAGAAGATATTTGCAAATGACAGTACAGACAAAAGGCTGATATCCAGGATCTATAAAGAACTCCTCAAACTCAACACACACAAAACAGATAATCATATTAAAAAATGGGCAGAAGATATGAACAGACACTTCTCCAATGAAGACATACAAATGGCTACCAGACACATGAAAAAATGTTCATCATCACTAGCCATCAGGGAGATTCAAATCAAAACCACATTGAGATACCACCTTATACCAGTTAGAATGGCCAAAATTAGCAAGACAGGAAACAACGTGTGTTGGAGAGGATGTGGAGAAAGGGGAACCCTCTTCCACTGTTGGTGGGAATGCAAACTGGTGCAGCCACTTTGGAGAACAGTGTGGAGATTCCTCAGGAAATTAAAAATAGAGCTTCCCTATGACCCTGCAATTGCACTGCTGGGTATTTACCCCAAAGATACAGATGGAGTGAAAAGAAGGGCCATCTGTACCCCAATGTTTATAGCAGCAATGGCCACGGTCGCCAAACTGTGGAAAGAACCAAGATGCCCTTCAACAGATGAATGGATAAGGAAGATGTGGTCCATATACACTATGGAGTATTATGCCTCCATCAGAAAGGACGAATACCCAACTTTTGTAGCAACATGGACAGGACTGGAAGAGATTATTCTGAGTGAAATAAGTCAAACAGAGAGAGTCAAGTATCAGATGGTTTCACTTATTTGTGGAGCATAACAAATAATATAGAGGACAAGGTTAGATGGAGAGGAGAAAGGAGTTGAGGGAAATTGGAAGGGGAGGTGATCCATGAGAGACTATGGACTCTGAAAAACAACCTGAGGGCTTTGAAGGGGCGGGGGGTGGGAGGGTGGGGGAACCAGGTGGTGGGTATTGGGGAGGGCACAGATTGCATGGAGCACTGGGTGTGGTGAAAAAACAATGAATACTGTTACGCTGAAAATAAATAAAACATTTAATTAAAAAAAAAAACATGTGCTAGAGAGGTGAAGCTTTTGGATTTGTGCAAGAACAAAAGTGCTGGTGGGTACCATTTCCATTCCTGTTCCCAAGTATAAGTTGCTGGACACTTGAGAACACTCTAAGCATAAATAGCCAGAACCAGTTCAAACATCCTCCCCCCAATTTTGCTAGCAAATTGTGCTCTGATCCCATGTTACCCTGTGAATCCACACCATTCAATCTGCTCCACTCGACAGGCATCACTCCAAAGTGACTCCTGCACTAAAGCACCTTATAAGTAATCCTGGCATGGTTAGCTGCCATACCAAAGTGACTCCGGCTCTGGAGAGAGGAAGAGATAACCACATACCAGTGTGTTTACAGCCCCAGAAACCAAAGTTTATTGCCGTCAGTAGAGACAAAGTATCTGCTGATCATTGTGCTGTAGGCCCAGCATTCAGACTTGGGGTACACATATGGTCTTACTGTTAACCCAGTTGACTAATGAAACCCTTGCAGGGGATAGTGGAGGAAAGTGTCCTTCAGTATGACACGCAGACAACTGCAACAGATGGACTGGGAGAAGACAGGCAGCATGACTGTTGACAAAACCCAATGATGAACACATAGTGGCCTTAGACAGGTCCCTAAACAACACAAGGACCAAAATCTGCTCAGTGAGCATACAATAGGCAAAGTCTGCCAGTGCAGCTGATTGGATTAAAGGCAAACAAAGCTCATCCACAGCTGTAGGGTATATGAAGCCAACATAGAACACACCACTGGAACACCTGGGTATGGTGAACAGGTGTATCACAATATCAGATTTCAAAATATATGACATCTGCAGTAATCAAAATAAGATGGTTCAAGCACAAAAATAAACATATAGGTCGATGCCACAGAATAGGAAGCCCCCCAAAAGATTCCCACGATTATATGGTCAATTAATCTCTGACAAAGGAGGAAAAGAATATTCAATGGGGAAAAGAAAGCCACTTTAATAAATGGTTTGAGAAGAATCAAGAGGGAGAAGGAGGGGCAAGATGGTGGAGGAATGCAGGACTCTTTCAACTCATACCCTGAATGTAGCTGGATATCTACCAAGCCAGTCTGAGAGCCCACAAAATCAGTCTGACATGTAAAATTATACATCTGGATCTCTACGGGGGCAGATGATCTTCAGTTGAGAGGTACAAAGGACGGAGTTGTGATTGTGTAGAAAGAGCTTAAGGGGAAAACAGCAGGACCGGTGCAGTCACTTGTGCAAAACTGCCTGCAGACCCGGGGGCTCGTTGTCACCACTGCTGCCGCCCGCACCCACCCAGACTGGAATCACTTGCACTTTGGGGACACAGGGGGCAGAGACAAGTGGGGGCCTGTGTTGACCGCTGAGAGGATTACTGGGGTGTGCACTGCCTGTGGGAGACTGCAGTTTTCAGGATCACTTACAGAGGGGGACACTTTGTATTCTGGAGGGTTTAGAGAGGAACAGACTGTGACTTCTCCCCTTTGGAGCAGAGGTCTGGGTGCAGACATTTTCCTTTGTCCTGACCCTCACAAAAGGCATGAAGAGCTGCCAGAGAACAAAAGCTACCAGAGAACAAAAGCCCAAAAAACAGTTTCTACAGAGCCTAGCGCCTTGAAAGGGAGCAGAACAATTCAGTGCAAGTAGGGTTGTCTGAAAAACAACACAGCAGGCCCCTCCAACAGAAGACAAGCTGGAAGAACAAGAGGATGACAACCAGAGGGTCCCCATAAAACTGTAAAACCCCAACACCAGGGGGAAACAATATATTAAGCTTCTGGTGATGCCTCACGGCCTGTATATTTCTTAGATACAACTTTTCGCTCTCTCTTTTTAACATTTTTTAATTCATTCTCATGTTTCTTATTTTCTTTTTACATATTACAACTAGATATTTAATGTAATGTATTCCATAGTAACTTTTTAACATGAGCTTTTTTATACATACACTTTTTTCTTTTTCTTTATATATATATAGATAGATAGATAGATAGATAGATAGGTATAAGCTTCAATGTAGTCCTTTTTTTCCCAATTTAATACTACCTTTATATATATACCAGTTTTAATTTCCCTGTATCTCTGGGAAGTAGAGTTTTATAACAAAGAGAACAAAAAACATCCAGGAAGAGTTGAAACACCCTTTCTCACCCATATCAAGGGATTATACCTACCTTCCTGTCACATCCACCTTTTTATTTTGGGTTCCTTTTTATTGTTGGTGGTGGTGGTCTTTTTGTTTCTTTGTTTTTGTGCTTTATAAATCTTACCCTTGGGTCTTATTTTGGCTGTTTGTGTTTGTGTTTTTTCTGTTTTTTGTTTTTTGGTGGTGATTTCCAATTACTTCAAACATTCCCAGGGTGCACTTTACCTGGATTCTGGTTGATATTCTCGGCTATACATTCCCTCAGCCACAACTCAACAAAATGAATAGGAGGAGGAACTACCAACAAAGAAAATACCCAGAGATGATGGATTCTCCTGAAGATCTGATGGATATGTATCTAAGCAGGATGTCAGATATAGACTTCAGGGTAACAGTTATGCAGAAAATAGCTAGGTTGAGGAAAACCAATAAAGGTAACACAGATTCCATAAGGGCAGAAATGAGAGAAGACCTGGCAGAATATAAAAATTCTATCAGTGAGATACAATCTAATGTAGACACACTAACAGCTAGGGTAAATGAGGCAGAAGAATAAATTAATGATCCTGAAGGAAAACTGATAGAAAGGAAGGATCAGGAGGACGCTTGGAACAATCAACTTAGAATCCATGAAAAAATAATTGGAGAAATAAATGATGACATGAAAGGTTCCAGTGTCAGAATTATTGGGCTCCCTGAGGGAGTGGAAAGAGAGAGAGGACAAGAAGATATATTTGAGCAATTTCTCCTAGTGGAGAATTTCCTTAATATGGGGAATGAAACAAGTATTTGCATCCTAGAGGCAGAGAGGACACCCTCCAAGGTTAAGGAGAACAGACTGAGCCTCAGACGAGTAATAGTGAAACTTATCAGTCGTAAAACCAGGGAAAACATCTAAAGGGCAGCTAGGGGGAAGAGATTCCTTATGTACAGTGGAGGAACATCAGAATAACATCAGACCTGTCTAGAGAAACCTGATAAGCCAGAAAGGACTGGCAAGACATCTTCATGAGACATGGGAGGAACATGCAGCCCAAAATACTTTACGTTGCAAGGCTGTCATTTAGAATGTCATTTAGAATGGAGAGATGAAGAGTTTCCAGGACCAGCAGAGACTAAAAGAATATGTGATCACTAAGCCAGGCCTGGAAGAAATATTAAGGGAGTTCTATAAAAGGAGAAAGACCTCAAGAGTGATAGAGAACAGAAATACACAGAGACAATCTATAGAAATAAGGACCTCAAAGGCAACATGATGACAATAAAATCATAACATAATAAAATCAATAATAACTCTCAACATGAACGGCCTTCCCCATAAAATGGCAAAAGGTTGAAGATTGGAAAAAAGACAGGACCTATCTATATGCTCTCTACAAGAGACTCATTTTGAACCTAAATATATATCCAGGCTAAAAGTGAAGGGATGAGAACAACTTTCCTGTCAACAGACTGCAAAAGAAAGTTGGGGTAGCATTTCTCATAACAGAAAATTAGATATTAAGGTAAGCAATGTAGTCAGAGATACAGAAGGACACTATATAATTCTTTTTTTTTCTTTATTTAATTTCCTTTCAGTGTAACAGAACTCATTGTTTATGCAACACACCCAGTGCTCCATGCAATACATGCCCTCCATAATACCCACCTACTGGCTCCCCCAACATCCCACCCCCCCCGCCCCTTCAAAACCCTCAGGTTGTTTTTCAGAGTCCATAGGCTCTCATGGTTCATCTCCCCTTCCAATTTCCCTCAACTCCCTTCTCCTCTCCATCTCCCCATGTCCTCTGTGTTATTTCTTATGCTCCACAAATAAGTGAAACCATATGATACTTGACTCTCTTGGCTTGACTTATTTCACTCAGCATAATCTCTTCCAGCCCTGTCCATGTTGATAAAAAAGATGGGTATTCATCCTTTCTGATGGAGGCATAATACTCCATAGTGTATATGGACCACATCTTCCTTATCCATTCATCCGTTGAAGTACAGCTTGGTTCGTTCCACAGTTTGGCGACCGTGGCCATTGCTGCTATGAACATTGGGGAACAGATGGCCCTTCTTTTCACTACATCTGTATCGTTGGGGTAAATACCCAGTAGTGCAATTGCAGGGTCATAGGGAAGCTCTATTTTTAATTTCTGAAGAAATCTCCACACTGTTCTCTAAAGTGGCTGCACCAACTTGCATTCCCACCAACAGTGTAAGAGAGTTCCCCTCTTTCCACATCCTCTCCAACACATGTTGTTTCCTATCTTGTCAATTTTGGCCATTCTAACTGGTGTAAGGTGGTATCTCAATGTGGTTTTGATTTGAATCACCATAATGGCTAGTGATGATGAACGTTTTTTCATGTGTCTGATAGCAATTTGTATGTCTTAACTGGAGAAGTGTTTGTTCATGTCTTCTGCCCATTTTTTGACATTATTATCTGTATTGTGTGTATTGAGTTTGAGAAGTTCTTTATAGATCCTGAATAACACCCTTTTGTCTGTACTGTCATTTGCAAATATCTTCTCCCATTAGGTGGGTTGCCTCTTTGTTTTGTTGACTGTTCCTTTTCTGTGCAGAAGTTTTTGATCTTGATGAAGTCCCCAAAGTTCATTTTCACTTTAGTTTCCTTTGCCTTTGGAGACATATCTTGAAAGAAGTTGCTGTGGCTGATATCGAAGAGGTTACTGCCTATGTTCTCCTCTAGAATTCTGATGGATTCCTGTCTCACGTTGAGGTCTTTTACCCATTTTGAGTTTATCTTTGTGTACAGTGTAAGAGAATGGTCGAGTTTCATTCTTCTACATATAGCTGTCCCATTTTCCCAGCACCATTTATTGAAGAGACTGTCTTTTTTCCACTGGATATTTTTTCCTGTTTTGTCGAAGATTATTTGACCATAGAGTTGAGGGTCCATATCTGGGCTCTCTACTCTGTTCCACAGGTCTATGTATCTGTTTTTATGCCAGTACCATGCTGTCTTGGTGATCACAGCTTTGTAGTAAAGCTTGAAATCAGGTAACGTGATGCCGCCAGGTTTATTTTTGTTTTTCAACATTTCCTTAGCAATTCGGGGTCTCTTCTGATTCCATACAAATTTTAGTATTATTTGCCCCAGCTCTTTGAAAAATACCGGTGGAATTTTGATCAGAATGACATTAAAAGTATAGATTGCTTTGGGCAGTATAGACATTTTAACAATGTTTATTCTTCCGATCCAAGAGCATGGAATCGTCTTCCATCTTTTTGTGTCTTCTTCAATTTCTTTTAGGAGTGTTCTGTAGTTCCTCAAGTACAGATCCTTAACCTCTTTGGTTAGGTTTATTCCGAGGTATCTTATGGTTCTCAGTGCTATAGAAAATGGAATCGATTCTCTAATTTGCCTTTCTGTATTTTCATTGTTAGTGTATAAGAAAGCCACTGATTTCTGGACATTGACTTTGTACCCTGCCACGTTACTGAATTGCTGTATGAGTTCTAATAGTTTGGGGGTGGAGTCTTTTGGGTTTTCCATATAAAGAATCATGTCATCTGCGAAGAGAGAGAGTTTGACTTCTTCCTGGCCAATTTGGATACCTTTTATTTCTCTTTGTTGTCTGATTGCTGTTGCTAGGACTTCTAATACTTCTAATGTTGAACAAGAGTGGTGAGAGTGGGCATCCTTGTCGTGTTCCTGATCTCAACGGGAAGGCTGCAAGCTTTTTCCCTTGGAGGATTATATTTGTTGTGGGTCTTTCATAGATAGATTTGATGAAGTTCAGGAATGTTCCCTCTATCCCTATACTTTGAAGTGTTTTAATCAGGAACGGATGCTGGATTTTGTCAAATGTTTTTTCTGCATCCATTGAGAGGACCATGTGGTTCTTCTCTCTTCTCTTACTGATTTGTTCTATCACATTGATTGATTTGCGAATGTTGAACCATCCTTGTAACCCAGGGATGAATCCCACCTGGTCATGGTGGATAATCTTTTAAATGTGCTGTTGGATCCTGTTTGCTAGGATCTTGTTGAGAATCGTAGCATCCATATTCATCAGTGATATTGGTCTGAAATTCTCCTTTTTGGTAGGGTCTTTGCCTGGTTTGGGGATCAGGGTAATGCTGGCTTCATAAAAAGAGTCTGGAAATTTTCCTTCTGCTTCAATTTTTTTGAAACAGCTTCAGGAGAATAGGTGTTATTTCTTCTTTGAAAGTTTGGTAGAATTCCCCCAGAATCCATCAGGTCTTGGGCTCTTGTTTTTCGGGAGGTTTTTGATCACTGCTTCAATCTCGTTACTAGATATCAGTCTATTCAAGTTGTCAGTTTCTTCCTGGTTCAATTTTGGAAGTTTATAGTTTTCCAGGAATGCATCCATTTCATCTAGGTTGCTTAACTTATTGTCATATAACTGTTGATAATAACTTCTGATGATTGTTTCTATCTCCTTGGTGTTAGTTGTGATCTCTCCCTTTTCATTCATAATTTTATTAATTTGGGTCTTCGCTCTTTTCTTTTGGATTAGTGTGGCCAATGGTTTATCAATCTTATTGATTCTTTCAAAAAACGAGCTTGTAGTTTCATTGATGCATTCTACTGTATCTCTAGTTTCTATCTCATTGATCTGTGCTCTAATCTTAATTATTTCCCTTCTTGTGTGTGGAGTTGGCTTAACTTGTTGTTGATTCTCCAGTTCTTTAAGGTGTAGAGACAGCTAATGTATTATGGATTTTTCAAATTTTTTTGAGGGAGGCTTGGATGGCTATGTATTTCCCCCTTAGGACTGCCTTTGCTGTATCCCATAGGTTTTGGACCAATGTGTCTTAATTGTCATTGGTTTCCATGAATTGTTTAAGTTCTTCTTTGATCTCCTGATTGATCCAAGCATTATTAAGCAAGATGCTCTTTAGCTTCCAGGTGTTTGAGTTCCTTCCAAACTTTTCCTTGTGATTGAGCTCCAGTTTCAAAGCATTGTGATCTGAGAATATGCAGGGAATAATCTCAATCTTTTTACCGGTTGCGCCCTGATTTATGACACAGTATGTGGTCTATTCTGGAGAACGTTCCATGTGCATTCAAGAAGAATGAGTATTCTGTTGTTTTAGGGTGGAATGTTCTGTATATATCTATGAGGTCCATCTGGTCCAATGTGTCATTCAATGCTCTTGCTTCTTTATTGATTTTCTGCTTGGATGATCTGTCTATTACTGAGAGTGGCATGTTAAGATCTCCTACTATTAATGTATTCATATCAATGTGACTCTTTATCTTGATTAATAGTATTCTTATGTAATTTGCTGCTCCCATATTGGGGGCATAAATATTTACAATTGTTACATCTTCTTGGAGGATAGTCCCTTTAAGAATTATGTAGTGTCAAGGAGTCAAGATGGCGGAGAAGTAAGAGGCTGATTTGACATCGGGTAGCAGGAAATCAGCTAGATAGCTTATCAAACCATTGTGAACACCTACAAATCCAACGGGAAATCGAAGAGAAGAAGAGCAACAATTCTAGAAACAGAAAATTGATCACTTTCTGAAAGGTAGGACCTGCGGAGAAGTGAATCCAAAGCGACAGGAAGACAGACCGCGGGTGGAGAGGCTGGCTACCAGCAAGCGGCGGAGCAAGGGAGCACAATATTGAGACGTTTAAAAGTCTACTCCATGAAGGGACATCACCCAGAGGCTAAACCGGGGGGGAAGCCCGGGCGGGGTCAGCATAACCCCAGGTCCCACAGGGTCACAGAAGGATAGGGGGTGTCTGAGTGCAACAGAGCTCACAGGTATTAGAACGGGGAAGCCAGCTACAGCAACAAAGACGAGGAGTGAGCTCTCAGCCCGGGGTTACATTGTGCCTGTCGTAGGCTGGGTGGGCTCAGAGCGCAGCTGGAGGCAACGGAGACCGAAGTGACTAGGCACTTTTCTCCAAGTGCCAGCAATTGACTGCTTTCCTCCAGGCATGACCGCAGGGCAGGGAGGCGGGGCGGTTGGGCACTTTTCTCTGAGGGCGCACTGAGGAGCGGAACCCCAAGCTCTCGGCTCCTCCAGGCCAGAGATTGGGAGGCCACCATCTTCATTCCCGACCTGTGGAATTCTACCAAAAGTGCTCAGGGAACATAAGCTCCCGAAAGCAAACCTGAGCGGATTACTTAGCCCTGCCCCTGGCAAGGGCGGTGCAATTCCGCCTGCGGCAAAGACACTCGAGAATCACTACAACAGGGCCCTCCCCCAGAAGATCAACAAGAAACCCAGCCAAGACCAACTTCAGTCACCAAGAACATCAGAATTCTAGAGGAGGAGAAAGCAAATCTTATGTGGACAAAATGACAAGGCAGAAAAACTCACCACAAAAAAAAGAACAAGAGGGAGTACCGAAGGCTGGGGACCTAATCAGTATGGACATTGGTAATATGACAAATCTAGAGTTCAGAATGATGATTCTCAAGTTTCTAGCCGGGCTCGAAAAAGGCATAGAAGATATTAGAGAAACCCTCTCCGGAGAGATAAAATCCCTTTCTGGAGAAATAAAAGAACTAAAATCTAACCAAGTTGATATGAAAAAAGCTATTAATGAGGTGCAATCAAAAATGGAAGCTCTTACTGCTAGGATAAATGAGGCAGAAGAAAGAATTAGTGACATAGAAGACCAAATGACAGAGAATAAAGAAGCTGAGCAAAAGAGAGACAAACAAATACTGGACCACGAGGAGAGAATTCGAGAGATAAGTGACACCATAAGACGACACAACATTAGAATAATTGGGATTCCAGAAGAAGAAGAGAGAGGGGAGCAGAAAGTATATTGGAGAGAATAATTGGAGAGAATTTCCCTAATATGGCAAAGGGAACAAACATCAAAATCCAGGAGATGCTAAGAACGCCCCTCAAAATCAAAAAAATAGGTCCACACCTCATCACCTGATAGTAAAATTTACAAGTCTTAGCGACAAAGAGAAAATCCTGAAAGCAGCCCGGGAAAAGAAGTCTGTAACATACAAGGGTAAAAACATTAGATTGGCAGCAGACCTATCCACAGAGACCTGGCAGGCCAGAAAGAACTGGCATGATATATTCAGAGCGCTAAACGAGAAAAACATGCAGCCAAGAATACTATATCCGGCTAGGCTATCATTTAAAATAGAAGGAGAGATAAAGAGCTTCCAGGACAAACAAAAGCTGAAAGAATTTGCAAACACCAAACCAGCTCTAAAGGAAATATTGAAAAGGATCCTCTAAGCAAGGAGAGACCCTAAAAGTAGTAGATCAGAAAGAAACAGAGACATATACAGTAACAGTCACCCTACAGGCAATACAACGGCAATAAATTCATATCTCTCAATAGTTACCCTGAATGTTAATGGGCTAAATGCCCCAATCAAAAGACACAGGGTATCAGAATGGATAAAAAAACAAAACCCATCAATATGCTGCCTACAAGAAACTCATTTTAGACCCGAAGACACCTCCAGATTTAAAGTGAGGGGGTGGAAAACAATGTACCATGCTAATGGACATCAGAAGAAAGCTGGGGTGGCAATCCTTATATCAGATCAATTAGATTTTCAGCCAAAGACTATAATAAGAGATGAGGAAGGACACGATTCCACACTCAAAGGGTCTGTCCAACAAGAAGACCTAACAATCTTAAATTTCTATGCCCCTAACATGGGAGCAGCCAACTATATAAACCAATTAATAACAAAGTCAAAGAAATACATTGACAGTAATACAATAATAGCAGGGGACTTTAAGACTCCCCTCACTGAAATGGACAGATCATCTAAACAAAAGATCAACAAGGAAATAAAAGCCTTAAATGACACACTGGACCAGATGGACATCACAGATATATTCAGATCATTCCATCCCGACGCAACAGAATATACATTCCTCTCTAGTGCACATGGAACATTCTCCAGAATAGACCACATCCTGGGTCATAAATCAGGTCTCAACCGGTATCAAAAGATTGGGATCATTCCCTGCATATTTACAGACCACAATGCTCTGAAGCTACAACTCAATCACAAGAGGAAATTTGGAAAGAATGCAAATACATGGAGACTAAACAGCATCCTTCTAAAAATTGAATGGGTCAACCAGGAAATTAAAGAAGAATTGAAAATATTCATGGAAACAAATGATAATGAAAACACAATGGTTCAAAATCTGTGGTACACAGCAAAGGCAGTCCTGAGAGGAAAATATATAGTGGTACAAGCCTTTCTCAAGAAACAAGAAAGGTCTCAAACACACAACCTAACCCTACACCTAAAGGAGCTGGAGAAAGAACAACAAAGAAAGCCTAAACCCAGCAGGAGAAGAGAAATCATAAAGATCAGAGCAGAAATCAATGAAATAGAAACTAAAAAAAAAAAACAAACAAAAGAACAAACCAACAAAACTAGGAGCTGGTTCTTTGAAAGAATTAATAAGATAGACAAACCCCTGGCCAGACTTATCAAAAAGAAAAGAGAAAGGACCCAAATAAATAAAATCATGAATGAAAGAGGAGAGATCACAACCAACACCAAAGAAATACAAACAATTATAAGAACATACTACCAGCAACTCTATGCCATCAAATTTGACAACCTGGAAGAAATGGATACATTTCTACAGACATATAAACTACCACAACTGAACCAGGAAGAAATAGAAAACCTGAACAGACCCACAACCAGTAAGGAGATTGAAACAGTCATCAAAAATCTCCAAACAAACAAAAGTCCAGGGCCAGACGGCTTCCCAGGGGAATTCTACCAAACATTTAAAGAAGAATTAATTCCTATTCTCCTGAAACTGTTCCAAAAAAATAGAAATGGAAGGAAAACTTCCAAACTCATTCTATGAGGCCAGCATCACCTTGATCCCAAAACCAGACAAGGATCGCACCAAAAAAGAGAATTACAGACCAATATCCTTGATGAACACAGATGCGAAAATTCTCACCGAAATACTGGCCAATAGGATCCAACAGTACATTAAAAGGATTATTCACCACGACCAAGTGGGATTTATTCCAGGGCTGCAAGGTTGGTTCAACATCCACAAATCCATCAATGTGATACAATACATTAATAAAAGAAAGAGTAAGAACCATATGATACTCTCAATAGATGCTGAAAAAGCATTTGACAAAGTGCAGCATCCCTTCCTGATTAAAACTCTTCAAAGTGTAGGGATAGAAGGCACATACCTCAATATTATGAAAGCCATCTATGAAAAACCCACTGCAAATATCATTCTCAATGGAGAAAAACTGAAAACTTTTCGGCTAAGGTCAGGAACACGGCAAGGATGTCCGTTATCACCACTGCTGTTCAACATAGTTCTAGAAGTCCTAGCCTCAGCCATCAGACAACAAAAAGAAATGAAAGGCATCCAAATTGGCAAAGAAGAAGTCAAACTATCACTCTTTGCAGATGATATGATACTATATGTGGAAAACCCAAAAGGCTCCACTCCAAAACTGCTAGAACTTGTACAGGAATTCAGTAAAGTGTCAGGATATAAAGTCAATGCACAGAAATCAGTCGCATTTCTTTACATTAACAACAAGACAGAAGAAAGAGAAATTGAGCAGTCAGTCCCATTTACAATTGCACCCAAAACCATAAGATACCTAGGAATAAATCTAACCAAAGAGGCCAAGAATCTATACTCAGAAAACTATAAAGTACTCATGAAAGAAATTGAGGAAGACACGAAGAAATGGAAAAATATTCCATGCTCATGGATTGGGAAAACAAATATTGTGAAAATGTCTATTCTACCTAAAGCAATCTACACATTTAATGCAATCCCTATCAAAATCCCATCCATTTTTTAAAGAAATAGAACAAATAATCCTAAAATTTATATGGAACCAGAAAAGACCTCGAATAGCCAAAGGAATATTAAAAAAGAAAGCCAAAGTCAGTGGCATCACAACTCCAGACTTCAAGCTCTATTACAAAGCTGTCATCATCAAGACAGTATGGTACTGGCACAAAAACAGACATACAGATCAATGGAACAGAACGGAGAGCCCAGAAATAGACCCTCCACTCTATGGTCAACTAATTTTCGACAAAAGAGGAAGGAATTTCCAATGGAAAAAAGACAGCCTCTTCAACAAATGGTGCTGGGAAAATTGGACAGCCACATGCAGAAAAATGAAATTGGACTATTTCTTTACACCACACACGAAAATAGACTCAAAATGAATGAAGGACCTCAATGTGAGAAAGGAATCCATCCAAATCCTTGAGTAGAATGCAGGCAGCAACCTCTTTGATCTCAACCACAGCAACTTCTTCCTAGGAACATCGCCAAAGGCAACAGAAGCAAGGGCAAACATGAACTATTGGGATTTCATCAAGATCGAAAGCTTTTGCACAGCAAAGGAAACAGTTAACAAAACCAAAAGACAACTGACAGAATGGGAGAAGATATTTGCAAACGACATATCAGATAAAGTGCTAGTGTCCAAAATGTGTAAAGAGCTTATCAAACTCAACACCCAAAGAAGAAATAATCCAATCAAGTAATGGACAGAGGACATGAACAGATATTTCTGCAAAGAAGACATCCAGATGGCCAACAGACACATGAAAAAGTGCTCCACATCACTCGGCATCAGGGAAATACAAATCAAAACCACAATGAGATACCACCTCACACCAGTCAGAATGGCTAAAATTAACAAGTCAAGAAATGACAGATGCTGGCGAGGATGCGGAGAGAGGGGAACCCTCCTACACTGCTGGTGGGAATGCAAGCTGGTGCAACCACTCTGGAAAACAGTGTGGAGGTTCCTCAAAAAACTGAAAATAGAGCTACCCTATGACCCAGCAATTGCACTACTGGGTATATATCCTGAATATACAAACGTGGTGCTCCGAAGGGGCACGTGCATCCCAATGTTTATAGCAGCAATGTCCACAAGAGCCAAACTGTGGAAAGAACCTAGATGTCCATCAACAGATGAATGGATAATGAAGAAGTGGTATATATACACAATGGAATACTATACAGCCATCATAGAAATGAAATCTTGCCATTTGCGATGACGTGGATGGAACTAGAGGGTATTATGCTTAGCGAAATAAGTCAATCGGAGAAAGACAACTATCACATGATCTCTTTGATATGAGGAAGTGGAGATGCAACGTGGGGGGTTGGGGGAGGTAGGAAAAGAAAAAAAATGAAAAGATGGGATTGGGAGGGAGACAAACCATAAAAGACTCAATCTCAAAAAACAGACTGAGGGTTGCTGGGGGGAGGGGGGACGGGCGAGGGTGGTGGGGATATGGACATTGGGGAGGGTATGTGCTATGATGAGTGCTGTGAAATGTGTAAACCTGGCGATTCACAGACCTGTACCCCTGGGGATAAAAATACATTATATGTTTATATAAATAAATTAAAACAAAATATAAAAATTAAAAAATAAAAAGAATTATGTAGTGTCCTTCTGTATCTATGACTACAGTATTTAGTTTAAAATCTAATTTACCTGATATGGAATCTATACCATGGCCTTCTTTTGAGGCCCATTGTCATGAAAGATGCTTCTCCATCCCTTTACTTTCAGTCTGGGTGTATCCTTAGGTTAGAAATGGGTCTCTTGTAGACAACATATGGATGGGTCCTGTCATTTTATCCAATCTGGAACCCTGTGTCATTTTATAGGCGCATTTAGGTCATTCACACTGAGAATGATTATTGAGAGATACGTTTTTATTGACATCGTTTTACCTTTTAAGTCTTTCTTTCTGTAGATTGTCTTCATATATTGCTGTTCAATGATATTCTTAGGATTTTGCCCTTTTTATAGAACCCCCCTTAATATTTCCTGCAGTGTCAGCTTGGTGGTCACATACTCTTTTGAACCATGCCAGTCTTCGAATCTCTTTATCTCTCCATCCAATTTGAATGTCAGTCTTACTGGATAAAATATTCTTGACTGCATGTTCTTCTCATTTAGTGCCCTGAATATGTCTTGCCAGCCCTTTCTGGCTTGCCATGTTTATGTGGACAGGTTTGACATTATTTTAATGGGCTTTCCTCTGTACGTAAGGAAATTCTTTTTTCTAGCTGCTTTCAATAGGTCCTGTCTACAATTATGATTCATCATTCTCACTATCTGGTGTCTTGAGGTCTTTCTAGATTCTATAATCTTGGGAGCAGACCGTTCTACCTCTAGTACATGGATGCTGGCTCCATTCACGAGATTGGGAAAATTTTCATGGAGAATTTGTTCACCTATATCTTCTAGTCTTCTTTCTTTCTCCTCCCGCTCAGGGACTCCAATAATTCTGACATTGGAATGTTTCATGGCATCATTTATTTTCCTAATTCTGTTTTCGTGGCTTCTAAGCTATTTGTTCCAGGCTTCCTCCTGATCCTTTCTCCCTATCTGTTTGTCCTCCAGATCACTAATTCTATCTTCTGTCTCAGTTACCCTAGCTTTTACAGAATTTAGATTAGATTGGAACTCATTGAGGACATTGTGAACATCATTCCTGGTGGCTTTCAGTTCTGCCCTAATCAATTCCATTTTGTCATCCATGGCTTTCTCCACCCTAGTTATTTGCCTGGATAATTGTTAGCCTGAATTCCCTTTCTGACATATTGTCTATGTCCATAGCCATTAGCTCTGTTGCAGAAGGCCCAGCCTCTGAATTTTTCTTCTGTTGGGCATTCCTCCTCCTAGTCATTTTGGTGAGGGATGGCTGAACAGATGTAGCTGAATGTATGAACCGTGGTACAGGCAAGGTGCACCCTGGAATGCTCCTGAACAATCAAGAGTCCCCACCCAAACAAAAGAAATAATAAAGAAAAAAATAAAGAGAGAGAGAGAGAGAGAGACAGGAAAAAAAAGAAAGATAAAATAAAAGAGAAGGCCCAGCCCAAATGGGTCCCAAGGTAAGATTTATGAAATATACAAACAAAAACAGACAAGCAAAAAGACTGACAAAAGTAGATGACAAGAGAAAAAAAATAAATATATAAAAACAAAACAAAAAACAAAAGAACCTCATCAAAAAGAACCCCAAGTATAAGATTTGCATACTACCAGGACAAACACAAATACACAGAAACACTGGTGGAAGAAAAGATGGGAGAGTGGTTATAATTTCTCGGTGTGGTTGATGAAGGTTATTTTGATTCTTCCTGGATGTATCTTGTTATCTTTGTTAAAGGAATCAACTTTCCTAAGATAAAGGGGGATTAAAAACTGGTTTACCTATAGGGGTAGCATTGATTGGGGAAAGGGGATTACCTTAAAGTTTAACTCTATATGAATATTAAAAAATAAAAATTTAAAAAAATAAACTACACTAAGAAAATAAAATTAAAAAAAAATAAAAATAGAAAAGCCAAAGAAAAACACAGGTATATGTATCAAAAAGTTCAGGTTAAAAGGTTATTATGGAATTTGAGGTACTGGACATCTCACTGTGATGGTAAATAGGTTAAAAATTGTCTATTAAAAAATGAACCAGAATAGTGGGAACGAATTAAAAATAAAAGTTGTATCTATGAAGTATGAAGTAGTGGTGGTTGTTCTCTTGGATTTTTTTGTTTGGCTTTCTGGGGGAGGGACCTGTTGCGTGGTTTTTCAGGCAGTGTTCCCTGAGTTAAGTCCTCCTGCCCCCATCAAGGGGGTGGGCTCTGAGGAAACCGGTTTTTTAGGCTTTTGTTCTTTGGAGGTTTTTGTTTGTTTGTTTGTTCGTTTGTTTTCTCTCGCCTTGGCAGCTTTTGATGGTTTTTGGAGGTTTAGAGGAAAGCAAACTGTCCCCAGACCTCCCTCTCAGAGAGAAGCCTAAGTCTGTTCCCCTCTGGGTGCTCCAGCACACATAAATTTCCCCTCGGCTGCTGGCAGAGCACGTTCTCAGTCATGGTCTCTGGGAACACAGGAACTCCCGCTTATTCCCAAAATCATGAGAAGTACTAGCCGCCAATGTCTGGGCAACTCCAGACTGCCAGAGAGGTTCCAAGCAGCAATAGCGCACTGAGATTTTCCGCTGCCCCGGGGTTGGGAGTGCTCAGACTCTCCGGGTCTGAGAGAGTGCCAGTTGGCGCCAGTCTGCACCTCTCTCAGGGAGGAGTGAGGGGCGCAACTCAGACTCTGGTAGCGCGGTGCGTGGAGAGTGCAAAAGGCTGTGGTTCTGCTGGCTGGCGCCTGCATGCACCTCTGGTGGGGGGGGCGCAACTCAGACTCTGGTAGCATGGCGCATTAGTGGAGGGTGCAAAAGGCTGTGGTTCTGCTGGCTGGCAAGGCTCCCTGCCCCTCACGGGAGCTGCCATCCAGGCGCTCTCAGGCACGCTGGTGGCTCAGGGACCAAGACCTGGTTTCTTTGCCGCACTCTCTCTGGCTCAGCGCCAGGAGTGGCTGTCCTGGCTCTGGGGACTTAAGCCCCTGTCCCTATCTTCCCTGATCCCACAATTTCCCCCCATGATCCTTTGCTCTTTTTGAGTGCTTTCAACCAGACTCCACGTTAATACTGGTCCCCAATCGCAGGGCACTCTCGTATTGGGGTATTACTTTCCAATGGGTCACTTCTGGTGGCTCCCTCCCTCTTTTGTTTGTCTTTCGATATCAGTCTGATGTTCCCACTCTGCTTTACCTGCCCACTGGCATCTTCTGCCCCCATAGAGATCCAGAAGTGTATAATTCTAATCTCAGGCTGATTTCATGGGTGATCAGAGTTCTTTGGTAGGTAATCAGCTCACTTTAGGGGACAGGTTGAAACACTGCCTCCTCCTACTTCCCCGCCATCTTGTCTCCTCCTCGACACTATATAATTCTTAAAAAGGTCTATCCAACAAGAAGATCTAACAATTCTAAATATCTATGCCCTCAACATGGGAGCACCCAACTATATAAGCCAAATGTTAACCAAAATGAAGAGACATATGTATAAGAATATGTTAATTATGGGGAAATTGATGCTCCACTCTCAGCAATAGACTGATCTTCTAAGCAGAAAATCAACAAAGAGCTTTGAATGACACACTGGACCAGATGGACCTCATTGATATATACAGAACATTCCACCCTAAAACAACAGAATACACGTTCTTTTCAAGTGCACATGGAACTTTCTCCAGAATAGACCACATACTGGGTCACAAACAGATCTCAACCGATACCAGAATATTGAGATTATTCCCTGAATATTGTCATACCACAATGCTTTGAAACTGGAAACCAATCACAAGGAAAAGTTTAGAAGAAATTCAAACAGTAGGAAGCTAAAGACCATCCTGCTTGAGAATGTTTGGGTCAATCAGGAAATCAAAGAACTTAAATAATTCATGGAAACAAATGAGAATGAAGACATAGCAAACCAAACCTATGGGATATGGCAAAGGCGGCCCTAAGGGAGAAATACATAACCATCCAAGCCTCACTCAAAAAAACAGAAAAATCCTTAATACACAAACTGACATTATTCCTTATAGAACTGGAGAATCAACAACAAATTAAACTTAACCAACATACAGGAATGGAAACAATTAAGACTAGAGTAAAGATCTATGAATTTGAAACCAGAAATACAGCAGGACACATAAATGAAACTAGAGGCTGGTTCCTTGAAATAATTAATACAATCAATAAACCACTGGCCAGACTTATTCAAAAGAAAACAAAAAGGACCCAAAATAATAAAATCATGAATAAAAGGGGAGAGAACACTAATAACACCAAGGAAATAGAAACAATTATCAGAAATCATTATCAACAGATACATGCCAATAAGTTAAGCAACCTAGAAGAAATACATGGATTCCTGGAAACTTATAAACTACCAAGACAGAAGCAGGAAGAAACTGACAACCTAAATAGTCCAAAAACCAGTAATAAGATTGAAGCAGTAATTAAAATCTCCCAAGACACAAGAATCCAGGACCTGATGGATTCCCTGGGGAGTTCTATCAAACATTCGAAGAAGAAATAATACTTATTTTCCTGCTTCAAAAAATGCAAGCAGAAAGAGACCAGCATTTCTCTGACCCCAAAATCAGGCAAAGACCCCATAAAAAAGGAGAATTCCAATACCTCTGATAAATATGGATGCCAAGTTTCTCAACAAAAACCCAGTTAATAGGATCCAACAGTGCATTGAAAGAATTATCCACCACCAGCAGCAGGGATTTTCCCCTAAGATGAAAAGGTGGTTCAAAATTCTTAAATCAATCAATGTGATAGAACACATAGATAGGGGAAGAGAAAATCACAAAATGGTCCTCTCGAAAGATACAAAAAATAATTTGAAAAATACGCCATCCTTCCCTGATTAAAACTCTTCAGAGTATAGAAATACAGGAAATTCTTCAATTTCATAAAATCCATCTGTAAAACCCAAAGTGAATTCATTCTTAATGGAGAAAAGCTGAGGGCCTTGCCCTTAAGATGAAGAACATGACAAGGATACCCACTCTCACCACTATTGTTCAGCATAGCACTAGAAATCCTAGCAACACCAATCAGGCAACAAAAATAATAAATGTATTCAAATTGACAAAGAAGAAGTCAAACTCTCTCTCTTCACAGATGACATGATACTTTATGAGGAAACCCCAAAAGACTCCATCCCCAAATTACTAAAACTCAAACATCAATTTGGTAATGTGGCAGGCTACAAAATCAATGCACAGAAATCAGTAGCTTCCTTATACATTAACAACGAAATAATAGAAAGGGAAATTAGAGAATCAATTCCATTTTCCTCCCCCCAAGGCAGGAGTCACAGTTGAATGACGTTGGTTCTTGTCAGGGATACTTGCACACTTCCAGGCATGTGGCACCTCTTTGGATTGATCTGGTCAATCTGATCTTATTTAAGTGTGTAAATATTTAGTATTGTCCTCTTAAGGAATTGGCCTCTTTATCATTATATTATGACTTTCTTTCTCTATTAATACCATCTTAAGTTTATTTTGTTTGAAATAGGTGTAGCTACCTCTGTTTTCTTTTTGTTTTCATTTGCATGGAATATATTTTTCCATCCCTTTAGTTTCAGTCTATGTGTGTGCTCAGAGCTAAAGTGAGATTCTTTAAAGCAAACTTATTTTTTTTAATTCATTCAACCATTCTATGCCTTTACATTGGAGAATTTAGTCCATTTAAATGTAGCATAATTATTGATAAGTATGGACTTACTATTGCCATTTAGTTAATTCTTTTCTAGATGTATTATAATTCCTTACTCTCTCACTTTCTTGCTCTCTTCTTTGTGATTTGAAGATTTAATGTAAAGTTATGCTCCGATTCGTTTATATCCATCTTTTGTATATCTACAATAGGCTTTTGTTTTGTGCTTATGATGAGGTTGACATAAAATGTATATAATGCCTGGGTGCTTATAACCACTTTGAATACATAGAAAAGATCCCCCACACCAACATTTTATAGTTTTAACATTTTGAATCTTTTTATATTGTATATCCATTAACTAATTATAGTGTAGTTATTTTTAAAAGATTTTATTTATTTATTTGACAGAGAGAGAGAGATCAGAAGTAGGCAGAGAGGCAGGCAGAGAGAGGGGGGAACCAGGCTCCACGCTGAGCAGAGAGCCCAATGTGGGGCTCAATCCCAGGACCCTGAGATCATGACCTGAGCTGAAGGCAGAGGCTTAACCCACTGAGCCACCCAGGTGCCCCTATAGTATAGTTATTTTTAATACTTTATCTTTTAAATTTCATGTTAAAGTTAAATATTATTTACTCACTACAACTGTAATATTAAAACGTTCTGATATTTAAATATAGATCTACTTTTACCAATGGGTTTTATGCTTATATATATATATATATATTTTTTTTTTCTTTTACTAGGTAGTGTCCTTTTTTTCAGCTTGAAGAACTACCTTTAACATTTCTTATACAGCCTAAGTCCACTGGTGATACACTCTCTCAGCCTTGGTTTCTCTGAAAAACATTATATAACCTTGAATTCTGAAGGAAAACTTTGCTGAGTAGGGTAGTACTCATTGGCATTTTTTTTCTCTTTTACCACAGGAAGTTCATCATCCCCTCCTTATTGGCCAGCAAGATTTCTGATGAAAAATCTGCTTATGGTCTTATGGAGAGGGTTCCTTTTATGCAGCATATTGTATTTCTCTTGCTGTTTTAAAGATTCTCTTTTCCTAATCTATTGTACACTTGAAACTGATATTACAATGAATGTTTTTTAATGATTTTATTTATTTATCATTTACTTATGAGTTTTAATTTAATTTTATTTTTTCAGTATTCCAAGATTCATTGTTTATGCACCACACCCAGTGTTCCATGCAATACCTGCACTCCTGAATACCCACCACCAGGCTCACCCAAACCCCCACCCCCCCTCCAAAACCCTCAGTTAGTTCCTCAGAGTCCACAATCTCTCATGGTTCGTCTCCCTCTCCAATTTCCCCCAACTCACTTCTCTCCTTCACCCAATGTCCTCTGTGTTATTCCTTTGCTCCACAAGTGAAACCATATGATAACTGACCCTCTCTGCTTGACTTATTTTCCTCAGCATAATCTCTTCCAGTCCCATCCATGTTGGTGCAAAAGCTAGGCCTTCATCCTTTCTGATGGATGTGTAATATTCCAGTCTATATATGGACCATATCTTGTTTATCCTTCCATCTGTTGAAGGGCATCTTGGCTCTTTCCACAGTTTGGCTATTATGGCCATTGCTGCTATGAACATTGAGGTACAAATGGTCCTTGTCACTACATCTATATCTTTGGAGTAAATACCCAGTAGTGCAATTGCAGGGTCATAGGGTAGCTCTATTTTTAATTTTTTGAGGAATCTCCACTCTGTTTTCCAAAGTGGCTGCACTAACTTGCATTCCCACCAACAGTGTAAGAGGGTTCCCCTTTCTCCCCACCCTGTCCAACATTTTTTGTTTCCTGTCTTTGTTAGTCTTTGCCATTCAAACTGGTGTAAGGTGGTATCTCGATGTGGTTTTTTTTTTAAAGATTTAATTTATGTATTTGGCAGAGAGACACAGCGAAGAGGGAACATAAGCAGGGGGAGCAGAGAGGGAGAAGCAGGCTTCCCGCTGAGCAGGCAGCCTGATGCGGGGCTCAATCCCAGGACCCTGGGATCATGACCTGAGCTGAAGGCAGAGGCTTAACCCCCTGAGCCACCCAGGTGCCCCCTCAATGTGGTTTTGATTTTAATTTCCCTCATGGCTAATGCTGATGAATATTTTTTCATGTGTCTGTTAGCCATTTGTATCTCTTCATTGGACAAGTGTCTTTTCATTTTGTTAATTAACTGGAATTTAAATAAAAACTAAGAAAATTCTCTTTAACTGGTGATGATTAATGATATGTCCTACTGTGAGTCTCTTAGAATTTATATTATTTGGAATTCTCTGGCTTTCCTTGATGTGGGTGTCTATCTCTTTTGTTAGGTTAGGGAAATTTGCAACCATTAAAAAAAAAAAAAAGATTTCTGCCCCTTTCTGTCTCTCTTCTCATTCTATGACCATTACAATATGTGTATTAGTTTGTTGGTTGGGGTTATGTTTTTGTTCGTTTTTGGTTTTTTTCCAAGTTTTTATTTTATTTTTATAACATAAATTCTTTATTATTATGTTCAGTTAGCCACTGTAAGTACATCATTAGTTTTTGATGTAGTATTCAATGATTCATCAGTAACATATAATACACAGTGCTCATCACAACACGTGCCCTCCTTAGTACACATCATCCTGTGACCCTATCCCCTACCCCTTTTCCCTCCAAAACCTTCAATTTTTTTCCTGGATTCTATAGTCACTCACGGTTCACCTCCTTCTCTGATTTTTCCCCTTCAGATTTCTCTCCCTTCCCCTATTGTCCTCCAAGCTATTGCTTATATTCCACATATGAGTGAAACCATATGATAATTACCTTTTTTTAATTGACTTTCTCTAATTAACTTATTATCTAATTGACAGCATAAATCCCTCCAGTTCCATCCATGTCAATGCAAATGATGGATATTCATCCTTTCTAATGGCTGAATAATATTCCATTGTATATATGAACCACATCTTCTTTATCCATTCATCTGTTGAAGGATGTCTTGGCTCCTTCCGCAGTAGACATTGCTGCTATGAACATCGGTGTGCATGTGCCCCTTCTTTTCACTACATCTGTATCTTTGGGGAAAATACCTAATAGTGCAATTTCTGGATTATAGGGTAGCTCTATTTTTTTAAAAAAGATTTTATTTATTTATTTGACAGACAGAGATCACAAGTAGACAGAGAGGCAGGCAGAGAGAGAGAGAGAGAGAGAGGAAGCAGGCTCCCTGCTGAGCAGAGAGCCCGATGCGGGGCTCGATCCCAGGACTCTGAGATCATGACCTGAACCGAAAGCAGAGGCTTTAACCCACTGAGCCACCCAGGCGCCCCAGGGTAGCTCTATTTTGAGCATCTTGAGGAACCTCTATACTTTTTTTCAAAGTGGCTATACCAGTTTGCATGCCCACCAACAGTGTAAGAGGGTTCTACTTTCCTCACATCCTCGCCAACACTGGTTGTTTCCTGTACTGTTATTTCTGCTATTCTAACTAGTGTAAGGTTGTGTTTATAAGTTCCCTAAGATATCTTCATTCTTTGCATAGATTTTTGCTTGTTCATTTGTTTTTACCCCTCTGATTTAGTTAATTCTACCACACTGTCTTCAGATTAACAGAACCTTTCCTACATTTTATCTAGTCTGATTTTAAAACTCTGTTATTTTTTAATGCAGTCATTGTATTGTTTATCTCTGTTATTTCTGTTTGGTACTTGTTTATACTTTGCATTTCTTGGTTAGAATTCTTTCTTCTTGCTTTGCATTCCTGACCCTTGTGATAATCTTTACAACCATTAATTTGAGCTCTCTACTAGGTAAACAACTTATTTCCATTCCATTAAGATCTGTTTCTAGACATTTATCATGTTCTTTTATTTGCAAAATATTCTTCAGTTTCTTCATTTTCCTTCATACTCTGTGGTGATTTCTCCATAATGGATAAAACTGCCACCTCTCCCAGTCTTGACAGAATAATCTTGTGTAAAATAACAAAATAAAATAAAATTAAAAAAGAATAATCTTGTGTAGAAGATGAACCTCATTGATCAGTGCAGCTCTTGACCCTCGTTTTCCTCCAAACATTTGTGACTGTTCAAAATGTCTTCTTTGTTCTTACTACTCACAGAATTTGAGGGTATCCCAAGACTTGTCACTAACCCAAAGGAGAGAATCACTGCTGGTATCTAGACTGAGACTGAATAGAAGCTGAACCCTCAGGTAGCAGAGGGAAAGTATGTATTTAAGCACCATTCTGGAGGAAAATTGGAGATGGGAATTTTTGCATGGTCTTTCTCTGCTGAGCCCAAATATATGGCAATGGAGGGGGTGCTCTTGTATCCATTGTGAACTGTTTATTTTTTGCTACAGTTCTGTGAGAATTGTGAATGCAAGCCCCATTGATTATTAGAGCCAGGCAATGTGGGGGCCCATTGCTTGGTTGGCTGCTGCAAAAGCTTGAGCATCAGATGCATGTAGAAGATTTTTCCAGAGAGATACTGATGGCTTGATTTTATTATCACAGAGAGCTGGAGGGAGAAGGTGTGACTGATGTCTGATTGTAAGGACCTATTTAGCCAGAGTGACTCCATCTTGGTTAAAAGCCATTTTGTTGTTTGTGCAGTAAAACTTAAACTGACCCTGCCCCACCCCCCAGAGAAACTTACTTAGAAGCAAGTCTGGGAAACCAGTAAAATATGGTCAGCCAGTTCCTAATAACAGAACCCAGAATACAAGGCCAGGTCGGCCAGTTCCTGATAACAGAGCCCAGAATACAAGGACGAGTCAGGCCCGGTGGAAACATCCAATCAGTAAAGCACACATACTATCTCCCTAACCACCAAAAAATGTAAACCCCACCTTTTGGGCGCCAAACTTGAGCACCAATTCTGACCAGAGTAATAGGTTAGTTCAAACAGCTACTAAAGGGTAAATTGAAATTCAATTGGCCACCTGCGTGTGTCCTAACATGACTATGCAATGTTACAATCTCATTGGCCACCTATGTGTGGCCAGGCTTTTGCTCTATAAAAGTTAGTCTGTGAGGCTGGGAGGGTCGCTCTCTTCAGAGGTGGCCCTGACCAGTCAGTCAGTCAATTCTTGAGCCTGTAAGCTGGGGGTGGTCGCTCTCTTCGGAGGCCGCCCTGGCCAGTCAGTCTGACTTCTAATGCTTGGCATAGAATAAAGCTTTGCATAACTTTAACTTTATTTCAGTCTCGTTCCCCTGGCCAATCAGTCTGACTTCTAATACTTGGCATAAAATAAAGCTTTAAATAACTTTCGCCTTGTCTCAGTCTCGTTCGTTTTATAATGGACCTAACACTGACAGCTTCCCAAAGCTCAAGGGGATTGTAGCCATCCCCTAAGTGCCTGCTAAATTAGAAGCCTATTCTGACAGGCAGCAGCTTTTAAAGCACGCAGATAAATCTCTTTTGAGAAAGACTGAAAGATAGGTAATTTTTCCCGTTTCCTTTGCACATAGCCCTGGGGATCAGGGAATAGCCAGTTAATAATTGTTTGTTCAGGGGGCACCTGGGTGGCTCAGTGGGTTAAAGCCTCTGCCTTCAGCTCAGGTCATGATCCCAGGGTCCTGGGATCAAGCCCCACATCTGGCTCTCTGCTCAGTGGGGGGCCTGCTTCCTCTTCTCTCTCTGTCTGCTTCTGCCTACTTGTGATCTCTGTCTGTCAAATAAATAAATAAAATCTTTAAAAAAATAAAATAATTGTTTGTTCAGTATAGTCTTATGGAATTTGTGAATGGAAGCCATTTTGTCTCTGAGAGCCAGACAATTGTGAGACCCATCTCTTAGGTAGAATCTGAAAATATCGAAGCACAGACCAGTGCACAGATCCTTCCAGAGAGATACTTGTGAGTTGGAACAATCTGGAGAAAGAAAGCAGGAGTCTTGCCCACCAGCATTCCCAGTCTCTGGAGAAGATCACATTCAACACCTACTGCTTGCTAAATTAAAAGCCTGCTTCTGAGGCAGATTTGAAATATGCAGATAAGCTTCATTCAAGGAAAGACTGGGAGAAAGGTGATTTTTACATGCCCCCTATGCATAAAGCCCTGGAGAGGAAACCATGGTGAGTGTTCAAATATCCACAACACTTATTCTTTGTTCGCTATACTTTTGTGAGACTCGTGGAGACAAGCCTCACTGGTTTTCAAAGGTAAAGGATTTGGGAACCCATCCTTTTGAAGAGAGCTTTACAGATTATAGTGCTATATGTGGGGTCCAAATTCTTTGGTCCTAATAGAGAAAATAAGAGTTGGTAATTCTTTCCCAATTGTATAGCATTATGCCTGGAGTGGGGTTTATGGTAAAAATGTATCTCGGGTTTTCTACTCAATTCAATATGGGTATTTTCACATTTGTCCAATGTGTAAGAGTTGTTTAGCTAGGTTCCAGATCTCCTTCACAGGGAATTGTACCATGTGTAACTGTACATTTGATGTGTTCATGGGATGAAGGGAGTTCGGGAGTCTTGTGTATTACCATCTTGTTTGGCTTTCCATATTTCGATTTTTTTTCTTTTTTAGTTTCCAAAAAATAAAAAAAAAACCTTAGATTATTTATTTTACATAATTCATTTCTAATACATAGTATATAACATTATAATTTTTTGCATCAAGTTCTTATTTAAATTCCAGTTAGTTAACATATAGCTTAATATTAGTTTCACGAGTAGAATTTAGTGATTCAATATTTATGTATAACACCCACTGCTCATCACCACATGTGCCCTCCTTAATACCCATCACCCAATTAACCCATTACCCTACCCATCTTCCATATAGTAACCCTCAGTTTGTTCCCTATAGTTAAGAGTCTGTTTTACAGTTTATGTCTCTCATTATTCCCTTGTGTTCATCTGTTCCATTTCTCAAATTCTGCATGAGTGAAATCACATGGTATTTGTCTTCGACTGACTTACTTTGCTTAGCATAATACTCTCTAGCTCAACTCACATCATCACAAATCAAATGACAAGATTCAAGATTTCATTCTTTTTGATGGCTGAGTAATATTCTGCTATATGTATGTATGTACATATACATATACATACATACACACAGACATATATATGTATATATATTATACACACAGACATATACATATGTATGTGTATATATGTATACGTCTGTGTGTATGTATAATATACATACATACTATATATAACATATATACATACAATATATATAATAGATAATATATATAATATACATACATACAATATACATACACACATATATATGTATATATATATTATACACACAGACATATACATATATATACATATGTATATGTATATATATATATACATATGTATATATATGTATATATACATATATACATATATATATGTATATATATATGTATATATATATATACATATATATATATGTGTATATATATATATATATATACATATATATATACGTATATATATGTATACATGTATATATACATATATATATGTATATATGTATATATACATATATATACATATGTATATACATATGTATATACATATGTATATATATGTATACATATACATATGTATATATATGTATATGTCTGTGTGTATGTATAATATACATGCATACTATATATATAATATATATACATACAATATATATAATAGATAATATATATAATATACATACATACATGCAATATACATACATACACACAGACATACATATGTGTATATATATTATACACACAGACATATACATATATATACACATATATATGTCTGTGTGTATGTATAATATACACATACATATCACCTCTTCACTGTCTATTCATCAGCTGATGGACATTTGGGCTCTTTCCATAATTTGACTGCTGTTGATAATGCTGGCATAAACAACAGGGTGCAATGTCCCTTCAAACCAGTATTTATGTATCCTTCAGGTAAATACTTGGTAGTGCAATGCTGACATGTACCTTTTTGAGAAACCTTCTATACTGTTTTTCAGAATGGCTACCTCAGCTTACATTTCCACCAACAGTGTAAGAGGGTTGCCCTTTCTCCACATCCTTGCCAACACCTGTTGTTTCCTGATTTGTTAATTTTAGCCATTCTTACCTCTGTAAGGTGATATCCCATCATGGTTTTCATTTGTATTTCACTGATGATGAATGATACTGAGCATTGTTTTATGTGTCCATTAGTCATCTATACATCTTCTTAGTACAAATATCTGTTGATGTCTTCTGCCCATTCCTTGAATGGATTTTTTGGTTTTGGGGTGTTGACATTGTTAAGTTCTTTATAGATTTTGACTACTAACACTTTATCTGATGTGTCATTTTAAAATACCTTCTCCCATTCCATAGGTTGCCTTTTAGTTTTGTTGATTGTTTCCTTCACTATACAGAAGCTTTTTATCTTGATGAAGTCCCAATAATTCACTTTTCCTTTTGTTTCCTTGCCTCTGGAGATGTCTCTAGTAAGAAATGGCTGCAGCCACGGTCAAAAAGTTTACTGCCTGTGTTATCCTCTAAGATTTTGATGACTTCCTGTCTCATATTTAGGTCTTTCATCCATTTTGAGTTTATTTTTGTGTATGGTGAAAAAAGTAGTCCAGTTTCATTCTTCTGCATGCGGATGTTCAATTTTCCCAACGTGATCTGTTGAAGGGAATGTCTTTTTTACATTGGATATTCTTTCCTTGCTTTGTCAAATATTAATTAACCAGAATCAATGGTCTATATCTGGATTCTCTATTCTGTTCCATTGATCTATGTGTCTGTTTTTATGCCAGTACCATACTGTCTTGATGATCACAGCTTTGTAATACAGCTTGAAGTCTAGAATTGTGATGCCACAGCTTTGGTTTTTCTATTTCAACATTTCTTTGCTATTTGGGGTCTTTTCTCATTCCACACAAATTTTAGTATTGTTTGTTGCAGCTCTGTGAAAAATGCTGGTGTTATTTTGATAAGGATTGCATGGAATGTGGAGAGTGCCTTGGGTAGTATAGACATTTTAAGAATGTTTATTTTTCCAATCCATGAACATAGAATGTTTATCCATTCTTTTTGTGTCTTCCTGAATTTCTTTCATATGTGTTCTAAAGTTTTCAGAGTACATTTACCACTTTGGTTAGATTTTTTCCTAGGTAAAATATAGATTTGGGCACAACTGTAAAAGGGATCGATTCCTTGATTTCTCTTCCCACTGCTTCACTGTTGGTGTATATAAATTCAAGAGACTTCTGTGCATTGATTTTATATCCTGCTACTTTGCTGAATTCCTTTATCCATTCTAGCAATATATTGATGGAGTCTTTTGGGTTTTCTACATAGAAAATTGTGTCAGCTGCAAAAACTGAAAGTTTAACTTCTTATTTGCTGATTTGAATGTGTTTTATTTCTTTTTTACTGTCTTATCACTGAGGGTAGAACTCAGGCACTATAATAAATAACAGTGAAGAGAGAGGACTTCCCCATGGTATTCCTGACTTTACAAGAAAAACTCTAGATTTTTCTGCTTTGAGGACAATATTACCTATGGGACTTTCATATATAACCTTGGCTGCTCCCAAGTTACAGTGATCTATCCTGAAGAATGTTCCATGTCCACTCAAAAAGAATGTGTCTTCTGCTGATTTCAGAGGAAATGGTCTGAATATATCTGTTAAGTGCATCTGGTCCAGTGCATCATTCAAAGTCTTTGTTTCCTTGTTGATCTGTTTAGATATCTGTCAATTGCTGTGAGTGAGTGTTAATGTCCCATAGTATTATTGTGTTGTTATCAATGAGTTTCTTTATGTTTGTTATTAATTAAGTTACATACTTGGCTGCTCCCAAGTTAGAGGCATAAATATTTACAACTGTTAGATCTTCTTGTTGGATAGATCCTTTTATTATGATATAGTGTCTTTCTTCATCTCTTATTGCAGTCTTTGGTTTAAATCAAATTTGTCTGGTATAAGGATAACTACTCCAGCATTCTATTGATGTCCATTCGCATAATAAATTGTTACCATTCCCTCACTTTCAACCTGGTTGTATCTTTGGCTCTAAAATGAATCTCCAAAAGTGGCATATTGACCAGTCTTTTTAAAATCCATTTTGATACAATCTGTCATTGATTGCAGCATTTAGTCCATTTACATTCGGAATGATTACTGAAAGATATGAATTTAGTGCCATTGTATTACCTGTAAAGCCACGTTCCTATAGATTGTCTCTGTTCCTTTCTAGCTTTTGCTACATTTGGCTTCTGTTTTTGCTCAAAGAGTCCCCTTAATATTTCTTGTGGGTCTAGTTTAGTGTTCATGAACTCCTTTTGTTGTTTGTCTGGGAAACTCCCTATTTCTCCTTGTATTCTGAATGACAGCCTCACTGGATAAATTATTCTTGGCTGCTTATCTTTCTCGCCTGCCACAACTCTGTGGACAGGTCTTCTGCCAGGCTTATGCATCTACCCTTGTAGTTAAGGACTTCTCCCAAGCTGCTTTCAGAATTCTCTCTTTATCTTTGTAGTTTGTACATTTTACTCTAATATATCATGGTGTTGACCTGTTTTCGATGATTTTGAGGGGAATTGTCTGTGCTTCCTGGACTTGAATGCCTGTTTTCCCCCCTAGATTAGGAAATTTCTGAACAATAATTTGTTCAAATAAAACTTCTGCCTATCTTTCCCACTCTTCTTCCTGGACTCCTATGTTACAAGTATTAATTTATTTTATGGAAATGCTGAGTTCCTTAAGTCTACCTTTGTGATCTAATAGTTTTCTGTTCCTCTTCTTTTTAGCTTCATTATTTTCCATAACTTTATCTTATATGTCAATGATTTATTCTTCTGCTTCCTCCATTCTCATTCTTATGTCTTCCACTTAGAGTTGCATCTTGGTTTTTAGCATTTTTAATTTTGTTCTGACTAGATTTTAGTTCTTTTAACTCTCCACTGATAGATTCCCCAGTGTCTTCTATGCTTTCTTTCAAGTCCAGCTAGTATTATAATTATTGTTTTAAATTCAAGTTCAGACATCATACTTATATCTGTATTGATTAATCCCTGGCTGTTTGTATTACCTCTTGTTTTTCTTTTGGGGTGAATTTCTCTGTCTTCACATTATGTCCAGAAAAGAAAAGAATGAAAAACAAAACAGAATAAAAAGCAAAACAAAACAAAAATAACAAGAACAAGAACAAAAACAATGAAACAAAATAACTAGATATTGGGGGTGTCTTGGTCTGTTTGTAAAAAGAAACTATATCCCAAAATAAGAAAGAAAGAGAGAAACATGGGTGACTCAGTCAGTTAAGTGTTTGCCTTTTGTTATGGGATCCCAGGACCCTAAGATCAAGCACCACAGTGGGCTCCTTGCTCAGCAGGGAGTCTGCTCCTCTCTCTGCCCCTCTCCCTGCTCATGCTGTCTTTCACTCTTTCAAATAAATAAGTAAATATATAAAATCAATAAAAAATAAAAATAAATAAAAAGTAATTTAAAAGGAAAGAAAGAGGGGGAGGTGGGAGATGGCAGAGAAGTAGGAGACCCTCTTTCAACCAGTCTCCTGAATTGAGCTAAATATCTACCAGAACACTGTGAACATCCATGAAATCAGCCAGAGATGTAAGGTTATACATGTCTGGATTTCTACGGGGGCAGGAAATCACCAGTGGAGAGGTAAAGCAGAGTGGGAGTGCTTGGACTGATATCAGAGGATAAACAGAAGGAAGAGAGAGCCGCCAGAAGCAACCCACTGGAAAGTGACACCCCAATACAAAAATGTCCTGTGCTTGGGGACCAGAATTAACTTGGAGTCCGGTTAAAAGCACTCAAAAAGAACAAAGGGTCTTAAAGGGCGAGTGGTGGAATAGGGCAGCCACAGACGCAGACATAAGCCCACCATCCCAGGGTGGTCAAAGCCAGTGCCCGCCCGTGCCTGAGAGAACCTGGTTGGGGCTCCTGTAGGTGGTCTCTGAGGCCATGGCTTTCCACTTATTGCACCACCACTGGTGCTGCAGGCACCCCTGCCTGCACCTGAGAGAACCCAGGGCAGGTTCCTGCCCAAGGTCCCTGGACCCTCAGTCTTCCATGACCTGGGCCATGGCATGGTCTGAATGCATCCAGCATCCGTGTGGTCTCCAGACGCAATCCAGACAACTCACCTGGGCCAGTACGACACATGGTTTTAGTGGCAGGGGGATGCAGAGACAAGCAGGGGCCTCAGGTGACCACTGAAATGGTGGCTGGGAGTGCATACCACCTGTGGGAGATTGTGGTGTTCAGTGCAGTTTGAAGAGGGGGAGTTTGTGTGTTCTGGACCATCCAGAGGGGATCAGACTTCTCTTTGAGATGGAGGGTTGGGTGCTGACAGTTTACTTTGCACTACCCATCTGAAAAGCCACAAAAGCCGCCAAGCAACAAAAACCTCCAGAAGAAAAAAGCTTGAAAAACCGGATTCTACAGGGCCCAGCCCCTTGAGAGGGACAGGGCAACTCAGCCCAGACAAGATTGACTGAAAAACAATGTGGGGGGCTCCTCCTCAAGAAGACAAGCCACAAGAAAAAGAGGACAACCACCACAGGGTCCCCATAAAACTCCCAAACCCCAACATCAGGGAAAAACAATATATTAAGCTCCCAGTACTGTCCCAAAACCTGCATATTTTATACATACAACTTTTTAAAAAATGCGATCTCACCATTCTTCTTCTTTTATTTTTTTAACCTACTTACCGTTACAAATAAATGTTTAATACAACTTATTACATAATAACTTTTTTAAGATTTTATTTATTCATTTGTCAGACAGAAATCACAAGCAGGCAGAGAGGCAGGCAGAGAGAGGGGGGGAAGCAGGCTCCCCACTGAGCAGAGAGCCTGACGTGGGGCTCGATCCCAGGACCCTGAGATCATGACCTGAGCTGAAGGCAGAGGCTTTAACCCACTGAGCCACCCAGGTGCCCCATAATAACTTTTTAACTTGAACTTTTTCATACATATACCTGGGTTTCTTTTTTTTTTCTTTTAATATATATATACATATAAGCTTCAAGGTAATCCTTTTTCCCCATTCAATACTACCCCTATAAATAAACCAGTTTTAATTTCCTTGTATCTTTGGAAAGTTGACTCCTTTAACAAAGATAACAAGATACACCCAGAAAGAGCTGAAATAAGCATTCTTGCCCACATCAAGGGTTTATAACCACTGCCCATCTTATTCTTCTGTCACTGTTTCTGTGTATTTTTTTGTTTTTCTGTGTATTATATTTTTATACAAAAATATATATATATATTATATAAATCTTATTCTTGGGGTTCATTTTGGCTGGGTTTTCCCTTAATTTTTATTTCCTCTATACTTGTTGGTCTTTTTGATTTTTCATTTCGATCTATGCACCTTACAAATCTTACTTTGGGGGATCATTTTGGATGTTTTTTTCTTTTTTTCTCTCTCTGTTTCTCTCTTTATTTTCCTTTTTCTTTCTTTTTGGCGGTGACTTCCAACTGCTCCAAAACCTCCAAGGGTGCAACATGCCTGGATTGTGGTTGATATGTTCAGCTATACATCCCCTCAACCACCTCTCACCAAAATGATAAGGAGGAGGAAACCCCAACACAGGAAAAGTTCAAAGACTGTGACTTCTGTCACAGAACAATTGGATATGGGCATAACCAATACGTCATAAATAGAATTCAGGGTAACAATTATCCAGTCAAGGGCTAGGTTGGAGAAGACCATTAGGGCACCATAGAATCTCTAAGAGCGGAAGTGAGAGCTGATCTGGCAGAACTTAAAAATGCTATCAATAAGATACAACCTAATCTAAATACTCTAACACCTAGGGTAACTGAGGCAAAAGATTGAATTCATGATCTAGAAGACAAACTGATAGAAAAAAGGATCAGGAAGAGGCCCAGAACAAACAGTTTAGAAGCCATGACAACAGAATTAAGGAAATAAATGATGCCATGAAGTGTTTCAATGTCAGAATTATTGGGATCCCTGAGGGAACGGAGAGAGAGAGAAGACTAGAAGATATAGTTGGAAAAATGCTGGATGAAAATTTCCCTCATCTGGGGAATGGAACAAGTGTTCATGTCCTAGAGGCAGGGAGGACACCCTCCCAAGACTAACAAGTCTACAAAGACCTCCAGACACTTAATTGTCAAATTCATGAATCTAATATTATATAAGAAGTCCTAAGGGCATCTAAGGGGAAGCCGATTCATTACTTACAGAGGAAAGTCCATCAGAATAATGTCAGACCTGTCCACTGAAACCTGGCAAGCCAGAATGGGCTGGCAAGACATATTCAGGGAATTAAATGAGAAGAACATGCAGCCAAGAATACTTTATCCAGCAAGACTGACATTCAGAATAGATGGAGAGATAACGAACTTCCAAGACTGGCAAAGTTTAAAAGAGTATGCGGCCACCAAGCCAGCACTACAAGAAATAATAAGGGGGGGGGGGTCCTATAAAAGAAGAAAGAATCCAAGGGTGACATAGAACATAAATTTACAGAGACAACTTACAGAAACAAAGACTTCACAGGCAACATGAAGTCAATAAAAACGTATCTTTCAAAAATGACTCTCAACGTGAACAGCCTAAATGATCCCATAAAATTGCACAGGGTTACAGACTGGATGAAATGATAGGACCCATCCATATGTTGTCTACAAAGGCCCATTTTGAACCTAAGATACATTCAGACTGAAAGTGAAGGGATAGAAAAGGATCTTTCATGCCAATAGGCCTCAAAAGAAAGCTGGGGTAGTGATTCTCATATCAGATAAATTAAATTTTAAACTAAAGACTGTAGTCAGAGATAAAGAAGGACACTATATCATTCTAAAATAGTCTATCCACCAAGAAGATCTAACAATTGTAAATACTTATGCCCCCAACATGGGAGCAGACATCTACACAAGCCAACTGTTAATCAAAATAAAGAGTCAAATTTTTATGAATATATTAATTGTAGGGGACCTTAACACACCAGTCACAGCAAAGACAGATCATCTAAGCAGGAAATCAACAAATAAACAAAAGCTTTGAATGCTACATTGGACCATTTGAACCTCATAGATATATACAGAACAATCTGCTGTAAAACAACAGAATACTCATTCTTC
Organism: Martes martes; assembly: GCF_963455335.1. Classification (NCBI taxonomy): domain Eukaryota; kingdom Metazoa; phylum Chordata; class Mammalia; order Carnivora; family Mustelidae; genus Martes; species Martes martes. Next base: position 46,050,194 of record NC_137897.1, read on the forward strand.
TAGAGTGCACATAGAACTTTCTCTTTGAATAGATCACATACTGGGTCACAAATCAGGGCTCAAATGATACCACATGATTGAGATTGTTCCTTGCATAATCTCAGAACACAAGGTTTTAAACCTGGAACTCAACCACAAGAAATAGTTTGGAAAGAATTCAAACACTTGGAAGCTAAATACCATTCTGTTCAAGAATGTTTGGATCAACCAGGAAATCAAAGAAGAACATAAACAATTCATGAATATCAATGAGAATGAAAACACATCATTCCAAAACTTATGGGATACAGCAAAAGTTGTCCTAAGGGGGAAATACATAGCCATCCAAGCCTCACTCCAAAAAAATGAAAAATCCTGAACACACAAACTCTCTTTACACCTTAAAGAACCTGAAAATCAAGAACAAATTAAGCCAACCCCATGCACAAGAAGGGAAATAATTAAGATTAGAGCAGAGATCAATCAGTTAGAAACTAGAGATAGAGTAAAACACAAAAATGAAACTAGAAGCTAGTTCTTTGAAAGAATCAGTAAGATCGATAAACCACTGGCCAAATTAATCCAAAAGAAAAGAAAGAAGACCCAAATTAATAAAATTAATTAATCTCTCCCCTTTCATGAGTGGAGAAATCATGAATAACACCAAGGAAATAGAAAAAATCATCAGAAATTATGATCAAGAGTTATATGAAAATTAGTTAAGAAACCTAGAAGAAATGGAGACATTCCTGGAAAGCTATAAACATCCAAGACTGAGACAGGAAGATATTGACAACCTGAATAGACCAATATTTAGTAATGATTTTCTTTTTCTTTTAAGATTTTATTTATTTATTTGACAGAAAGAGACACAGCGAGAGAGGGAACACAGCAGAGGGAGTGGGAGAGGGAGAAGCAGGCTTCCCACGGAGCAGAGATCCTGATGCAGGACTCAATCCCAGACCTGAGCGGAAGGCACATGCTTAATGACTGAGCCACCCAGGCGCCCCTCTAGTAACGGTTTTCAAGCACTGATCAAAAAACAAGAGTCCTGGATCTGACGGATTCCACGGGGAATTCTACCAAACATTCAAAGAATAAATAATACCTATTGTCCCTAAGAGGTTTCAAAAAATAGAAACAGAAGGGAAACTTCCAGACTCTTTCTATGAAGCCGGCATTACCTTGATCCCCAAACCAGGTAAAGACCCCACCAAAAGGGAGAATTTCAGACTAATATCCCTGATGAATATGGATGCCAAGATACTCAACAAGATCCTAGCTAATAGGATCCAACAGTACATTAAAAAGACTATCCACCATAACCAGGTGGGATTTATCCGTGGGATGAAAGGGTGGTTCAACATTTGCAAATCAATCAATGTGATAGAACAAAACAATAAGAGAAGAGAGAAAAATCACATGGTTCTCCCAATTGATGCAGAAAAAAATTTTTGACAAATTACAGCATCCTTTCCTGACTAAAACTTCTCAAAGTATAGGGATAGAGGGAACATTCCTCAACTTTGTAAAATCTGTCTATGAAAAACCCACAACAAATATCATTCTCAATGGGGAAAAGCTGACAGCCTTCCTATTGAGATCAGGAACACGACAAGGATGCCCACTCTCACCACTCTTGTTCAACATAGTACTGGAAGTTAGCAACAGCAATCAGAAAACAAAAAGAGGGGCACCTGGGTGGCTCAGTGGGTTAAAGCCTCTGCCTTCGTCTCAGGTCATGATCTCAGGGTCCTGGGATCGAGCCCCACATCAGGCTCTCTGCTCAGCGGGGAGCCTGCTTCCTCCTCTCTCTCTCTGCCTGCCTCTCTGCCTACTAGTGATCTCTGTCTGTCAAATAAATAAATAAAATATTTAAAAAAAGAAAACAAAAAGAAATAAAAGGCATTCAAATTGGCAAAGAAGAAGTCAAATTCTCTCTCTTTGCAGATGACATTATACTTTATATGGGAAACCTAGAAGGCTACACACTGAAACTACTAGATCTCATACAGCTATTCAGTAATGTGGCAGGATACAAAATCAATGCACAGAAATCAGTTGCTTTCTTACATACTAATAATGAAATATAGAAAGGGAAATAAGATAATCAATTTCATTTACTGTAGCACCAAAACCATAACATATCTTGAAATAACCCTAACCAAAGAGGTAAAGGATTTGTTCTCAAAGAACTCTAGAACACTCATGAAAGAAATTGAAGAAGAGAAAAAATGATGGAAAAGCATTCCATGCTCATGGATCAGAAGAATAAACATCATTAAAATGTCTATACTGCCTAGAGCAACATAAACTTTCAATGCCATCCTGATCAAAATTCCATTGGTATTTTTCATAGTGCTGGGACACACAATTCTAAACAATTCTAAAATTTGTTTGGAATCACTAAGGAAATGTTGAAAGAGAAAAACAAAGCTGGGGTCTTCATTTTGCCTGACTTCAAGCTTTACTATAAAGCTGTGAACACCAAGACAGCATAGTACTGACACCTAGACCAACAGAACAGAGTAGAGAATCCAGATATGTACCCTCAAGTGTATGGTCACATAAACTTTGACAAAGCAGGAAAAAATATCCAATGGATAAAAGAGATTCTCTTCAATAAATGGTGCTGGGAAATGGGACACCTATGTACAGAAGAATGAAACTCAACCATTCATTCACACCATACACAAATATAAACCTGAAATGGATGAAAGACCTCAACGTGAGGCAGGAATCCATCAAAATCCTAGAGGAGAACATAGGCAGTAACCTCTTCAATGTTGGCCACAACAACTTTTTTCAAGACATGTCTCCAAACCCAAAGGAAACAAAAGTGAAAATGAACTTTTGGGACTTCATCAAGGTAAAAGCTTCTGCACCGCAAAGGAAACAGTCAACAAAACAAATAGGCAAACCACGGAATGGGAGAAGATATTCGGAAATGAAACTACAGACAAAAGGCTGATATCCAAGATCTATAAAGACCTCCTCAAACTCAACATCCAAAAAACAAACAACCAAGTCAAAAAATGGGCAGAAGACATGGAGCAGACACTTCTCCAAAAAAGACATACAAACAGCTAACAGACACATGAAAAACTGTTCATCACTATTAGCCATCAAGGAAATTCAAACCCAAACCATACTGAGATGCCATCTTACAAGTTAGAATGGCAAAAATGAACAAGGCAAGAAACAGCAAATGTTGGAGAAGATGTGGAGAAAGGGGAACCCTCATACTCTGTTGGTGGGAATGAAACTTGGTATAGCCACTTAGGAAAACAGTGTGGAGATTTTTCAAAAAATTAAAAATAGACCTGTATTATGACCCAGCTATTGCACTGCTGGGTATTTACCCCAAGGATAGAGATGTAGTAAAAAAAAAGGGTATATGTACCCCAATGTTCATAGCAGCAACGTCCACAATAGCCAAACTGTGGAAAGAACTGGGATGCCCTTCAACAGATGAATGGATAAGGAAGATGTGGGCCATATATATAATAGAATATTACTCAGCCATCAGAAAGGATGAATACCCAACTTTTGCACCAAAAGTTGGGACTGGAGGAAATTATGCTGAGTGAAATAAGACAATTAGAGAAAGTCAATTATCATATCTCTTCACTTACTTGTGGAACAATAGGAAGAGCATAGAGAGCATTAGGAGAAGGAAGGGAAAAATGAAGGGGTGGAAATCGGAGGGGGAGATGAACAGTGAGAGACTGTGGACTCTGAGAAACAAACAGCGTTTTAGAGTGGAGCAGGGTGGGTGGATGACTTGGCCTGGTGATGGATATTAAGGAGGGCATGTATTGTATGGAGCACTGGGTGTTATACATAAATAATGAATTTTGGGACACTACATCGAAAACTAATGACATACTGTATGGCGACTAACATAACATAATAAAAAATAATAAAAAATAAATGGGTGGATTGGCTAAAACTCTCCAAAAAAAAAAAAAAATCATAGAGCGTTGCAAAGCCTCAGCTCTAGGAGAAATAGAAACTAGTTTCCTTTTCTTTTTTTCTCTTTTTCTTTCTTTTTCTTTCTTTTTTACCTCTTCTTAATATAGCCATTATTCTCAGGAGCAGGAATACAACAGACTTTCCAACAATCACACAAAAAAAGCAGTGACCCAGACAAAATTACCAGATAGAGGATTTCACACCAAAACAAAGAATGAGAATAAGTCATGGCCAGTGATTACATCAAAGCAGACACAGGTAAGATGTCTGAATCACAATATATTAATTTTAATTTTAATTTTTTTTATTTTACTTTTTTAAGTTTTTTGTTTTGCCATGTACTTCTACTGGTATAAGGTGGTATCTCAATTGTGGTTTTCATTTGAATTTCCCCAATGGCTATTGGTGATGAGTAAACCTAACCAAAGAAGTAAAGGATCTATACTCTAGGAACTACAGGACAGTCATGAAAGAAATCTGAGAAGACAACAGAACGATGGAAAACATTTCACGCTCATGGATCAGAGAATAAACATTGTTAAAATGTCTTTGCTGCCCAGAGCCATCTATATTTTCAATGCCATGCTGATCAAATTACCAACGACATTTTTCAAAATGCTGGTACAAAAACCCTAAAATTTGTATAGAACCAGAAAAAACTCTGAATCATCAAGGAAATGTTGAAAAGGCAAAACAAAGCTGGGGGAGTCACATTGCCCAACTTCAAGCTATAGTACAAATCTGTGATCACCAAGACAGTATGATCCTGGCAGAAAAACAGACACATAGACCAATGGAATAGACTAGTGACCCCAGATATGGGCCCTCAACTCTATGGTCAAATATATTTATTTTAAAATAATATTTTATTTATTTATTTTTAGAGAGAGAGGATGTGTGTATGAGGGAAGGGGAGAGTCACAGGGAAAGGGAGAAGCAGACTCCCCACAGCAGGGAGCCCAATGTGGGGTTCAATCCTGGGACCCCAGGATCATGATCTGAGATGAAGGAAGACATTTAACTGACTGAGCCACCCAGAAGTCCCACTGAATCACCATTTAAAACAGTAATCATAAGAATAATAGCTGGGTTTGAGAAAAGCATAGAAATTACTTTAGAATACCTTATTGTAGAGATAAAAGAACTAAAAACTAGTCAATGTGCTGTAATTGAGATGCAAAATTGAATGGATGCAATGACAAATCAGATGGTTGAATCAGAGGAAGAAATCAGTGATATAAAAGAGGAGAGGAGATAAGATGCCAAGCAGTAGGGGCACCCTAGCTTGTCTCATCCCTTGAACACAACTAGATAGTTATCAAATCATTCTAAAAGCCTTATAAATCAATTGGAGGTATGAGAGAACAAAAACTGCAAGTGCAAGTAAGAGGTGCAGTGAGTTGACTTGGAGGAGATATAACTGTGGGTAGGGTGGTGGGGAGGGAACACTGCTTATGGAGGCTACTCCAAAGTATTATAAGCTGTGGAGTGCAGTATTTGAACTGAAAGTTCTGCTAATGAGGGGGGTGGTGCTCATAAGGCCACGTGAGGTGGAATCTCCAGGAGTGAAAAGTGGTCTGAGAATCCCTTGGGTCACAAGAACCACAGGTGGTGCCAACATGCTGTACTGTTTACAGGCATAGGAGGAAAGCCTGCTGATAGCAGTGAGTCTTGGGTGCTGGCCTCCTGCTCTGTTTTGCCATAAACTGCAAATATCAGTGCAGGTGTTGGACCTCTTTCCTGAAATGCCTGGCAAATGACAAAAGCATGGTAAGACCGCTCTCCAGAAGAACAATGTGGTTCCAGGCCATGGATGTCCCTAAAATTTGGAGTTCTGAAACTCAGTCACATTTTGTAGTTAAAAAATCTCAGACACAGACAGCGGGAACACAGGGTTCTGATTGAAACCAGGGTCAAAAGAGAGGTGATAGACTGTTGTTGTGTGAGGACTCACTAAACGGGGGGGGGGGGGCATGAGCTTTCACTTCTAGGGCTAGAGAGTGGATCACTACCATATGCATCCTGCCCATCAGTACTGAAAGTCTTCAGGGAGCAGGACAGAACTACCTACTGGAAGATGGAGCCACTCACACTAAACCTCTTCCCCTACACCCTTGAGACAAGTCCACCTAAGAATCAGCACAACAGTCCCCTCCCACAGAAGACCAGCACAAAAACTTTGCTTGCATTCATGTTTTAGGAGTACCTGAAGGTGAAGAGAGAGAAAAGGGGCCAGAAAATTTTTCCAATAAATTATAGTTGAAAAGTCCTCTAGTCTGGAGAAAGACACAGACATCAAAATCCAAGAAGCACAGAGAACCCCGAAAAATTCAACAAAAGATGACCATTGCCAAGGGACAGCATACACAAATTCACAAAATACACAGACAAGGAAAGAGTCCTGAAAGCAGCAAAGGAAAAAAAATGTCCTTAACCTAGAAGGGAAGACAGATCAGGATCACAACAGATCTGTCCACAGAAACTTTGCAGGTCAGAAAAAAGTATCAGGATATATCCAACGTGCTGAATGAGAAAAATATGCAGCCAAAAATTATTTATCCAGCAAGGCTGTCATTCAGAATGGAAGGAGAGATAATGAGTTTCCCAGACAAACAAAACACCAAATTCATGAAGATTAAACCATCCCTGCAAGAAATCTCCAGGACTCTTTGGAGAAAAAAAGACCAAAAGCAAAAAAGACTAGAAAGGACAAGAGAACATGAGAAACTCTACAGGTAACACAATGGCAAGAAATTCACATCTTTCAATAATCACTCTGAACATAAATGGACTTAATGCTCCAATCAAAACACGTGGGATTTTAAAATGGATTAAAAAAACAACAACAAGATCCATCAATATGCTATCAAGAAGAGACTCAGTTTAGACCTAAAGATACCTGCAGATTGAAATGGAGGGATGGAGAACAATCTGTCAAGCTAATGGATGATGTAAGAAAGCCAGAATAGCCATAATTATATCAGACAAACTATACATTTTAAACCAAAAATTGTAACAAGAGTTGAAGAAGGGCATTATTTCATAATTAAGGGGTCTATCCATCAGGAAGATCTAACAATTATAAATATGCTTCCAACTTGAAAGCACCCAAATATATAATCTATTAATAATAAATATAAATAAACTCATTGATAATAATACAATAATAGTAGGGGAAATTAACACCCCACTTACACTGGTGGACAGATCATCTAAGCAAAAAAGCAACAGGGAAACAATTTCTATGAATGACACACTGGATCAGATGGACTTAACAGACATATTCAGAGTAATTCATCCTGAGCAGCAGAATTTGCATTTTTTCAAGTGTACATGGAGTGTTCTCCAGAATAGATCACAAACTGTGTCACAAATCATGTCTCAACAAGTACAAAAAGATTGAGATCATACCATACATATTTTCAGACCACATTAATATGAAAATTGAAGTCAACCACAAAAGGAAAAAAATTAGAAGGAACTCAAAGCTAAGGAAGTTAGAGAACATCCTACTAAAGAATGAATTTGTTAACCAAGAAATAATAGAAGAAATCAACAAATTCATGGAATCAATTGAAATTGAAAACACGATGGTCCAAAACCTTTGGGGTGCAGCAAAGGTGGTCCAAAAAGAAAGAATATAGCAACATAGCAAGAAAAGTCTCAAACACACAACCTAACCTTACATCCAAAGGAACTAGAAAAGGAGCAGCAAATAAAGCCTAAAGAGAGCAGAAGACGGGAAATAATAAAGATTAGACCACAAATGAATGATATAAAGCAAACAAATAAAAAACATGGTAGAACAGATCAACAAAACTAAAAGCTGGTTCTTTAAAAGAATTAACAAAATTTGTAAAGCCCTAGCCAGACTAGTCAAAAAAGAAAAAAAAAAAGGACTCAAATATATATGATCATGAATGAAAGAAAAAGATCACAACCAATACCACAGAAATACAAACAAATTCAAGAGACTATTACAAAAAAAAAGTATGTCAAGACATGTGGCAATCTGGAAGAAATGTACAAATTCCTAGAAATGTACAAAATATAAAAATGAAACAGGAAGAAGTAGAAGATTTAAACAAACCCATGACCAGCAAAGAAATTCAATCAATAATCTAAAATTTCCCAATGAACAAAAGTCCAGGGCCAGATGGCTTAATGGGGAAATTCAACTGGACATTTAGAAAAGACTTAATACCTAATCTTCTTAAACTATTCCAAAAAATAGAAATGGAAGGAAAACTTCTATACTTCTTCTATCAGGCCAGCATTACCTTCATTCCAAAACCAGACGAATACCCTCTAAAAAGAAGGATTATAGGCTAATATCCCTGGTGACCATGGAGGCAAAAATACTCAACAAGATAGTAGCAAATTGAATCCACCAATACATTAAAAGAGTTGTTCCCTTAGATCGAATGTGATTTGTCTCTGGACTGCAGGGTTGGTTCAATATTCACAAATCAATCAACATGATACAGCACATTAATAAAAGAAAGATATGAATCATATGATCCTCTCAATATATCCAGAAAAAACATTTGATAAAGTACAGCATCCTTTTTTTTTTCAATTTCTTTTCAGTGTTCCAGAATTCATTGTTTATGCACCACACACAGTGCTCCATGCAATACATGCCTTCCAATACCCACCACAAGACTCACTCAACCCCCCACCCCCTTCCCCTTCAAAACCCTCAGGTTGTTATTCAGATTCCACAGTCTCTCATGGTTCGTCTCCCCCTCCAAATTCTCCCCATGTCCCCATGTCTTCTGTGTTATCCCTTATGCTCCACAAATAAGTGAAACCATATGATAATTGACTCTCTCTGCTTGACTTATTTCACTCAGCATAATCTCTGTTCTTGATGAAAACTCTCAATAATAGGGATAGATGGAACATACTTGATCATCATTAAGACCATATATGAAAGACCCACAGGAAATATCATTCTCAATGTGGAAAAGTTAAGAGACTTTTCCCTATGGTCAGTAACAGGACAAGGAAGTCCATTCTCACCATTACTATTTAACATAGTACTGGAAGCCCTAGCCTCAGCAATCAGACAACAAAAAGAAATACAATGCATCCAAATTGACAAGAAAGAAGGCAAATACTCATTGTTTGAGGATGGCATGCTACTGTATATCAGAAACCCGAAAGACTGGAAGACTGCACCAAAAACTTCTAGAAGTAATACAAGAATTTAGCAAATTTGCTGGATAAAAAAAATCAATGTACAGTAATATTTTGTATTTATGTGCACCAGTAATGAAGCAGCCGAAAAGGAAATTAAAAAACTGATCTTATTTTTTAAAGATTTTACTCTTTTATTTGAAGGGAGTCACAAGTGGGGAGCAGGGGCAGAGGAAGAGGGAGAAACGGATTCCCCACTGAGAAGGGACCCAGACTTGGGGCTCAATCCCAGGACCCTTGGAGCATGACCCAAGCCAAAGGCAGGCACTTAATCAACTGAACCACCCAGGCACCCCTCAACTAATCCCATTTAAATTTGCACAAAAACCAGTAAGAAACCTAGGAATGAAACTAACCAAAGATGTGTACAGATTGAAGACATCTGTGCTCTGTAAACTATGGAACACTTAAGAAAGAAATTGAAGAGGACACAAATAATTAGGAAAAATATTCCATGTTCGTGGATTGGAGGAACAAACATTCTTACAATGTCTATATTGCCCAACTCAGTTTACATATTTAATGTAATCCCTATCAGACAGCATTTTTCTCAATGCTGGAACAACAACAACAAAAAATTCCTACAGTTTGCATGGACCCTGAAGAGCTAAAGCAAACCTAAAAAAGGAAAGAAAAGCTGGTAGCATCACAATTACAGATTTCAAGCTATATTCCAAGCTGTAATCATCAAGATGGTATGGCACTACCCCCAAAACAGGCACATAGACACATGGAACAGAATACAAAAACAAAAAATGGACCCACAACTCTATGGTCAACTATTAAAAAATGCAGGAAAGAATATACAATGGGAAGGACATCATCTCTTCAACAAATGGTGTTGTGAAAAATGACAGACACTTGCAAAAGAATGAAACTGGACCACTTTCTTGTGCAGCCATTCTGGAAAACAGTATGGAGTTTCCTGAAAAAGTTAAAAATAGATCTACATTATGACCCAGAAATTGCACTAGTAGGTACTTACCCAAAGGATAAAAAAATACAAATTCAAGGGGGCACGTGTAACCTAATGTTTACAGAAGCATTATCAACAATAAGCAAACTATGGAAAGAGCCCAAATATCCATTGTGAGATGAATGGATAAAACTGGTGTATATATGCACAATGTAAAATTACTCAGTCATCAAAAGAATGAAATTTTTCCATTTGGAGCAACATAGATGAAGCTAGAATGTACTATGGTTAGCAAAATCAGTTTATCTTGATGAAGTCCCAAAAGTTCATTTTCACTTTTGTTTCCTTTGCCTTTGGAGACATGTCTTGAAAAAAGTTGCTGTGGCCAATGTTGAAGAGGTTACTGCCTGTGTTGTTCTCTAGAATTCTGAGGATCAAAACTTCTGCACAGAAAAGGAAACAGTCGATGAAACAAAGAGAGAACCCATGGGATGCAAGAAGATATTCGCAAATGACACTACAGACAAAGGGCTAATATCCAAGATCTATAAAGAACTCCTCAAACTCACAACACACAAAACAAATAATCATGTCCAAAAAAATGGGCAGAAGTCATGAGCAGACACTTCTCCAAAGAAGATATATAAATGGCTAACAGACACATGAAAAAAGGCTCATCATCATTAGCCATCAGGGAGATTAAAATCAAAACTATATTGAGAAACCACCTTACACCAGTTAGAATGACCAAAATTAACAGGACGGTAAACAACAAGTGTTGGAGAGGATGTGGAGAAAGGGGAACCCTCTTACACTGTTGGAGGGAATGCAAGTTGGAGCAGCCAGTTTGGAAAACAGTGTGGAGATTCCTTAAGAAATTAAAAACAGAGCTACCCTATGACCCTGCAATTGCACTACTGGGTATTTACCCCAAAGATACAGATGTAGTGAAAAGAAGCACCATCTGTACCCCAATGTTCATAGCAGTAATGGCCTCAGTCACCAATCTGTAGAAAGAGCCAAGATTCCCTTCAACAGACAAATGGATAAAGAAGATATGATCCATATATGCAATGGAATATTATGCCTCCATCAGAAAGGATGAATACCCAACTTTTGTATCAACATGGGCGGGACTGGAGGAGATAATGCTGAGTGAAATAAGTCAAGCAGAGAGAATCAATTATCATATGGTTTCACTTAACTTGTGAAGCATAAGGAATAACATGGAGGACATTGGGAGAAGGAAAAGAGAAGGGAGTTGGGGGAAATCAGAGAGGGAGATGAAGCATGAGAGACTGTAGACTCTGAGAAACAAACTGAGGGTTTTGGAGGGGAGAGCACTGTGGGGGTTGGGTCAGCCTGGTGGTGGGTATTAAGGAGGGCAGATATTGCATGAAGCACCGGATGTAATGCATAAACAATGAATCTTGGAACACTGAGAAAATCAAATAAAGTTAAAAAATAAAATAGTAAAATAAAAATACATTTTAAATATAAAAAAGTCAGTTTAGAGAAAAACAAATACCATATGATTTCATTCATATGATGAATTTAATTTTGAAAAATGAGCAAATGAGGGGGAAAAAAGAAAGGGAGACAAACCAAGCAACACAGTTAAGTACAGAGAACTAACTGATGGCTACCAGAGGAAAGATGGGTGGGAGGACAGATGAAAGTATGAATAGGTATTAAGAAAATATTTACTAAGTAGGAAGATGGCAACAGATTAGGAGGATGCCAGGCTCACTTTGTCCCACCAGGACAATTAGATAACTATCAATTCATCCTGAATACCCCAGAAATCAACCTGAAGACTGACAGAAAAACTCCACAAATAAAGGGAGAGAACAAGCCACATCAAAGTAGGAAGGAAGTGTAGAGACATGGTTTAGGGAAGAAATGGATCACAGGTTTTGTAAAGAAAAGGGAGCTGTGGGTATGGAGAATGGTGAAGGAGAGAAGAGCACACAGGCAAATTCACAGAACATTTCCCCAAAGCCATTGGCTTTGAAAATGAGAGCAGCTGCATTTCATGAGTTCTTGTGAGCTGAGGGCAGACAGAATGGAAAGAGCAATTAGAAGAGTGCCTGGGGCACAAAGTGGGGAGAATATTTACTCTTCTTACAGTACATATGTGAGAGTCAGCATTCTCTGAAACATCTCTCCAGGAGTAAAGGAGATGGCTGACAACATTTTATTCCCCCACCCATCATCACAAACTTAACACCACATGCAGGATGCAGAGAAGTACCCACTGGCTGTTTAACTTGCATACACCAGGCCCCACAACCCTGTGATCAGGTGGGACTGCCCTCTCAGTCTGCCTCACCTCAATCACAATGCAACAGACCCTTACAACAGAAAACAAGCACAAATCCCTTCCCATATATAATCCCCTGACCAGAGAGTTCTGCAGGGCCTCCATTCTGGTGGAGGTCATGTCAGCCCTCATCTCAGAAGCAGAGTAAAGCACACCTACTTATGACTAGCTACATTCAGACCAGGGAACAAACACAGCACAGAGCAGGCAATGGAGGTGCTCTGAAGATAACTACATGGAAGGATAATGCAGACAAGACACAAGAGCCAACTGCATGTGGCACATACCAGACGACACTTCCCAAAGCACAAGACCCTGGATTCTACATGACCTCTTCTTCATTAAGCCATTACTCTCAGTAGCAGAAAATATAACTGGTTTAACTAGCACAGAGAAGCCAGAGACATAGAAAAAATGTGAAGATGGAGGAATTTATCCCAAATGAGAGAATAAGTTAAGGACAGGCCAGATCTAAGTGAAACAGATATAAGTAACATGCCCAATGGAGAATTTACAGCAAAAATCTTAAGGATACAACGGGGGTTGAGAAAAGAGAAGACATTGGGGAGACCCTTACCACAGAGATAAGGGAGTTAAAAAATAATGAGTCAGAGATGAAGAATGCAATAAAAGAGATTAGAAAAAGGCTTGATGGAAAAGAAAAAGGGCTGACAGAAACAGATGAATGAAATAGTAATATAGAAAACATAATAATGGAAAATGAGGAAGCTGAGCAAAAAAGAGAAGTAATTATGGAACAAGAGAACAGACTGAGAGAACCCAGTAACTCCATTAAATGTAGTAACAGTCAGATTATAGGAACCCCAGACTAAGAAGAGGGAAAAAGGAGAAGAAAATGTATTTCAGGAAATAATACCTGAAAACATCCTCAATTTTGGGAAAGAAACAGACATCTAGATCCAGGAGGCACAAAGAATTCCTATCAAAATCAACAAAAGCTGGCCAACATCAAGATATATTGTAATTAAATTTGCAAAACATAGCTATAAAAAAATCTTAAAAAGAGCAATGCAAAAGAAGTCCTTAACTTAAAAGGAAGTCCTTAACACATGGGGCTAGTTGGAAGTTTCTTAACAGAAATTTAGTGAGACAGAAGCCAGTGGCATGATATAATCAAAATGCTACATGGGAAAAATCTGCAGTAAGAATACTCTCTTCAGGACCACTATCACTCAGGAAAGTAGGAGGCATAAAGAAATTCCTTGACAAAAAAAAAAAGAAAACCTAAGTGAGGTCATATGCAATAAACCAGCACTGAAAGAAATATTAAAGAGTAATCTTTGAGTGAAAAGAGAGTTCAGGGTGCCTGAGTGACTCAGTTAGTTAAGCATCCGCTTTCAGCTCAGATCATGATCCCAGGCTTCTGGAAAGCAGGGAGTTGCTTCTCTCTTTCCCTCTGACGCTCCCCCCAGCTACTGGGCTTGATCTCAATCTCTCTTTCAAGTAAATAAATAAAATCTTAAAACAAACAAAGAATCCAAACTGACAAAGACAAGAAGGGATCAGAGAATTTACAGAAACAATGAGAAAACAAGTAACAAAATGGCAATAAATATGTAATAATTATTTGGATGTAAAAGGACTAAACACTTCAATCAAAAGACATAGGGTATCACATTTGATTAAAAAAAAGAAACACCCACCTATATGCTGCCAAGGAGAGATTCATTTTCTTTCTTTCTTTATTTTTATTTAAATTCAATTAGCCAAATGATAGTACACCATTAGTTTCAGATGTACTGTTCAATAAATTATCATTTGTGTATAACACCCAGTGCTCATCATATCACATACCTTCCTTAATGCCCGTCAACAAATTACCCCATCCCCGACCCACCTCCCCTCCAGCAACCTTCAGTTTGTTTCCTATAGTTAAGAGTTCTCATGCTTTTTCTCCCTCTCAGATGACTTCTCATTCAGTTTTCCCTCCCTTCCCCTATGATCTCCTGTGCTGTTTCTTATATTCCACATAAAAGTGAACCATATGATAACTGTCTTTCTCTGATTGACTTATTCTGCTCAGCATAGTACCCTCCATTTCTGTCCACATTGATGTAAATGTTTTCATCCTTCCTGATGGTTGTGTAATATTTCATTGTACATATACATATACATTCATATACACCACAACTTCTGTATCCATTCATCTGTTGATGGACATCTTGGGCCATTCCACAGTTTGGCTATGGTGGACATTACTGCTATGAATACTTGGTGCAGGTATCCCTTGGAGTCACAACATTTGTATCTTTAGGGTAAATATCTAATAGTGCAATTTTTGGATCATAAGGTAGATCTATTTTTAACTTCTTGAGGACACCCCATACTTTTTTTCCAGAATGGCTTGACAAGCTTGCACCCTCATCAACAGTGTAAGAGGATACCCATTTCTCCTCATCCTCGCCAACACTTTTTGTTTCCGGTCTTGTTAATTTTAGCCATTCTAACTGGAGTGAGGTGATATCTCATTGTGGTTTTGAATTGTGCTTCACTGATGCCCAGTAATGTTTATCATGTGTGTGTTAGGAATTTCTACATCTTCTTTGTAGAAATGTCTATTCATATCTTCTGTCCATTTCTTGACTAGATTATCTATTTTTGGGGAGGTGAGTTTGATAAGTTCTTTATAGATGTTGGATACTAGTCCTATATCTGATATGTCATTTGCAAATATCTTCTCCCATTACATTGGTTGAGTTTCAGTTTCGTTTACTGTTTCCTTTGCTGTGCATAAACCTTTAATCATAATGAAGTCCCAGTAGTCCATTTTTGCCTTCACATAAAGTATCATATAATCTGAGAGGAGTAAGAATTTGACTTCTTCTTTGCCAATTTGAATACATTTTATTTCTTTTTGATGTCCGATTGCTGATGTTGGAATTTCTAGTACTGTATTGAACAACAGTGGTGAGAGTGGGCATCCCTATCATCTTCCTGAACATAAGGGAAAAGATATGTTTTTCCCAATTGAGAATAATATTCGCTATGGGCTTTTCATATATGGCTTTTATGATTTTGAGGTATGTTACCTCTATCCCTATATTTTGGAGAGTTTTAATCAAGAAATGATGTTCTAGGGGCGCCTGGGTGGCTCAGTGGGTTAAAGCCTCTGCCTTCGGCTCAGGTCATGATCCCAGGGTCCTGGGATCGAGCCCCACATTGGGCTCTCTGCTCCGCAGGGAGCCTGCTTCCTCCTCTCTCTCTGCCTGTCTCTCTGCTTACTTGTGATCTCTGTCTGTCAAATGAATAAAATCTTTAAAAAAAAAAAAAAAGAAAGGATGTTCTACTTTGTCAAATGTTTTTTCTGCATCAGTTGAGAGGAGCATATAGTTATTGTACTTTCTTTTATTAATGTGCTCTATCACATTGATTGATTTGTGAATGTCGAACCACACTTGCATGCCAGGAATAAATCCCACCTGGTCGAGGTGAATGATCCTTTTAATGAATTGTTGGATCCTATTGGCTAGTATCTTGTTGGGTATTTTGGCATCCATGTTCATCAGGGATATTGGTCTCTAATTCTTCTTTTTGATGGGGTATTTGCATAGTTTGGGGATCCAAGTAATTCTGGCCTCATAAAAGAAGTTGGAAGTGTTCCTCCATTTCTTTTTTTTGAAAAAGCTTCCATAGAACAGGTATAATTTCTTCTTTAAGTGTTTCGTAGAATTCCCCTGGAAGCCATCCGGCCCTGGACTCTTCTTTTTTTTTGGGGGGGGGGTGGGTGGGGGGGGAGTTTTGATTACTGCTTCAATTTCCTTACTGGTTATGAGTCTGTTCAGATTGCCTATTTCTTCTTATTTCAGTCTTGGTAGTTTATAAATTTCCAGGAACACATCCATTTCCTCAAGATTGCTTAACCTGTTGGCATATAGTTGCTGATAATTTCTAATGATTGCTTCTATTTCCCTGGTATTCATCATTATCTCTGCCCTTTCATTCATGATTTTATAGATTTGGGTCTTTTTTTCTTTTGGATAAGTCTGGCCAGAGGTATATTGATCTTATTAATTTCTTTCAAATAAGCAGCTTCTAGTTTTGTTGATACGTTCTACTGTTTTTTCCTGGTTTCTATTTCATTGATTTCTGTTCTAATATTTATTATTTCTCTTCTCCTGCTTGGTTTAGGTTTCATTTGCTGTTCTTTCTCCAGCTCCTTTGGATGCAAGGTTAACTTGTGTATTGGGGATTTTTCTAACTATCTGGGAGAGGTTGGATGGCTATGTATTTCCCTCTTAGGACTGCGTTTGCACTATCCCAAGATTTTGAAGAAATGTGTTTTCATTTTCATTAGTTTGCATGAGTTGTTTAAGTTCTTCTTTAATGTCCTGATTGACCCACTCATTCTTTGCCATAGGTGGAATTGCACCACCCTTGCCAGGGGCCGGGCTAAGTAATCCGCCTGGGTATGCTTTCAGGAGCTTTTGTTCCCTGAGCGCTTTCTGCAGAGTTCCAGAGGACGGGAATGAAGATGGTGGCCTCCCAATCTCCGGCCCAGAGGAGCCGAGAGCTTGGGGTCCCGCTCCTCAGTGCGCCCTCAGAGAAAAGCGCCCAACCGCCCCGCCTCCCTGGCCTACAGTCATGCCTGGAGGAAAGCAGTCAATTGCTGGCACTTGGAGAAAAGCACCCGTTCGCTCTCGTCTCCGTGGCCTCTGGCCGCACGCCGAGCCCACCCAGCCTGCCACCGGCATAAGGTAACCCCGGGCTGAGAGCTCACTCCTTGGCTTTGTCACTGTAGCCGGCTTCCCCGCTCTAATACCTGTGAGCTCTGTGGCACTCAGACACCCCCGCTCCTTCTGTGACCCCGCGGGACCTGGGGTTACGCTGAACCCGCCTGGGCTTCCCCCCGGTTTAGCCGCTGGAGAGATGTCTCTCCGTGGAGCAGACTTTTAAACGTCCCGATTTTGTGCTCCGTTGCTCCGCCGCTTTCCAGGAGCCAGCCCCTCCCTGCCGCGGTCTGTCTTCCCGTCGCTTTGGATTCACTTTTCTGCAGGTCGTACCTTTCAGAAAGTGATCAATTTTCTGTTTCTAGAATTGTTGCTCTTCTTCTCTTCGATTTCCCATTGGATCTGTAGGTGTTCACAATGGTTAGATAAGCTATCTAGCTGATCTCCTGCTACCTGATATCATCTCAGCTGGCTACTTCTCCGCCATCTTGACCCCCCCCCCCGACCCATTCATTCTTTAGCAAGATGCTTTTTAACTTCCAAGTTGTTTGAGTTCATTCCAAATTTCTCTTTGTGATTGAGTTCCAGTTTCAAAGCATTTTGGTCCAAAATTACGCAGGGAATCACCTCAGTCGAGAAGAATTCTTCTCGAGTGCACATGGAACCTTATCCAGAACAGATCACATACTGGGTCACAAATCAGGTCTGAACCGATACCAAAAGACTGAGATGATTCCCTGCATATTCTCAGATCACAATGCTTTGAAACTGAAGCTCAATCACAAGGAAAAGTTCATAAGGAACTCAAACACCTGGAAGCTAAAGACCACCTTGCTTAAGAATGCTTGGATCAACCAGGAGATCAAAGAAGAACTTCAACAATTCATGGAAACCAATGAGAATGAAGACACTTCGATCCAAAACCTATGGGATACAGCGAAGGCGGTCCTAAGGGGGAAATACAGAGCCATCCAAGCCTCCCTCAAAAAAAAAAAAAGGAAAAATCCAGAATACACCACCTGTCTCTACACCTTAAAGAACTGGAGAATCAACAACAAATCAAACCAACTCCACACGTAAGAAGGGAAATAATCAAGATTAGAGCAGAGACCAATGAGGTAGAAACCAGAGATACAGTAGAACGTATCAATGAAACTAGAAGCTGGTTTTTTGAAAGAATCAATAAGATCGATAAACCATTGGCCACACTAATCCAAAAGAAAAGAGAGAAAGCCCAAATTAATAAAATTATGAATGAAAAGGGAGAGATCACAACTAACACCAAGGAAGTAGAAACAATCATCAGAAGTTATTATCAACAGTTATATGCCAATAAGCTAAGCAACCTAGATGAAATGGATGCATTCCTGGAAAACTATAAACTCCCAAAATTGAACCAGGAAGAAATTGACAACGTGAGTAGACCGATATCTAGTAACAAGATTGAAGCAGTGATGAAAAACCTCCCAAAAAACAAGAGCCCAGGACCTGACGGATTCCCTGGGGAGTTCTACCAAACTTTCAAAGAAGAAATCACATCTATTCTCCTGAATTAGAAGGAAAACTTCCGGAATCTTTTTATGAAGCCAGCATTACCCTGATCCCCAAACCAGGCAAAGACCGCACCAAAAAGGAGAATTTCAGACCAATATCACTGATGAATATGGATGCTAAAATTCTCAACAAGATCCTAGCGAACAGGATCCAACAGCACATTAAAAAGATTGTCCAACATAACCAGGTGGGATTCATCCCTGGGTTACAAGGATGGTTCAACATTCGCAAATCAATCAATGTGATAGAACAAATCAATAAGAGAAGAGAGAAGAACCACATGGTCCTCTCAATGGATGCAGAAAAAGCATTTGGCAAAATCCAGCATCCATTCCTGATTAAAACGTTTCGAAGTATAGGGATAGAGGGAACATTCCTGAACTTCATAAAACCTATCTATGAAAGACCCACAGCAAATATCATCCTCAATGGGAAAAAGCTTGCAGCCTTCCCGTTGAGATCAGGAACAAGAACAGGATGCCCACTCTCACCACTCTTGTTCAACATAGTATTAGAAGTCCTAGCAACAGCAATCAGAGAACAAAGAGAAAGAAAAGGTATCCAAATTGGCAAGGAAGAAGTCAAACTCTCTCTCTTCGCAGATGACATGATTCTTTATATGGAAAACCCGAAAGACTCCACCCCCAAACTACTAGAACTCATACAGCAATTCAGTAACGTGGCAGGATACAAAGTCAATGTACACAATGTACAATGTACAGAAACCCCAAGTGGCTTTCTTATACACTAACAATGAAAATACAGAAAGGGAAATTAGAGAATCAATTCCATTTACTATAGCACCAAGAACCATAAGATACCTCGGAATAAACCTAACCAAAGAGGTTAAGGATCTGTACTCGAGGAACTACAGAACACTCATAAAAGAAATTGAAGGGGGCGCCTGGGTGGCTCAGTGGGTTAAGCCTCTGCCTTCAGCTCAGGTCATGATCTCAGGGTTCTGGGATCGAGTCCCACATCAGGCTCTCTGCTCAGCAGTGAGCCTGCTTCCACTCTCTCTCTGCCTGTCTCTCTGCCTACTTGTGATCTCTCTCTCTCTGTCAATAAATAAATAAAATCTTAAAAAAAACGAAATTGAAGAAGACACAAAAAGATGGAAGACCATTCCATGCTCTTGGATTGGAAGAATAAACATTGTTAAAATGTCTATACTGCCTAGAGCAATCTATACTTTTAATGCCCTTCCGATCAAAATTCCACTGGTATTTTTCAAGGAGCTGGAGCAAATAATCCTAAAATTTGTATGGAATCAGAAGAGACCCCGAATTGCTAAGGAAATGTTGAAAAACAAAAATAAAACTGGCGGCATCACGTTACCTGATTTCAAGCTTTACTACAATGCTGTGATCAACAAGACAGCATGGTCCTGGCATAAAAACAGACACATAGACCAGTGGAACAGAGTAGAGAGCCCAGATATGGACCCTCAACTCTATGGTCAAATAATCTTCGACAAAACAGGAAAAAATATCCAGTGGAAAAAAGACAGTCTCTTCAATAAATGGTGCTGGGAAAACTGGACAGCTATATGTAAAAGAATGAAACTCGATGATTCTCTTACACCGTACACAAAGATAAACTCGAAATGGATAAAAGACCTCAACGTGAGACAGGAATCCATCAGAATCCTCGAGGAGAACATAGGCAGTAACCTCCTTGATATCAGCCACAGCAACTTCTTTCAAGATATGTCTCCAAAGGCGAAGGAAACAAAAGCGAAAATGAACTTTTGGGACTTCATCAAGATCAAAAGCTTCCGCACAGCAAAGGAAACAGTCAACAAAACAAAGAGGCAACCCACGGAATGGGAGAAGATATTTGCAAATGACAGTACAGACAAAAGGCTGATATCCAGGATCTATAAAGAACTCCTCAAACTCAACACACACAAAACAGACAATCATATTAAAAAATGGGCAGAAGATATGAACAGACACTTCTCCAATGAAGACATACAAATGGCTATCAGACACATGAAAAAATGTTCATCATCACTAGCCATCAGGGAGATTCAAATTAAAACCACATTGACATACCACCTCACACCAGTTAGAATGGCCAAAATTAGCAAGACAGGGAACAACATGTGTTGGAGAGGATGTGGAGAAAGGGGAACCCTCTTACACTGTTGGTGGGAATGCAAGTTGGTGCAGCCACTTTGGAGAACAGTGTGGAGATTCCTCAAGAAATTAAAAATAGAGCTTCCTATGACCCTGCAATTGCACTACTGGGTATTTACCCCAAAGGTACAGATGTAGTGAAAAGAAGGGCCATCTGTACCCCAATGTTTATAGCAGCAATGGCCACGGTCGCCAAACTGTGGAAAGAACCAAGGTGCCCTTCAATGGACGAATGGATAAGGAACATGGGGTCCATATACACTATGGAGTATTATGCCTCCATCAGAAAGGACGAATACCCAACTTTTGTATCAACATGGACGGGACTGGAAGAGATTATGCTGAGTGAAATAAGTCAAGCAGAGAGAGTCAAGTATCATATGGTTTCACTTATTAGTGGAGCATACTAATAACATGGAGGACAAGGGGAGATGGAGAGGAGAAGGGAGTTGAGGGAAATTGGAAGGGGAGGTGAACCATGAGAGACTATGGACTCTGAAAAACAACCCGAGGGTTTTGAAGGGGCGGGGGTTGGGAAGTCGGGGGAACCAGGTGGTGGGTATTAGGGAGGGCACAGATTGCATGGAGCACTGGGTGTGGTGAAAAAACAATGAATACTGTTACGCTGAAAAGAAATAAAAATTTAAAAAAAGAGAGAAAAGAAAAAAATACACACACAAAAAAAAGAATGAGTATTCTGTTGTTATAGGATGGAATATTCTCCATATATCTACGAAGTCCATGGGGTCCAGTGTGTCATTCAAAGCCCTTGGTTCTTTGTTGATCTTCTGCTTAGATGATCCATCTGTCCATTGCTGTAAGTGGATTGTTGAAGTCTTCTACTACTAATGTATTATTATCAATGTGTTTCTTTACCTTCAATATCAGTTGGTTTATATAATTGTCTGCTTCCAAGTTGGGAGCACAGATATTTACAATTGTTAGATTTTCTTGTTGGATAGACACTTTAAGTATGATATAGTGTCCCTCTACCTCTCTTACTACAGACATTGGTTTAAAATATGATTTGTCTGATATGATGATTGCTACTGCAGGTATTTTTGAGATCCATTAGTGTGGTAAGTGGTTCTCCATCCATCCACTTTCAATCTGGAGATATCTTTAGGTTCAAAATGAGTCTCTTATAGACAGCATATGGATAGATCCTCCTTTTTATCCAATCTGACACCCTGTGTCTTTTGATGGAGGCATTCAGCCCATTTATATTCAGAGTAACTCCTGAAAGATATGAATTTAGTGGCATTGTATTGCCTGAAAAGTCCCTGTTTCTGTAGATTGTCTGTTTCTTTCTGGTCTATGTTAGTCCTCGGTTCTCTCTTCACTTACAGTATCCTTGGTAATATTTTTTGCAGGGCTGGCTTGGTGGTCACATATTTTTTTTCAGTTTCTGTCTGCCTGGAAACTCTATTTATCCTTCCACTCTGAATGATAGCCTTGCTGGATAAAGTATTCTTGACTACATGTTCTTCTCATTTAGTACCCTGAATATATCTTTCCAACGTTTTCTGTCCTGCCAGTTTTCTTGATAGGTCTAATGTTATGCTGATATCCACCATGATCAAAGCAAAATGCACCCTAGAAAAAATCTGAAGTGATTAGAAGCTACCACAGATAGGTTAACAAAGCCAACATAATCCAAAACAATAAAAACGGTTGGGGGAGAGAAAGTAGGACAAAGTAGAGAGAGAAAGTGGACAAAGTAGGGCGATCTGTCAGTTGATTGGTTTTTGGCCTCTGTGTTAGAAAACACTGTATCTCAAAATTGCAAAGAAATCAGAATATATATATCAAAATAAAACAGAATAGAATGAAAAAGGGACTAGAATGGGGCACTAGAATCTATAAAATCTAGATGTGGGGGCGCCTGGGTGACTCAGTTGGTTAAGCATCTGCCTTTGGCTCAGGTCATGATCCCAGGGTCCTGGGATCAAACCCCACATCAGGCTCCCTGTACAGCGGGAAGCCTGCTTCCCCCTCTCCCATTCCCCCTGCTTGTGTTCCCTCTTTAAAAAAAAAATAATAAAATAAAATAAAGTAAAATGTAGATGTGAAAAAAACCACAGTTAAAAAGCGACTTAATAAGAATGTATTTCAAATGAGAAAAAGTTGAAAAAAAAAAGGAAAGGAAAAATGAAAAATAGGAAGAAACGCAACATTTTATCCTGGAAGTTAAAAGACTTGCTAGGAAACACTTGGAGCACAATATATTATTTTCCCCTGACGTCGGAGTTTTATGGTCTTGTAGGATCCCTAAGCTTGTCATTCACCTGTTCTTCCAGTCTTCTGGGGGAAGGGCCTGCTGCTCAGCTTCTCAGGCATCCTTGCCTGCATGGAATTGCCCCACCCCTTGTCAGGGGGATGGCCCTAAAGTGAGATGATCATCACTGTGGCTTTTGTTCCCTGGCAGCTTTCCTCACCCTTTCAGAGGGTCAGAGCAAATATGGCCACTTAAAGATCTCCATTTTGGAGCCACAAGATTGCAGACCCCCCTTCTCAATAAACCCTCCAGAACAAACCGTCTCCACCTCAGCACACCCTAAACTCCACAGACTCATGTGGGTCGCCCCCAGTGCAACTTGCCCAGTGGGAATCCCTGGGGCCCATGAGAGTCGCTGCACCTCGTGTCTCTGCAGCTAGGGGCGGTTGTGGGCTTATGGCAAACCTCACTCTGATGCTTCCAGGTCACAGCTAGGTGCCACCCTACCGTCCTTATTGGGACTGTTGCCACCCTGAGAGCTGTTGTCCAGTCATGGTCCCAGCCATTTCGTCTCTGCCAGGGAATGGTAAAAGGCCCCCACATTCCAGACCTTTTCGGGGTGTTCAGGCAAAGAACGATCTCCCTACTGGCCCTGCTCATGGTTTATGGAGCCCAGATCTCAGAGTCCCTTCTGGGCTTGCTGAACATAACCCGTTTCTATGCTCCACTGTTTGGGCAATTTAGCAGTTCAGGCTCCCCCTTTCTTTTAGAGTGTCCTGGGATCCTAAGACCACAAAGACCCACCTTGAATTCTGCCCTTTTCATCCCCTGCACCCTCCTCAGAAAGGGATGTCTCTTACTGGAGCAGATTTCTAAAGATTCTGGTTTTGCTCTCCGGTGTTATATCACTTTCCTGTAACTGACTTATGGAGTCCCCCTCCCCCATTCATTTGTCTTCTGATCTTTCCCTGCAGATTTACAATTCTGCACCTCCTACTTTTCAAAAAGTACTCATGTCTCTGCTTGTACAGGTCCAGATATATTTTCTTACATCTCAGGTTGAATTTGTGTGTGGCACGAATAGTTTGATAGATATCCAGCTAAATTCTAGGGACAAGATGAAATGAGGTCCCCTACTCTGCCACCATCTTCCTTGCCCTCCAGTACAGACATTTCAACAGTGTTTTTTATGCCAATCCATGAAAATGGAATGCCTTTCCATTTCTTTGTGTCAACTTTAATTTTTTCAGAGCTTTTATTTATTTATGTATTTGACAGAGAAAGAGAGATCACAAGTAGGCAGGCAGAGAGAGAGGGGGAAGCAGGCTCCCTGCTGAGCAGAGAGCCCGATGTGGGGCTCAATCCCAGGACCCTGAGATCATGACCTGAGCCAAAAGCAGAGGCTTAATTCACTGAGCCACCCAGGTGTCCCAATCAACTTTAATTTTTTAATCAGTGTTTTATAGCTTTATGAATACAGTTCTTGCAATTCCTTGATTAAGTTTATTCCTAGGAATCTTGTGATTTTTGGTGTAATGGTAAATGGGATTATATCCTTAATTGATCATCCTGCTGTTATATTATTGTACAAAAATGGCACAGATTTCTCTACATTAATTTGTATCCTGAGAATTTACTGAACTTTTATATATAAGTTTTAACAGGTTGTGTGTGTGTGTGTGTGTGTGTGTGTGTGCGTGTGTGTGTGTGTGTGTGTGTGTGTGTGTGTGTGTGTGGAGTCTGTCAGGTTTTCTATATATAGTATTCTGTCACCTGTGAATAGTGAACGTTTGACTTCTTCCCTTGCTAATTTGGATTCTTTTGATTTCTTTTTGTTGTCTGGTTACTTTGGCTAAGACCTCCCAGTACTATTTTTTTTTAAGTCTTTCCAGTACTATTTTATATGACAGTGGTGAGAGTGAACATCTCTGCCTTGTTCCTTACCATAGAGGAAAAGCTCTCAGTTTTTCCTCATTGAGGATATTAGCTATGGGCTTTTGACAGATGGCCCTAATGATATTGAAGTATGTTCCTTTATCCTTAAATTGTTGAGGGTTTTTATCATGAAAGATCACTGTACTTTGCCAAGTGCTTTTTTTTGCATCCGCTGAGAAGATCATATGATTTTTATCCTTTATTTTATTAATGTGGTGTATCACACTGCGTGATTTGCAAATACTGAGCAAGCCTTACCACTCAGGAATAAACCCCACTTGATAGTGGTGACTGACTTTTTAAATGTATTGTTGGATTCAGTTTGCTAGTTTTGTTTTTTTTTTTTCTTTCGAGAATTTTTGCATCTGTGTTCATCAGGGATATTGGACTACTGCTCTGCTTTTTTGGTGTCTGTATCTGCTGTTGGTATCAGGGCCTCATAGAATGAATTTGGAATTATTCTTTCCTTCTCTGTTTTTTGCTTTTTGTTTTTGTTTTTGCTTTTTTTTAATAGCTGGGAAGAATAAGTATTAACTCTTCTTTAAATGTTTCATAGAATTTGCCTGTGAAGACATCTGGTCCTTTCCTTTTGTTGGGAGTTTCTTGATTGCTCATTCAATTTATTTGCTAGTTATCAGGTTGTTCAAGTTTTCTATTTCTTCTGTTTTCAGTTGTGGCAGCTTATATGATTTTAGGAATTTACCCATTTCTTCCAGGTTGTTGAATTTGTTGACACATAGTTTCTCAATATTCTCTTAGAATTGTTTGTATTTCTGATAGTTCGTTACTTCTCCCTTACTTGTGATTTTAAAAAAATTTATTATCTTAGAATTGTTTATATTTCTGTGATATTGTTACTTCTATTTTATTTGTGATTTTATTTATTTGGATCCTTTCTCTTTTCTTTTCAATAAATCTGTCTAGAGGTTTATCAATTATATTAAATTAAAAAAAAAAACAGCTCCTGGGGGTGCCTGGGTAGCTTAGTCAGTTGAACATCTGTCTCTTGATTTCAGCTCAGGTTGTGATCACAGGGTCCTGGGATCAAGCCCTGCATCATGCTTTCCAATCATTGCAGAGTCTGCTAGAGATTATCAACCTGTCCCTTTTGCTTTCCTTCTTCTTTTCCCCCAGTGCACTCTCTTTCTCTCTTGCTCTCTCTCTCTCCCCCTCCCTCCCCCCTTAAATTAATTAATTATTACTTAATTAATTAATAAAACCCTTTTTAACAAAACCAGCTCCTGGCTTAATTGATCTGTTCCATTTTGTTTTTGTTTTTGCTTTTTTCTTTTTAGTTTGTGTATCATTTATTTCTGCTCTAATTTGTAGTATTTCCTTCCTTCTGCTGGTTTTAGGTTTTTCTACCTCCTTTGGGTATAAGGTTAGGTTGTTTATTTGAGATTTTTCTTTCTTATCGAGTTAGGCCAGCATTGTTATATACTTTCCTCTTAGGACCATTTTGCTACATCCCAAAGGTTTTGGAGTGATGTGTTTTCATTTTCATTTGTTTTCATGTACTTTTTATTTCTTCTTTGACTTCTTGGTTAAGCCATTCATTGTTTAGTGGAGTGATATATAACTTGCCCATACTGGTGGTCTTTCCAGATTTTTTCCTGTGGTTGATGTCTACCTTCACAGAGCTGTGGTCAGAAAAGATGCATGGCATGACTGCTATCATGTTATATTTGTTGAGACCTGTATTGTGATCTAGTATGTGATCTATTCTGGAGAATGTTCCATGTGCACTTGAAAATAATGTGTATTCTGCTGGTTTAGGATGGACTGTTCTAAATATATCTGCTAAGTCCATTTAGTCCAGTGTCATTCAAAGTGTTTCCTTGTTAATTTTCCTTAGATGATCTGTCCATTGACAAAAGTGGGGTGTTAAAGTCTCCTACAATTATTGTATTATTATCAGTGAGTTCCCTTGTGTTTGTTATTAATTATTTTATATATTGGTAGGTTGCCATGTTGTGTAAATAAATATTTATGATTGTTACATCTTCTTATTGTATTGTCCCCTTTATGATTATATGGTGCCCTTCTTTGTCTCTTGTTACAGTCCTTTTCTAAGTCTAGTTTGTCTGATATATGTATTGCTATACTTTTTTTTTTTTAACATCCATTTGTATGAAAATTTCTCCCCATGCCCTCACTTTCAATCTGCACAAGTCTTAAGGTCTAAAATCAGTCTCTTGTAGAGAGTTTATAGATGGGTATTTTTTTTAAATCCATTCTGACACCCTATGTCTTTTGATTAGGCCATTTAATCGATTTATATCCAAGGTAATTATTGGTAGGTATGTATTTACTGTCATTTTATTAGTAGTTTTGTCGTTGTTGCTGGAGATTTTCTCTGATCCTTTCTTTTGTCTTTTGTGGTCTCGCCCCTCGAAGAGTCCCCTATAATATTCTTGCAGGACTGCTTTAGTGGTCATGACCTCCTTTATTCCTTTATTTTTGTTTATCAGAGAATCTATCTCTTCTTCTATTCTGGATAATAGCCTTGCTGAATAGAGTATTCTCTGCTGCAGATTTTTCCCATTCAGCACATTGGAAATGTCATGGTACTCCCTCCTGCATTGCTACGTTTCTGTTGAGAAATCTCCAGCTACACTTACGTGTTTTCTCTTGTAATTTAAGGACTTCTTTTGTCTTTTTGTTTCTAAGATTTGTTCTTTACCACTATATTTTGCACATTTAATTACAATATGTCTTAGTTTTGTCCTGTTTTTGTTGATTTTGTAAGGAGTTCTCTCTGTTTCCTAGTTCTGGGTGTATGTTTTCTTGCCCAGATTAGGGAAATTTTCAGTTCTTCTTTCTTCAAATAAATTTTTGCCTCCTTTTCTCTCTCCTTTTCTTTAGGATTCTTGTAATTTTAATGTTGTTACATTTAATGGAGTCACCGAGATCCCTAAGTGAATGAATGAAATAATATCCTCTTATTTCATAATTCTTCTTTCTCTCTTTTGTTCAGCTTCATTGCTTTCGATTACTTGGTCCTCTAGGTCATTAATTCCTTCCTCTCCTTCTTCCAGCCTGCTGTTCATTGCATCAAGTTTGTTTCTAATCTCATTTATTGTATTCTTCATCTCTGATTGGTTCTTCTTTAACTCTATTTCTGTGTAAGTGTCTCACTGGCATTTTCTCTTCCTTTCTCAAGCCCAGTGTTTCTTCTTATAACTGTTTCACTTACATCTCTGTCTGTAGCCTTATATGGTTATTTCATTTGGGATAATTTCCTCCAATATTGCATTTTATCTAAGTCTCTGCCTTTTTCTCTGTTAGAAAAGCCAGTTATGTCTTATGCTTCTGAAGGAAATGGCCTTTTGTAGAAGAGGTCATGTATTGTCTAGGGCTTGGCACTTCAGGTAGTGTCTCTGGTGTGTGCTGCATGCACACTGTTGTTTTGTTTTGTCTGCTATATGCTTCATGCTACTGGTCTACAAAAGGTCTCCTCTCCTGCTGTGGACAGTTTGGTCTCTGACTTCAATGTACTGAGTTTTAACTAGATTTGCTCTGATCTGTTTTTGAAATGAGATCTGTCACAACCTCTACCAGAACTGAGGCCCTGCAGAACTCTCTGGTCTGCATATGTGGTGTGCGTAGTGTTTTGTGTTGGTCATCTGGGATAAGGGTCTGCTGCCCTGGGACTGAGGAAAGTAAGACTGAGAAGGCACTTCCACCTGAGCACAGGGGTGTGGGGCTTGGTGTAAGCAAGTTTGGTAGCCAGCATCTGCTTCAGTGCTTTCTTGCTTCCCACAAGTGGCTGTGTTTATGCTGAGAGCAGGGGAGTAAAATGGTGCCAGCCAGATCCTTTATTCCTAGAAAGGTGTCTTTGTGCATGCTGCTTATCAGGGATGCACTCCAAGAAGAGTAAATCATCTCCCCACTATGTCATACAGTCACTCTTCAGATTGTTGTTTCTTTGGTGTCTGTCCCTGTCTTTGCCGGCCTTCTCTCCTGGAACAGGACAGTGTCCTCTGTGCTCTATCCCCACTAAACCCACTGACCTTTAAAACTCCAGGCTTTAAGCCCTCCTATTTGCAAGAACTCACGAAATTCAGTCCTTCTTCTTTTCCAAGCCAGTGGCTTTGGGGAAATGTTCTCCTTCTGCAATCCATTGTTTGCTTCTCTTTCCCACCCTGCTATGTGACCACAGCTCCCTCCCCTCAGCAGCACACACAATCCATTTCTCTCCTTAGCCACATCTCCACACTTGCTGCCTTCTTCAATGTGACCTCTTCTCTCTCCTTATTTTTTATTATGTTATGTTAGTAACCTGACAGTACATCATCAAGGGTTTTTTGTTTTTGATTTTTAAAAATACTTTATTTTATTTTTTAAATTTCTTTTAAACATTTTCAGTGTTCCAAGATTCATTGTTTATGCACCACGCCCAGTGCTCCGTGCAAAACTTGCCCTCCTTAATACCCACCACCAGGCTCACCTAACCCCCACCCCATCCCTTCCAAAACCTTCAGTTTATTTCTCAGAGTCCACAGTCTCTCATGGTTCATCTCCCCCTCCAGTTTCCCCCCCCAATTCACTTATCCCTTCCTTCTCAGTGAAATAAGCCAAGCAGAGAGAATCAATTATCATATGGTCTCACTTACTTGTGGAACATAAGGAATAACATGGAGGACATCATTAGTTTTTGATGTAGTGTTCCATGATTCATTGTGCTCTGGGCAATACATGCCCTCCTTAATACCCGTCACCAGGGTAACCAATCCCCTGATCTCCCTCCCCTCTAAAAGCCTCAGTTTGTTTCCCAGAGTCCATTGTCTCTCCTGGTTTGTCCCCATCCCTCTTATTTCCCCCCTTCATTTTTCCCTTCCTTCTCCTAAGGTCCTCCATACTATTCCTTACATTCTACAAATAAGTGAAGCCATTTGATAATTGACTTTCTCTGCTTGTCTAATTTCACTTAGCATAATCTCCTCCAGTCTCATTCATGTTCTTGCAAAAGTTGGGTACTCATCCTTTCTGATGTCTGAGTAATATTCCATTGCATGTATAGACCACATCTTCTTACTCCATTTGTCTGTTGAAGAGCATCTAGGCTCCTTCCACAGTTTGGGTATTGTGGAAATTGCTGCTATGAACACGAGGGTGCATGTGCCCCTTCCTTTTACAACGTCTGTACCTTTAGGGTAAATATCTAGTAGTGCAATTGCTGGGCCATAAGGTAGCTCTATTTTTAACTTTCTGAGGAAACTCCACACTGTTTTCCAAAGTGCTGGACTAACATGCATTCCCACCAACAGTGTAAGAGGGTTCCCACTCCTCTACCACTGCTCCAACTTCTTTTATTTATTTCCTTGTCAAATTTTGCTCTTATAACTGGTGTAAGGTGGTATCTCAATGTGGTTTTGATTTGAATCTCCCTGATGGCTAATGATGATGAACATTTTTTCATGTGTCTGTTAGCCATTTGTATGTCTTCTTTGGAGAAGTGTCCGTTCACGTCTTCAGCCTATTTTTTGACTTGATTATCTGTTTTTTGGGGGGTTGAGTTTGAGGAATTCTTTATACATCTTGGCTATCAGCCCTTTGTCTTAAGTGTCATTTGCAAATATATTCTCCCATTGCGTGGGTGGCTCTCTGTTTTGTTGACTATCTCCTTTACTGTGCAAAAGCTTTTTCTCTTGGTGAAGTCACAAAAGTTCATTTTTGCTTTGGTTTCCCTTGCCTTTGGAGACGTGTCTGGAAAGAAGTTGCTGTGACGGATATTTAAGAGGTTATTGCCCGTGTTCTTCTCTAGGACTTTGATGGATTACTGTCTCACATTGGGGTCTTTCATCCACTTCGAGTTATCTTTATGTACGATGTAAGAAAATGGTCGAGTTTCCTTCTTCTCTATACAGCTGTCCAATTTCCCTAGCACCATTTATTGAAGAGACTACCTTTTCCCCCCTATGGATGTTTTTCCCTGCTTTGTGGGAGATTAGTTGACCATAGACTTGAGGGTCCATATCTGGGCTCACTGCTCTGTTCCACTGATCTATGTGTCTGTTTTTGTGCCAGTACCATGCTGTCTTCATGATCAGAGTTTTGTAGTATAGCTTGAAATCAGGCAACACGATGCCCCCAGCTTTGTTTTTCATATTCAACATTTCCTCGGCAATTTTGTGTCTTTCCTGGTTCTACACAAAATTTAGGATTGTTTGTTGCAGCACTTTCAAAAATGCTGTTGGTATTTTGATCAAGATGGCATTGAAAGTATAGATTGCTCTGGGTATCATAGACATTTTAACAGTGTTTATTCTTCCAATCCATGAGCATGGAATGTTTTTGCATCTTTTGTCTCTTCCTCAGTTTCTTTCATAACGTTCTACAGTTTCTAGAGTATAGATTCTTCACCTCTTTCATTAGTTTTATTCCAAGGAATCTTATGGGCTTTGGTACTATTGTAAATGGAATCAATTCCCTAATTTCCCCTTCTGCAGTGACATTGTGAATGTATAGGAAAGCAACTGATTTCTGTGCATTGATTTTTTTTTTTATCCTGTCACATTACTTAATTGCTGTACGAGTTCTAGGAATTAGGGGGTGGAGCTTTAGGGTTTTACACATAAAGTATCATGTCATCTGTGAAAAGAGAGAGCTTGACTTCTTCCTTCCAATTTGAATACCTTTTATTTCTTTTTGTTGTCTGATTGCAGAGGCTAGGACTTCTAGTGCTATGTTGAACAACAGTGGTGAGAGCGGGCATCCTTGTCGTGTTTCTGATCTTAAGGGAAAGGCTCTAAGCTTTTCCCCATTGAGAATGATATTTGTTGTACGTTTTTTGTGGATTTCTTTTTTATGAAATTGGGGGATATTCCCTCTATCTCTACACTCTGAAGAGTTTTAATCAGGAAAGGGTGCTGTGTTTTGTCAAATGATTTTTTCTGCGTCAATTGAGAGGACCATATGGTTCCTGTCTCTCATCTTATTAATGTGTTCTATCACACTGATTGATTTGCAAATGTTGAACGACACTTGCATCCCAGGGATAAATCCCACCTGGTCGTGGTGGATAATCCTTTTGATGTACTGTTGGATTCTATTAGCTAGGATCTTGTTGAGAATCTTGGCATCCATATTCATCAGGGATATTGGTCTGAAATTCTCCTTTTTGATTAGGTCCTTGCCTGGTTTTGGGATCAAGGTAATGCTGGACTCATAGAAAGCGTGTGGAAGCTTTCTTTCTGTTTCTATTTTTTGAAACAGCTTCAGGAGAATAGGTATTATTTCTTCTTTGAATGTTGGTAGAATTCCCTAGAGAATTCATCAGGTCCTGGATTCCTTTTGGGGGGGGGGGTTGATCACTGCTTCCATCTCATTAGTGGTATTGGTCTATTCATGTTGTCAATTTCTTCCTGTTTCTTAGTAGTTTACAGGTTTCCAGGAAGGCATCCATTTTTTCCAGGTTGCTTAATTTATTAGCGTATGGTTGGTGATAATAACTTCTGATAATTGTTTCTATTTTCTTGGTATTAGTAATGATAGCTCCTCTTTCATTCATAATTTTATTAATTTGGGTCCTTTGTCTTTTCTTTTGGATAAGTCTCGCCAGTGGTTTATCATCTTATTAATTCTTTCAAGGAAACAGCTTCTAGTTTCATTGATCTGCTCGACTATATTTCTGGTTTCTAATTCATTGATCTCTACTCTAATCTTAATTTTTTTTCCCTTCTCGTGCATGGCTTAGGCTTCAATTTTTTTTTTAATATAGTTCTTGAAGACATAAAGTTAGTTGGTGAATTCGTAATTTTTCTATTTTTTTTTTTGAATGAGGCTTGGATAGCTATGTATTTCCTCCATAGGACTGCCTTTGCCATATCCCATAGGTTTTGGACTGAAGTGTTTTCATTCTCATTGATTCCCATGAAATCGTAGTTTCTTTGATTTCCTGGTTTACCCCAACACTCTGAAGCATGAAGGTCCTTAGCTTCCAAGTCTTTGAATTTCTTCCTAACTTTTTCTTGTGATTGAGTTTCAGTCTCAAAGCACTGTGGTCTGAGAATATGCAGGGAATCATCTCAATCTTTTGGTATTAGTTGAGACCTGATTTGTGACCCAGTATGTAGTCTATTCTGGAGAACGTCCCATGTGTGTTTGAGAAGTATCAGTAGTCTGTTTTTAGGGTGGAATGTTCTGTATATATCTATGAGGTCCATCTGGTCCAGTGTGTCATTCAGAGCTCTTCTTTCTTTGCTGATTTTCTGCTTAGATGATCTGTCTATTGCTGGGCGTTGAGGTCTCCTACTATTAACATATTATTTTTCAATATTTCTCTTCATTTTGGTTGACAGTTGGCTTATGAATTTGGCTGCTCCCATGTTGGGGGCATGGATTTAACAATGCTTAGATTCTCTTGTTGGATAGACCCCTTAAGAATGATGTAGTATCCTTTTGTATCTCTAACTACAGTCCTTAACTTAAAATCTAATTTTTCTCATATGAGAATTGGTACCCCACCTTTCTTTTGAGGTCCATTGGTATGAAAATCATTCCCCATCCTCTCACTTCCAGTCTGGATGTACCTTTATGTTCAAAATGAGTCTCTTGTAGACAGCATATAGATGGGTCCTTCCAATTTATCCAATCTGCAACCCTGTGCTGTTTCATGGGAGCATTTAGGCCACTCACATTGAGAGTGATTATTGAAAGTTATGATTTTATTGTCCTCATGTTGCCTGTGAAGTCCTTGTTTCTATAGACTGTCCTGTAAATTTCTGTTCTATATCACTCTTGGGGTCTTTCTCCTTTTATAGAACTCTCCTTATTTCCCGGAGGGCCAACTTAGTTAGTGGTCACATATTCTTTCAGTCTCTGCCAATCCTAGAAATGTTTTATCTCTCCATCCATTCTGAATGACAGCCTTGTTGGATAAAGAACTCCTGGGTGCACAAATGCTTATTTCATTCCACAGATTAAGGATATTCTCAGCTATGATTATTCCAAATATATCTCTAGTCCTCTCTCTCTCTACCCTCTCAGGGATCCCAATAATTCTGACATTAGAACACTTCATGGCATTTTTATTTCTTTAACTCTGTTTTCATGGATTTTAAGCCATTTGTTTCAGTCCTCCTCCTCTTCCTTCCTTTCTGTCAGTTTGTCTTCTGGATCACTAATTCATTCTTCAGTCTCATTTACCCTAGCTGTTAGAATATCTAGTTTTGACTGTATCTCATTTATAACATTTTTAAGTTCAGCCTGATTATCTCTCATGCAATCACAACTCCATCCTTTGTACCTCCGGTCTGAATATCCTCTTCCCCCATAGAGATCCAGATGTATAATCTTACATCTCAGGCTGATTTCATTTGTTCAGACTGGCTTGGTAGATATCCAGCTAAATTCAGGAAACCGGTTGACATGCTTGCACTCTGCCATCTTGCCCCTCCTCCCCTTCTCTCTCTTTAATTCTGTTTCGTTTTGTTTTGTTTTTTCCTTTCAGGCTCCAGGTCTATTTCTGGGGTATTAGGATGATTTGATAGTTATTTCGTTGTGTTAGTGGATGAAGTGAGCCAAGTGTCCACCTACTCTGTGGCCATCTTCCTCTCCCTTATTTAGAATTGTTTTAAATAGAGGGGAGGAGCAAGATGGTGGGGGAGTAGGAGACCTAAATTCTGTCTTGTCCCAGGAATTTGACTAAATAGTTATCAAACCATTCTGAACACCTACAAACCCAACAGGAGATCAAAGAGAAGAATAACAACAATTCTATGAACAGAAAAGCAACCACTTTCTGGACACTGGGACGTTCAGAGAAGTGAATCCTAGGTGAAGTATGGGAAGATAGACTGCGGGGGTAGGGAGCCTCCATCAGCTGGCTCCCGGCAAGTGAGAGAGCAGTGGAACACAGTATTGGAACCTTTAGAAGTCAGACCCATGGAGGGATATCACTCCAGTAGCTATGTGTGGGGTGGGATCCTCACTGGGTCAGTGTGGTCTCAGGACACTCGGGGATCACAGAACGACCGGGGTACCTGAGTGTGGCAGGGGTCCCAGGTATCTGAGTGGGGCAGCTGGCTGCAAAGATGGAGCTGAGGAGGGGAGCTCTCAGCTCAGGGTTGCCATAAACCATGAGCAGATACAAAGCCAGGCCACTATTCTTCAAGCAGGGATCCCACAGTGGCAGATCTAGGGAGAACTCCCTTGCCCCACCAGGAGTGGCATGGGAGCATGCTGCAGGAATCTGCTGGGTTTTGAGACTCCAAATGGGGCCATGTGCCAGAGATAGAAATGCTCCATCACAGGCCAGTTGAGCATGGAGCACGGCCAGAGACCAAGGAGACAGGAGTGATTGTTTTCTCTGAGGGCACACTGAAGAGGGGTGACCCTGAGCTCTTGACTCCTCTGGGGCTGGAGATTGGGAGGCCACCATCATCATTCTCATCCTCCAAAGCTGTACGGAAACATTTCAGGGAACAAAAGCTGCCGAGAGCTAACCTGAACAGATTCCGTAGCCTGCCCCTGGCAAGAACAGTGCAATTCTGCCTTGGGCAAAGACATTTGAGAATCACTACAACAGGCGCCTCCCCCAGATGATCAGCAAGAACATTCAGCCAAGACCCCTTTTACTGATCAGTGAGAACAGCAAAACTCCAAAGCTAGGGGAATACAGCACATAGAATTCATGGCTTTTTCCCAATGATTCTTTAGTATTTCAAATTTATTTTTTTTTAATTTTTGGTATTTTCTCTTTTTCTATTTTGTGAAGTTTTTTTCTCTTTCCTATTTTAACTATTTTATCTTATAAAATAAAAATCTTTTTCAATTTTCATTTTTATACTCTTATTCTATCCCTTCACTGTATTTAACCTTATTTCTTGTACACATATAAGTTTTTCTTTCTTTAAAATTTTGCGGTACAGTTTCTCCTAACAGACCAAAATACACCTAAATCTAACATTTAGCTTTATTCTAGTCTCCAGTCTGAGCACATTCTCTTCTTTTTTTTAAACCAAATTTTTATCTTATCAATTCCTTTTTTTTTAATTTTTTATTTATTTTCAGCGTAACAGTATTCATTGTTTTTTCACCACACCCAGTGCTCCATGCAATCTGTGCCCTCCCTAATACCCACCACCTGGTTCCCCCACCCTCCCACCCCGCCCCTTCAAAACCCTCAGGTTGTTTTTCAGAGTCCATAGTCTCTCATGGTTCACCTCCCCTTCCAATTTCCCTCAACTCCCTTGTCCTCTCCATCTACCCTTGTCCTCTATATTATTTGTTATGCTCCACCAATAAGTGAAACCATATGATACTTGACTTTCTCTGTTTGACTTATTTCACTCAGCATAATCTCTTCCAGTCCTGTCCATGTTGCTACAAAATCATTTTTAACTTTCATTGTTAAAGTTATATTCCACACCGTCATCAGGTTTATGGTTTTTTCCTCAAAAATTGTGGAGGCAGTTTCTTCTAACAAAGCAAAATACACCCAAAATCAAGTAGCGTGTGGCTCTGTCTTCTTCACCAGCGTGATATATATATATATATATATTTTTTTTTTTTTCGCTTTCTTTCCTCCTTGGCTGCAGGTCTCTTCTGATTTGGTTAGTGTACATACTACTGGGGTCATTTTTACCCTTTTAGCATTTTTATTCCCTCATTCGTCTATTCACCTCTGGACGAAATGATAAGGCAGAAAAACTCACCTCAAAAAAAGCAACAAGTGGCAGTACCAACTGCTAGGGACTTAACCAATACAGACATTAATAAGACGTCAGAACTAAAGTGCAGAATGACAATTATAAAGAAGCTAGCTGGGCTTGAAAAAAGCATAGAGGATACTAGAGAATCCTTTTCTGGAGAAATAAAATTCCTTTCTGAAGAAATAAAAGAACTACAATCTAACCAAGTTGAAATGAAAAAAGCTATTAATGAGGTACAATAAAAAAAAATGGAGGCTGTTAATGCTAGAATAAATGAGGCAGAAGATAGAATTTGTGATACAGAAGACCAAAAAAGGGAAAGTAAAGAAGCTGAGAAAAAAGAGAGATAAATATCTAATGGATCACGAGGGGGAGAATTGGAGATATCAGTGATAACATAAGATGAAACAATATTGGAATAATTGGGATCCCAGAAGAAGAATAAGGGCAGAAGGTACATTGGAGCAAATTATAGCAGAAAACTTCCTTAATTTGGGAAGGGAAACAAACATCAAAATACGGGAGGCATAGAGAACCACTTGATATCAATAAAAATAGGTCCACGACCCTTCATCTAATAGTAAAACTTACAAGTCTCAGGACAAAGAGAAAATCCTGGAAGCAGCTCTGAACAAGAGGTCCATAACCTACAATGGTAGAAATATTAGACTGGCAGCAGCACTATCCACAGAGACCTGGCAGGCCAGAAAGGACTGGCATGATGTATTCAGAGCACTAAACGGGAAAAATATGCAGCCAAAAATACTATATCCAGATAGGCTGTCATTGAAAATAGGAGGAAGAAAAAGCTTCCAGGACAAACATAAACTAAAAGGATTTGTGAACACCAAACCAGCCCTACACGAAATATTGAAAGGGGTCCTTTAAGAAAAGAGAGAGCATAAAAGTAACAGACCAGAAAGGAACAGAGACAATATACAGTAACACTCACCTTATAGGCAATAAAATGGCACTAAATTCATATCTTTCAATAGTTACCCTAAATTTAAATGGGCTAAATCCCCCACTCAAAAGACACAGGGGATCAGAATGGATTAAAATAAACAAAAACAAAAACAGGACTTATCAATATGCTGTCTGCAAGAAACTCATTTTAGACCCAAAGACACCTCCAGATTTAAAGTGAGGGTGTGGAAAACACTTTACCATGCTAATGGACATGCAAAAAAAAAAAGAAAAAGAAAAAAAAAAAAGCCGGGGTGGCAATCCTTATATCAGACAAATTAGATTCTAAACCAAAGACTATAATTTGAGATGAGGAAGGACACTATATCATACCTAAAGGGTCTGTCCAACAAAAAACAATCTAAAAATTTTAACATCTATACCCCCAACATGGGAGCAACCAATTATATAAACCAATTAATAACAGAATCAAAGAAACATATGGACAATAATACAATAATTGTAGGGAGTTTTAACACCTCCCTCTCTGAAATGGACAGATCATCTAACCAAAAGATAAAAAAGGAAATAAACACTTCAAATGACACACTGGACCGGATGGACATCACAGACATATTCAGAACATTCTATCCCAAAGCAACAAAATGCACATTCTTCTCCAGTGCACATGGAACATTCTCCTGAATAGATCACACCCTGGATCACGAATCAGGTCTCAACTGGTAACAAAAGATTGAGATCATTCCCTGCATATTTTCAGACCACAACGCTTTGAAACTAGAACTGATCCACAAGAGGGAGGTTGGAAAGAACTCAAATACATGGAGGTTAAAGAGCATACTATACAAGAATGAATGGGCCAACCAGGATATTAAGGAAGAATTAAAAACATTCATGGAAACACATGAAAATGAAAACACAATGATTCAAAATCCTTGGGATGCAGCAAAGGCGGTCTTAAGAGGACAGTATATATCGATACAAGACTTTCTCAAGAAACAAGGACTCAAACACACAACCTAACCCTACACCTAAAGGAGCTGGAGAAAGAACAGCAAAGAAAGCCTAAACCCTGCAGGAGAAAAGAAATCATAATGATCAGAACAGAAACCAATGAAAGAGAAACCAAAAGAACAGTAGAACAGATCAACAAAACTAGGACCTGATTCCTTGAAAGAATTAATAAGATTGATAATGCCTTAGCCAGACTTAACAATGAGAGAAAGAGAGGAGAGAGAGAGAGAGAGAGAGAGAGAGAGAGAGAGGAAACCCAAATTTAAAAATCGTGAATGAAAGAGGAGTGCTCACAACAAACACCAAAGAAATGCAAAGAATTATAGGAGCATATTATGAGCAACTATACACCAGTAAATTTGACAATCTGAAAGAAATGGATGCATTCTTAGAGAGTATGAACTACCAAAACTGAACCAGGAAGAAATAGAAAACCTGAACAGACCCATAACCAGTAAGGAGATTGAAGCAGTCATCAAAATCTCCCATCAAACAAGAGCCTAGGGCCATACAGCTTCCCAGGGGAATTCTACCAAACATTTAAAGAAGAATTAATACCTATTCTCCTGAAACTGTTCCAAAAAAATAGAAATGGAAGGAAAACTTCCAAACTCATTTTATGAGGCCAGCATTACTTTGATCCCCAAACCAGACAAAGACCCCAGTAAAATGGATAATTACAGACCAATATCCCTGATGAGCATGGATGCAAAAATCCTCACCAGAATTCTACCCAATAGGATCCAACAGTACATTAAAAGGTTTACCCGCCATGACCAAGTAGTATTTATTCCTGGGCTGCAAGTTTGGATCAACATCACAAATCAATCAATGTGAAACAATACATTAATAAAAGAAAGAACAAGAACGACATGATATTCTCAATAGATGCTGAAAAAGCATTTGACAAAAGACAGCATTCTTTCTTGATCAAAACTCTTCACAGTGTAAGGATGGAGGGTACATACCTCAATATCATAGAATCCATCTATGAAAAACCTACAGCAAATATCATTCTGAATAGGGAAAAACAGAGACCTTTTCCCCTAAGGTCAGGAACATGGCGGGATGTCCACTATCACCACTGCTATTTAACATAGTACTAGAAGTCCTAGCCTCGGCAATCAGACAACAAAAAGAAATAAAAGGCATCCGAATTGGCAAAGAAGATGTCAAACTCTCAATCTTTGCAGATGATATGATACTTTATGCGGAAATCCCAAAAGACTCCACATCAAAACTGCTAGAATTCATAGAGTAATTCAGGAAAGTGTCAGGATGTAAAAATCAATTCACAGAATTCAGTTGCATTTCTATGCACCAACAGCATGACAGAAGGAGAAATTAAGGAGTCGATCCCATTTACAATTGCACCCATAACCATAAGATACCTAGGAATATATCTAACCAAAGAGGCAAAGAATCTGTACTCAGAAAACTATAGAGTACTCATGACAGAAATTGAGGACTACCCAAAGAAATGGAAAAATTTGCCATGCTCATGGATTGAAAGAAGAAATATTGTGAAAATGTCTATGTTACCTAGCGCAATCTACACATTTGATGCGATACCGATCAAAATACCATCAACTTTTTTCAAAGAAATAGAACAAATAATCCTAAAATTTATATGGAACAAGAAAAGACCCTGAGAAAAGACGCACCAGAATGTCAAAAAAGAAAACCAAAGTTGGTGGTATCATAATTCCAGACTTCAAGCTTCATTACAAAGATGTAATCAACAAGACAGTATGGTACTGGCACAAAAACAGAGACATAGATCCATGGAACAAAATAGAGAGCCCAGAAATAGACCCTCAACTCTATGGTCAACCAATCTTCGACAAAGCAGGAAAGAATGTCCAATGGAAAAAAGACAGACTTTTCAACAAGTGGTGTTGGGAAAATTGGATAGCCACATGCAGAAGAATGAAACTGGACCATTTCCTTACACCACACACAAAAATAGGCTCAAAATGGACGGAAGACCTCAATGTGAGAAAGGAATCCATCGAAATCCATGAGGAGAACACAGACACCAACTTATTTGACCTCAGCCACAGCAACTTATCCTAGAAACATCACCAAAGGCAAAGGAAGCAAGGGAAAAAACGAACTATTGGGACTTCATCAAGATCAAAAGCTTTTCCACAGCAAAGGAAACAGTCAACAAATCCAAAAGACAACTGACAGAATGGGAGAAGATATTTGCAAAGGACATATCAGATAAAGGGCTAGTATCCAATATTTATAAAGAACTTATCAGTCTGTTTTCAGAAGGAGGGGCAAGATAGCAGAGAAGTAGGAGACTCTGTTTCAACCGGTCCCTTAAAGTGAGCTAA
Organism: Martes martes; assembly: GCF_963455335.1. NCBI lineage: Eukaryota > Metazoa > Chordata > Mammalia > Carnivora > Mustelidae > Martes > Martes martes. The sequence goes on from NC_137897.1 coordinate 46,091,065, forward strand.
ATATCTACCAGAACTCTCTGAACACACAGGAAATCAGCTTGAGATGTAATATTATACACTTCTGGATCTCTAGGGAGGGAGAAGACATCAATGCAGATGTAAAGCAGAGTGGGGACACTCAGATTGATATTGGAGGATAAACAGACCAGGGAGGGAGCCACCAGAAGTGACCCTCTGGAAAGTAATACCCCAATATGAAAGTGTCATGTGATTAGGGACCAGCATTAACTTAGAGTCTGGTTAAAAACACTCAAAAAGAACAAAAGATCTGAAGGGGCTACTGGTGGAATTGGACAGTTATGGGCATAGGCCTAAGCCCATGTTCCTAGGACAGTCGCCGCTGGTGACCTCCAATGCCAGAGAGAGTCCAGTGAGGACTCCAGTCCATGGTCCCTGAGCCCACGGCTTTCCACTGTATGCACCACCACTCGAGCTGGGTGCACACCCGCCCTTGCCTGAGAGGGCCTGGTGTGGGCGCCAGCTGGCGTTCTCTAGGACCACAGCCTTCTGCCACTGGCTGAGGGATCTGAGTGCACCCAGACCACTCCTGAGAGAATCTGGCATGATCTCTGGTCGGAATCCCTTGGCTCACAGCCTTCCACGACCTGCGCGACTGTGGGGCCTGAGCACACCCAGCGTGGTCCTGGACTCCAGACAGCAGTCCCGACAAAGGCAGCCACCAGAAAGCGGGCTCCCTGGACCAATATAGCTCATAGTTTTAGTGGCATGGGGATTCAGAGACAAGTGGGGGCCTCAGGCGACCACTGGGACGGTGGCTAGGGTGCTCACTGCCTGTGGGAGGTTGTGCTGTTCAGCAGAGTTTGCAGAGGTGGAGTCTGTGTATTCTGAACCACCCAGAGGGGAACAGTCTGAGACTTCCCTTTGAGGAGGAGGTCTGGGTGCACACAGATTCTTTCTTTGCTCTGACCCTCTGAAAAGTCGCAAAAAGCCACCAAAGAACAAAACCTCCAGAGAACAAAAGCCTGAAAAACTAGGTTCCACAGCCCAGCCCCTTGATAGTGGGCAGGGCGAATCAGCCCAAGCAAGATCGATGGCAAACAGTGCAGCAGGCCCAACCCCCAGAAGACAAGTCAAAAGAACAAGAGGACAACCACCACAGGGTCCCAATAAAAGTGTAAAACCCCAACGTCAGGAGAAAACGATATACTAAGCTCCTGGTATTGCCCTAAAACCTGTATATATATATAGATAGATACAACTTTTCTTTTTTTATATTTGTCCTCATGATTCTTGTTCTTTTAATTTTTTTAACCTACTTTCCATTACAACTAGAAGTTTAATACAACATATTCTTTGTTAAAATGTTAAAATAACATTTTAACCAACTTTTTTTCATTCATATACCTGTGTTTCTCTTTTTTATATATACATATACATAGACACCCCAAGGTAATCCTTTTTCCCTATTCAATACTACCCCTATATATAAACCACTTTCAATCTCCCTGCATCTCTGGAAAGTTGACTCCTTTAACAAAGTTAACAAGATACACCCAGGAAGAACCAAAACAACCTCCTTCACCCACATCGAGAGTTTATAACCACCCTTGCATCAAATTCTTCCGTCAGTGTTTCTGTGTATTTGTTTTTTGTTTTTGTATTATATAAATCTTATTCCTGGGGTTCATTTTGGCTGGGTTCTTCTTTTTTTCTTGTCATTTATTTTGTTGGTCTTTGTCTTTGTTTGTTTTTGTTTATGTACCTTATAAATCTCACATTGGGGAGTCATTTTTGTGGGGTTTTCTCTTTTTTTTTTTTCTGTTCCTCTCTCTCTCTTTTTTCTTTCTTTTTGATGGTGACTTCCGAGTGCTCCAAGATTTTCCAGGGTGCACCTTGCCTGGATCATGGTTGATATATTCAGCCAAACATCTCCTCAAACACCTCTCACCAAAATGACTAGGAGGAGGAACATCCAACCGAGGAAAAATTCAGAGACTGTGCCCTCTGCCACAGAACTATTGGAAATGGACATAAACAGTATGTTGGAAAAGGAATTCAGGGTAACAATTATCCAGGCAATGGCTAGGTTGCAGAAAACCATTAGTGACAATATAGAATCTCTAAGGACAGAAGTGAGTGCTGATCTGGCAGAATTTAAAAATGTTATCAGTGGGATCAAATCTAATCTAAATACTCTAACAGTTAGGGTAACTAAGGCAGAAGAAGGAATGCATGATCTAGTTGACAAACTGGTAGAAAAGAAGGATCAAGAGGAGTCCAGGAACAAACAGCTTAGAAGGCATGAAAATGGAATTAGGGAAATAACACCATAAAACGTTCCAATGTCAGAATTATTGGGATCCCTGAGGAGGTGGAGAGAGAGAGAGGAATAGAAGACATAGTTAAACAAATCCTAGATGAGAATTTCCCTAATCTGGGGAATGGAACCAGTGTTTGTGTCCTAGGGGCAGAGAGGACACCCCCCACCCCAAGATCAACAAGGATAGAAAGACATCCAGGCACTTGATTGTAAAATTCTTGACTCATAAATTCAGAGAACATTTCCTAAGGGCTGCTAGGGGGAAGAGATTCCTTATGCACAGAAGGAGGACAATCAGAATAATGTCAGACCTGTCCACAGAAACCTGAAAAGCCAGAAAGGGCTGGCAAGACATACTCAGGACACTAAATGAGAAGAGCATTCAGCCAAGAATACTTTGTCAAGCAAGGTTGACATTCAAAATGGATGGAGAGATAAGGAAATTCCAAGACCAGCAAGGTTTAAAAGAGGATGTGACCACCAAGCCGGCACTAGAAGAAATATTAAGGGGGTTCTATAAAACAAGAAGGAACCCAAGAGTGACATAGGACAGAAATTTACAGAGACAATCTATAGAAACAAGGACATCACAGGCAACATGATGACAATGAAAACTTATCTTTCAATAATCACTCTCAATGTGAATGGCCTAAATGCTCCCATAGAAGGGCACAGGGTTGCAGATTGGATAAAATGACGGGACCCATCCATATGCTGTACAAGAGACACACTTTGAAAATAAAGATACATCCAGACTGAAAGTGAAGGGATGGAGAAGCATCTTTCATGCCAATGGGCCTCAAAAGAAAGCCGGGATAGCGACTCTCATATCAGACAAACTAGATTTTAAGCTACAGACTGCAGTCAGAGATGCAGAAGGACACTAAATCATTCTTAAAGGGTCTATCCACCAAGAAGATCTGAGAGTTGTAAATATTTATGCCCCAACATGGGAACAGCCAACTACATAAGCCAATTGTTAATCTTATAAATAAAGAGTCATATTGATATGAATACATCAATTGTAGAGGATCTTAACATGTCACTCCAGCAATAGACAGATCATATAAGCAGAAAACCAACAAAGAAACAAGAGATTTGAATGGTACATTGGACCAGATAGACCTCATAGATATATGCAGAACATTCCACCCTAAAACAACGGAATACTCATTCTTCTCAAGCACGCATGGAACTTTCTGTGGAATAGACTACATACTGGGTCACAAAACAGGGCTCAACTGATACCAAAATACTGAGATGATTCCCTGCATATTCTCAGAACACAACGTTTGAAATTGGAACTCAATCACAAGCAAAACTTTGGAAGGAATTCAAACACTTAGAAGCTAAAGACCATCCTGGTCAAGAATGTTTAGATCAACAAGCAAATCAAAGAAGAACTTAAACAATTCATGGAAACCACTGAGAATGAAGACACATTGGTCCAAAATCTATGGGATACGGCAAAGGCTGTCCTAAGGGGGAAATACATAGCCGTCCAAGCCTCAATCAAAAAAAAAAAAAAAAAAAGGAAAAATCCAGCATACACCAGCTCTCTTTACACCTTAAAGAACTGGAGAATCAACAACAAATTAAGGAAAATACTTAAGATTAGAGCAGAGATCAATGACTTAGAAACTAGAGATACAGTACAACAACGAAACTAGAAGCTGGTTCTTTGAAAGAATTAATAAGATGAATAAACTACTGGCCAAACTAATCCAAAAGACAAGAGAGAGGACCCAAATTAATAAAATTATGAACGAAAGGGGAGAGATCACGACTAACACCAAGAAAATAGAAACAATCATCATAAATTATTGTCAACAGTTTCTGCCAATAAGTTAAGCAAATTAGAAGAAATGGATGCATTCCTGGAAACCTATAAACTTCTCATAATGAAACAGGAAGAAATTGACAACTCAAATAGACCAATATCTGGTAACGATATTAAAACAGTGATCCAAAACCTCCCCGAAAAACAAGAGTCCAGGACCTAATGGATTCCCTGGGAAAGTCTACCAAACATTCAAAAAAGGAATAATTTCTATTCTCCTGAAGCTGTTTCAAAAAATAGCAACCTAAGCTAAACTTCCAGAATCATTCTATGAAGCCAGCATTACCCTGATCCCCAGACCAGGCAAAGACCCCATCAAAAAGGAGAAATTCAGACCAATATCCCTGATGAATATGGATGCTAAGATTCTCAACAGGATCCTAGCCAATAGGATTCAAGTGTGCATTAAAAAGATCATCCACGATGACCAGGTTGGATTTATCCGTGGGATGCAAGTGTGGTTCAACATTCTCAAATCAATCAATGTGATAGAACGAATCAATAAGAGAAGAGAGAAGAACGACATGGTCATCTCAATGGACGCAGAAAAAGCATTTGACAAAATACAGCATCCTTTCCTCATTAAAACTTTTCAAAGAATATGGATAGAGGGAGCATTCCTCAACGTCATAAAATCTATCTATGAAAAACGCAAAGCAAATATCATTCTCAATGGGGAGAAGGTGAGAGCCTTTCCACTGAGATCAGGAACACGACAAGGATGCCCACTCTCACCACTGTTGTTCAACATAGCACTAGAAGTCCTAGCAACAGCAATCAGACAACAAAAAGAAATAAAAGGTATTCAACTGGCAAGGAAGAAGTCAAACTCTCTCTCTTTGCAGATGACACGATACTTTATACGGAAAACCCAAAAGACTCCACACATAAGCTACTAGAACTCATACAGCAATTCAGTAAAGTGGCAGGATATAAAATGAATGCACAGAAATCACTTGCTTACTTATGCAATAACAAAGAAAATATAGACAAGGAAATTAAAGAAACGATCCCATTTTCTATAGCACCAAGAACACTAAGACACCTTGGAATAAACCTCACCAAAGAGGTAAAGGATCTGTACCCGGGGAACAACAGAACACTCCTGAGAGAAATTGATGATACAAAAAGATGGAAGTCTTTCCATGCCCATGGATTGGAATAACAAACATTGTTAAAATGTCTATACTGCCTAGAGCAATCTACACTTTCCATACCATCCCGTTCCAAATACCAATGACATTTTTCAAAGTGCTGGAACAAACAATCCTAACATCTGTATGGAACCAGAAAAGACCCTGAGTCACTAAGGAAATGTTCAAAAAGAAAAACAAAGCTAGGGCCATCACGTTGCCTGATTTCAAGCTTTATTACAAATCTGGGATCACCAAGACAGCATGGTATTGGCACAAAAAAAGACACATACACCAATGGAACTGAGTAGAGACCCGAGATAGAGACCGCAGACCCCTCAACTCTATGGTAAAATAATCTTCGACAGAGAAGGAAAAAATATACAGTGGAAAAAAGACAGCCTCTTCCATAGTTGGTGCTGAGAAAAGTGGACAGCTATATGTAGAAGAATGAAACTCGACCATTCTCTTACACCATACACAAAGATAAACTCAAAATGGCTGAAAGACCTCAACATGAGACAGGAATCTATCAAAATCCTATAGGAGAACATAGGCAGTAACCTCTTCAACATCAGCCACAGCAGCTTCTTTCAAGATATGTCTCCAAAGGCAAAGGAAACAAAAGCAAAAATGAACTTTTGAGACTCCACCAAGATCAAAACTTCTGCACAGCAGAGGAAACAGTCAACAAAACAAAGAGGCAACCCACGGAATGGGAGAAGATATTCACAGATGACACTACAGAAAAAGAGCTGATATCCAAGATCTACACAGAACTTCTCAAACTCAACACCCCCCAAAAGCCAGATAATCCGGTGAAGAAGTAGGCAGAAGACATGAACAACAGACACTTCTCCCAAGAAGACATACAAATGACTAGCAGACACATGAAAAAATGTTCATCATCATTGGCCATCAGGAAAATTCAAATCAGAACCACATTGTGACACCACCTTACACCAGTTGGAATGGCAAAGATTAACAAGACAGTAAACAACAAATGTTGGAGAGGATTTGGAGAATGGGGAACCCTCTTACACTGTTGGTGGGAATGCAAGTTGGTGCAGCCACTTTGGAAAACAGTGTGGAGATTCCTCAAAAAAGTAAAAATAGAGCTACCCTGTGACCCAGTGATTGCACTAGTAGGTATTTACGCCATCGATACAGATGCAGTGAAAGAAAGGGCAAATGCACCCTAAAGTTCATAGCAGTGATGGCCACAATTGCCACGCCTTGGAAAGAGATGAGATACCCTTCAACAGACGAATGGATAAAGAAGATGTGGTCTATATATACAATGGGATATTAGTCAGCCATCAGAAAGGATGAATATCCAACTTTTGTATCAACATGGATGGGACTGGAGGAGATTATTCTGAGTAAAATAAATCAAGCAGAGAAAGTCAATTATCATACAGTTTCACTTCCTTGTGGAACATAAGGAATAACATGGAGGACATTAGGAGAAGGAAACCCAAAGTTAAGAGGTAGAAATCAGAGGGAGAGAGGAACCATGAGAGACTGTGGGCTTTGAGAAACAAACTGATGGTTTTAGAGGGGAAGGGGGTATGGGGATGTGTGAACCTGGTGGTGGGTATTATGGAGGGCATGCATTGCATGGAGCACTGGGTGTTATACGTAAACTTGAATCTTGGAACACTATATCAGAAACTAATGATGTATTTTATGGTGACTAACATAACACAGTAAAAATTTTAAGAAAACACAAAAGCCAAAGAACCAAACAAAACAAAAAAATAATGTTAGCCTCTCCTTTGAATCTTTAAACCCATGCATTGACTTCTCCTCTCCAGTGATGAGAGTCTTGGATGCAAATTCTTCTCATAGAAAGCTGCTTCATTTAAGCTGAGAATCTTTATTTAGTGTAGCCACCTTTATTAGTTTTCTTAGCTAGATCTTTTGGATAACTTGCTGCCACTTCTACATCAGCACTTGCTGCTTCACTTTTCACTTTTATGTTATGGAGATAGATTATTTCCTTAAATGTCATGAACCAAACTTTGCTAGCTTCAAGCTTTTCTTTTACAGTTTCCTCACTGCTCTCAGCCTTCATAGACCTGAATAGAGTCAAGGTCTTCCTCTAGATTAGGTTTTGGTTTAAGGGAATGCTGTGGCTCATTTGATCTTCTATCCAGACCATAAAACATTCTTCAAATTAGCAGTAGGGCTGTTTTGCTTTCTTATTATTTGTGTTTTCACTGGAGTAGTACTTTTAATTTCCTTCAAGGACATTCATTTTCCATTCACAATTTGGCTAACTGATATAAGAGGCCTAGGTTTTGACCATTCTTGGCTCTCTAGCTTTTGATTTAAAGTGAGGTATGTACAGCCTTTTCTTTCACTTGAATGCTTAGAGGCCATTATTAAATGGCCTAATTTTAATACTGATGTATCTTAGGAAATAGGGAGGCCTGATGAGAGGGAGGGAGATGTGGAGATGGTCGGTAGGTAGAGCAGTCAGGACATAGAACATGTATTGATTCAGTTCACCATCTTACATGGGTGTGGCTTCTGGTGTCCCAAAAACAATTAAAATAATAACATCAAAGATCACTGATTACAGATCTCCCTACTAGATATAATAATAATGAAGAAGTTTAAAATACTGTGAGAATTACTGAAATGTGACACACAGAAGCAAAATGAACAAATGTTTTTGGGAAAATGGTGCAGATAAACTTGCTTGATGCTGCCTTGACACTAACCTTCAATATGTGAAAAACTCAGTATCTGCAAAATTCAATAACGTACAGTGCAATAAAATGAAGGATGCCTGTATTTGTATGTTGATAGAGATGCAACTCCATGGTTTTAAGTTATATCTTTTGTTTCCAACAGAGCAAAGCTCTCCAGTGTGGGGTGGGTGTCCCTCAGTGGTGGAGACACAAGGTTATCTGCTAGATTGTGGGAAGAAAATACTAAAAACTTTGTTTGTATTACTTTATTTTATGTTTATACAAATTATATTTCTGAGAATATTTTATAATAGACAAAATATAGTTACATTGCATGTAATTTATACATAAATGATCATATATTGTAGACATATGCTTTTTATCACTTTCTCACTTGCTCATTCAGCTGAAGGTACCCTGCCCTCCTTATTGTTCCTTGAGCATAAGAAATGCATTCTTGAGGACTGTTGCACTTGCTGTTTCTTCTGTGTGAAAGGGGCACATTTTAGATCTTCTAGTTCATTCCCTCAATTCATTTAGGTCTCAACTCAGATTGTACTCCCCCAAAAAGTCTTTCTCAATCATCCTCTATGAAATAGCAACTCCTGACAGATTCATCACCTTACCTTAATTTTTGTTTATTCAAAGCACATTTATACATTAGTTTATCTGCCCATCGGTTGTTTTGCCAATTCCAATACCAATGTATGAAGGCACAGACTGTGCCCATTTTCTCCATCATTGGTTCCTCAGTGATACTGTAGGCCCTCAATAAATATTTCATCAATGAATTCCCATTTTTTAAAGTGATTAGTGTTCATGGCTTAAAAGTTTGAATATCACTACTTTTGTGGCAAGAGAGGGGGACTTTAATATGTAGTTAAAATCCTTATTTAAATATTTAATTGTTTATTTATTCATTCATTCATTCCATTTTCTTTTATTCTACATACATTATTATTTCTTAGTTTTCTTTTCTTTTTTTCATTGTTTATGTACCACACCCAGTGCTTCCAGCCCTTCCTAGTGTACCGGGTGTCTGTGGATAGGTCTGCTGCCAGTCTGATGTTTACACACTTACATGTTAAAGACCTTTTCTCTTAAGCCACTTTCATGATTTTCTAGTTATCTCCGAATATTGCATGCTTCACTTTTACATATTGGGGTGTTGATTTGTTTGAATTAATTTTGAGGTGTATTTTCTATGCCTTTTTGAAATTAATGTCTGTTACCTTCCCCAGATTAGGGAGGTTCTCAGCTATAATTTGCTCAAACATACCTTCTGCCCCTCTTTCTTCTTCCTCTGGGACCCCAGTTACTCTAATATTGTTTCACTTTATGGTATCACTGATTTCTTGAAAACCCTTCTAATTGTCCATCTGTTATTTTTCTTTTTTCTTCAGCTTCCTTTTCATCATTTTGTCTTGTATGTCACCACGTTTCTTTTCTGCTTCATTTGCTCTAGCTGTTAGAGCATCCATTTTCTTTCTTTCTTTCTTTCTTTCTTTCTTTCTTTCTTTCTTTCTTTCTTTCTTTCTTTCTACTTTTATTATTAACATTTAATGTATTATTTACTTCAGGGGTACAGGTCTGTGAATCATTAGTCTTACAAAATTCGCAGACCTCACCATGGTACATACCCTCCCTAATATCCATAACTCAGGCACCCTATCCCTCCCTACCCACCTCCTAACAACTCTCAGTTTGTTTCCTGATATTAGGAGTCTCTTATAGTTTGTCTCCCTCTCCGGTACCATCTTGTTTCATTTTTTCCCTCCCTACCCTCACCCAACTGCCCGCCCTTCCTCTCAAATTCTACATATCAGAGATCATATGATAATTGTCTTTCTCTGATTGACTTATTTTGCTTAGTATAAAAGTCTCCAGTTCCAACCACGTTGTTGCAAATGCTAAGATTCCATGGGTTTTTTTTGTTCTTGTTGGCTGCATGGTATTCCACTGTGAATATATATACCCTATCTTCTTTATCTATTCATCTGTTGATAGACATCTAGGTTTTTTCCATAGTTTGGCTATTGTGGACATTGTTGCTATAAACATTTCGGTGAACATGTCCCTCAGATCATTACATTTGTATCTTTAGGGTAAATACCCAGTAGTGCAATTGCTGGGTCATAGGGTAGCTCTATTTTCAACTTTTTGAGGAACCTCCATCCTATTTTCCAGAGTGGCTGCACCAGTCTGCATTTCCACCGACAATGTAGGAGGATTCCTCTTTATCTGCATCATCGCCAACACCTGTCATTTCCTGACTTGTTAATTTTAGCCATTCTGACTGGTGTGAAGGGATATCTCATTGTGGTTTTGATTTGTATTTCCCTGATGCCGAGTGATGTGGAGCACTTTTTCATGTGTCTGTTGGCTATCTGGATGTCTTCTTTGCACAAATGTCTGTTCATGTCTTCTGCCTCTTTCTTGATTGGATCATTTGCTTTTTGAGTACTGAGTTTGAAAAGTTCTTTATAGATTTTGGATATTTGCCCTTTATCTGAAATGACATTTCCAAATAACTTCTCCCATCCTGTCAGTAGTCTTTTGGTTTTGTTGCATGTTCCCTTTGCTGTGCAAAAGCTTTTAATCTTGATGAAGTCCCAGTAGTTAATTTTCGCCCTTGCTTCCCTTGCCTTTGGTGATGTTTCTAGGAAGAAGTTGCTGCGGCTGAGGTCAAAGAGTTTCCTGTCTGTGTTCTCCTCAAGGATTTTGATAGATTCCTATCTCACATTGAGGTTTTTCTTCCATTTTGAGTCTATTTTTGTGTGTGGTGTAAGGAAATGGTCCGGTTTCATTCTTCTGCTTGTGGCTGCCCAATTTTCCCAAAACGATTTGTTGAAGAGATGGAATTTTTTTCATTGGACATTCATTCCTGATTTGTCAAAGATTAGTTGACAATAGAATTGAGGGTCGATTTCTGGGCTCTCTTTCTGTTTCACTGATTGGTGTGTCTGTTTTTGTGCCAGTACCATACTGTCTTGATGATGACAGATTTGTAATAGAGCTTCAAGTATGGAATTGTGATGACACCTACGTTGGCTTTTTCAACATTCCTCTGGCTATTTGAGGTCTTTTCTGCTTCCATACAAATTTTAGGATTATGCGTTCCATTTCTTCGGAAAAAAAAAAAAAGATGGGATTTTGATAGGGATAGCATTAAATGTGTAGATTTCTTTAGGTAGCATAGACATTTTCACAATATTTTTTCTTCCAACCCATAAGCATGGAACATTTTTCATTTCTTTGTGTCTTCCTCAATTTCTTTCATGAGTACTTTATAGTTTACTGAGTACAGATTCTTTGCCTCCTTGGTTAGACTTATTCCTAGGTATCTTATGGTTTGGGGTGCAATTGTAAATGGGATTTACTCCTTAATTTCTCTTTTTTTCTGTCTTATTGTTAGTGTATAGAAATGCAACTGATTTCTGGGCATTGATTTTATATCCTCACACTTTACTGAACCCCTGTACATGTTCTAGCATATTTGGAGTGGAGTCTTTTGAGTTTTCCACATAAAGTATCATATCATCGGGGCATCTGGGTGGCTCAATGGCTTAAGCCTCTGCCTTCAGCTCAGGTCATGATCCCAGGGTCCTGGGATCGAGCCCCACATCACGCTCTCTGCTCAGCGGAGAGCCTGCTTCCCCCTCACTCTGCCTGCCTCTCTACCTACTTGTGATCTCTCTCTGTGTCAAATAAATAAATAAAATCTTTAAAAAAAAAAAGAATTGACAATCCCTTCTTTAAAAAAAAAAGTATCATATCATCTGCAAAGAGTGAAAGTTTGACTTCTTCTTTGCCAATTTGAATCCCTTTAATTTATTTTTGTTGTCTGATTGCTGAGGCTAGGATTTCAGGTACTATGTTGAATAGCAGTGGTGATAATGGACATCCCTGCCATGTTCCTGACCTTACGGAAAAGCTCTCAGTTTTTCTGCATTGAGAATGATATTCGCTGTGGGTTTTTCATAGATGGCTTTGATGTTATTGAGGTATGTACACTCTATCCCTACACTTTGAAGAGCTTTGATCAAAAAAGGATGCTGTACTTTGTCAAATGCTTTTTCAGCATCTATTGAGAGTATCATATGGTTCTTGTTCTTTCTTTTATTTATTTTTTTTTTTTAAGATTTTTATTTATTTATTTGACAGACAGAGATCACAAGTAGGCAGAGAGGCAGGCAGAGAGAGAGGAGGAAGCAGGCTCGCCACAGAGCAGAGAGCCCGATGCGGGGCTCGATCCCAGGACGCTGGGATCATGACCTGAGCCGAAGGCAGAGGCTTTAACCCACTGAGCCACCCAGGTGCCCCTTGTTCTTTCTTTTATTAATTTATTGTATCACATTGATTGATTTGTGGATGTTGAACCAAACTTGCAGCCCTGGAATAAATCCCACTTAGTGTGGTGAATAATTCTTTTAATATACTGTTGGATCCTATTGGCTAGTATTTTGGTGAGAATTTTTGTATCTGTGCTCATCAAGGATATTGGTCTGTAATTCTCTTTTTGGATGGGATCTTTGGTTTTGGGATCAAGGTGATGCTGGCCTCATAAAATGAGTTGGGAAGTTTTCCTTCCATTTTATTTTTTGGAAAAGTTTCAGGAGAATAGGTACGAATTCTTCTTTATATATTTGGTAGAATTCCCCTGGAAAGACATCAAGCCTGGACTCTTCTTTCTTGGGAAATTTTTTTTTGTTTCATTATTTATTAATTATTATTATTATTATTATTATTATTTTATCTTGGGAGATTTTTGATGACTGCTTCAATATCCTTAATGGTTATGGGTCTGTTCAGGATTTCTGTTCCAACCTGGTTCAGTTGTGGTAGCTGTATGTCTCTAGGAATGCATCCATTTCTGCCAGGTTGTCAAATTTGCTGACATATAGTTGCTCATAATATGTTCTTATAATTGTATATCTTTGGTGTTTGTTGTGATCTCTCCTCTTTCTTTCATGATTTTATTTATTTGGGTCCTTTCTTTTTTCTTTTTGATTAAGTCTGGCCAGGGGTTTATCAATCTTATTAATTCTTTCAAGGAACCAGCTCCTAGTTTCATTGATTTCGTTGATTTGTTCTTTTTTGTTTGTTTTTTGTTTGTTTGTTTCTATTTCATTGATTTCTGCTCTGATCTTTATTATTTCTCTTCTCTTGCTCGGTTTAGGCTTTCTTTGTTGTTCTTTCTCCAGCTCCTTTAGGTGTAGGATTAAGTTATGTACTTAAGACCTTTCTTGTTTCTTGAGAAAGATTGTATTGCTATGTATTTTCCTCTCAGGACTGCCTTTGTTGTGTCAAACAGATTTTGAGCCATTGTGTTTTCATTATCATTAGTTTCTATGAACTTTTTCAATTCTTCTTTAATTTCCTGGTTGACCCATTCATTCTTTAGTAGGATGCTCTTTAATGTTCTTTCCAACTTTCCTCTTGCAATTTAGTTCTAGCTTCAGAGCATTGTGGTCTGAAAATAAGCAGAGAATGATCTCAATCTCTTGGTACCGGTTGAGACCTGATTTGTGACCCAGGATGTGATCTATTTTGGAGAATGTTCCATGTGTACTAGAGAAGAATGTGTATTCTCTTGCTTTGGGATGGAATGTTCTGAATATATCTGTGATGTCCATCTGGTCCAGTATGTCATTTAAGGCCTTTATTTCCTTGTTGATCTTTTGCTTGGGTGATCTGTCCATTTCAGTGAGGGGGGGTGTAAAAGCCCCCTACTATTATTGTATTATTGTCGATGTGTTTCTTTGATTTAGTTATTAATTGGTTTATGTAGTTGACTGCTCCCATGTTAAGGGCATAGATATTTAAGATGTTAGATCTTCTTGGTGGACAGACCCTTTGAGTATGATATAGTGTCCTTCCTCATCTTGTGATAGTCTTTGGCTTAAAATCCAATTTATCTGACATAAGGATTGCCATCCCAGCTTTCTTTTGATGTCCATTAGCATGGTAAATTGTTTTCCACTGCCTCGCTTTAAATCTGGTGGTGTCTTTGGTTCTAAAATGAGTTTCTTGTAGACAGCATATTGATTTTTGTTGTTGGTGGTGGTTTTTTGTTGCTTTTTTAAAAATCCATTCTGATACCCTGTATCTTTTGATTGGGGGCATTTAGCTCTTTTACATTCAGGGTAACTATTGAGAGATATGAATTTAGTGCCACTGTATTGCCTGTAAGGTGACTGTTACTGTATATTGTCTCTGATCCTTTCTAGTCTACCACTTTAAGGCTCTCTCTTTGCTTAGAGGACCCCGTTCAAAATTTCCTGTAGAGCTGGTTTGGTGTTTACAAACTCTTTCAGTTTTTGTTTGTCCTGGAAGCTTTTTATCTCTCCTTCTATTTTCAATGATAACCTTGCCAGATAGAGTATTCTTGGCTGCATGTTTTTCTCATTTAGTGTTCTGAATATATCATGCCAATTCTTTCTGGCCTGCCTGTCTCTGTGGATAAGTCTGCTGCCAATCTAATATTTTTACTATTGTATGTTATAGACTTCTTGTCCCTGGCTCCTTTCAGGATTTTCTCTTTGTCACTAAGACTTGTAAGTTTTACTATTAGATGACAGGGCATGGACCTATTCATATTGATTTTGAGGGGGGTTCTCTGCACCTCCTGGATTTTGATGCTTGTTCCCTTTGCCATATTAGGGAAATTCTCTACAATAATTAGTTCCAATATACCTCTCTCTCTCTTTTTTTTGTGGTGAGTTTTTCTGCCTTGTCATTTTATCCAGGTAACAGTACAAGAACAAAAGAATAAAATACTAAAAGGGTGGCAATGACCCCAGAAAAATGTGTGTTAACCAAACCACAATAGACCCCAAATCGTGGGAAGGAGAAAGGCGGCAAAAGAAATTTAAAAACATTTTTAAAAAAGAAAAAGAAAAATATATATATTAGTCTGGTGAATAGAACAGAGCCACCTACTTGATTTTGGGAGTATTTTGGTCTCTTAGAAGAAACTACCTCCAAAAAGTTTAAAGAAAGAAAAACTTATATATATAGAAAAACAAGGGTAAACACAATGCAGGGATGTAATATGACTATAAACATGAACCTTTAAAAAAATTATAAAAATGGAGTTGATAAGATAAGTTGGTTGGGAAAAGAAATAAAAAGAAAGTGGAGAGAATTTTCTCGGGCTGGAGACTAGAACAAACCCTGTGCTAGATTTAGGGTATATTTCAATCTATTAGAAGTAGTTGTATCCCAAATTTTTTAGAAGAACAAACCCTATATGTATACAAAAGATAAAGTTAGATACAATGAAAAATAAAATATGACTATAATAATAACCTTGAAAAAGATTTAATAAAGTTATTGCTAAGATAAACTAGTTAAAAAACGTTAAAAGAGGAAAGAGTAAAAGTTTAAAAAAATAGAATAAGAAAAAAATAAAATTAAAAAATTCAATTACGTTTGCAAGACTAAAGAATCATGGGGAGAAAGCCATGAATTCCTTGCTTTGCTTTCCCCACCTCTGGAATTCTGCTGTTATCCTTGATCAGTGAGCTTGGTCTTGGCTGGATCTTTTGCTGATCTTCTGGGGGAGGGGCCTGTTGTAGTGATTCTCAGGTGTCTTTGCCCGAGGTGGAATCGTACCAACCTTGCCAGGGGCTGGGCTAAGTAATCTGCTCTGGTTCGCTCTCAGGAGGTTTTGTTTCTGAATGCTTTCTGTAGAGCTCTGGAGGACTGGAATGAAAATGGCAGCCTACCAGTCTCTGTCCGGAGGAGCCGAGAGCTCGGGGCCCCACTCCTCAGTGTGTCCTCTGAGAAAAGTGCTCAATCACTTCCACATCCCTGGTCTCTGGCTGCACTCCAAGCTCACTTGGCCTGTGACTGAGCGTTTCTGTCTCTGGCACACAGCCCCATTTGGAGTCTCCACCCAGCAGATCTCTGTCCCAATTCCAGGGGGGGTCTCCCCAGATCTGCCACTTGGGGGGTCCCTGCTCAAAGAGCAGTGGCCTGACTTTGCCACTGATCACAGTTTAAGGTAACCCCAAGCTCAGAGGTCACTCCTCTGCTCCATCTCTGTAGCCAGCTTCCCTGCTCTAATACCTGTGAGCTCTGCCACACTCAGACACCCCTGATCCTTCTGTGACCCCATAGGGCCTGAGACCACAGTGTCCCCACGAAGACTCCAACCCCACTTAGCCTCTGGACCAATGTGCCTCAGTGGAGCAAACTTTTAAAAGTTCAAATTTTGTGCTCCATTGCTCCGCTGCTTCTGGGAGCTGGCCCCTCCCCCCATGGTCTATCTTCCCGTCGCTTTGGATTCACTTCTCTGCAGGTCCTACCTTTCAGAAAGTGGTCAATTTTCTGTTTCTAGATTGCTGCTCTTCTCTTCAATCTCCTTTTGGATTTGAAGGTGTTCAGAATGGTTTGATAACTATCTAGCCTAACTCCTGCTACCTGATGTCATCTCAGCCTGCTACTCCTCCCCCATCTTGACTCCTCCCCCTGAAAAGTATAATTTTTAATTTTTTAATTTTTTAAAAAAGATTATTTATTTGTTAGACAGAGACCAGAAGCAGGCAGAGAGGCAGGCAGAGACAGAGAGAGGGGGAAGCAGGCTCCCTGCTAAGCAGAGAGCCCAATGCTGGGCTCGATCCCAGGACTTCGGGATCATGACCTGAGCCAAAGGCAGAGCCTTTAACCCACTGAGCCACCCAGGTGCCCCTGGAAAGTATAATTTTTTAACAGAGATGTTGTGTATTTGATTAAATGGCTACTTAGGGTGAAACGCTGACAATAAGCATCTACAAGCGCACCTAGAGTCCTCTTCCTAGCTGTGTGTCTGGATTTTTCAGTTTTTTTGAGGGAGGTTTGGATAGCTTTGCATTTTCCTGTTAGAACCAACTTTGCCATATACCATAGGTTTTGTACCAATGTTTCTTCATTATCATTGGTTTCCATGAATTGTTTAAATTCTTCTTTGATTTTCTGGTTGATTCTAACATTCTTAAGCAGGGTGGCCTTTAGCTTCCAAGTGTTTGAATTCCTTCCATACTTTTTCTTGTAGTTGAATTCCAGTTTCAAAACATTGTGGTCTGAGAAAATGCAGGGAATAATCTCAATCTTTTGGTATCAGTTGAGCCCTGATTTGTGAACCCAATATGTGGTCTATTCTGGACAAAGTTCCATGTGCACTGGAGAAGAATGCATATTCTGTTGTTTTAGGGTGGAATGCTCTGTATATATCTATGAGGTCCTAATGGTCCAATGTTTCATGCAATGCTTTTGTTTCTTTACTGATTTTCTGTTTGGATGATGTATTACTGAGAGGGATGTGTTAAGATCCCCTCCTATTAATGTATTCATATCAATATGTCTCTTTATCTTGATTAATAGTTGGCTTACATAGTTGTCTTCTCCCATGTTGGGGGCATAAATATTTACAATTGTTAAATCTTCTTGGTAGATAGACCATTTAAGAATGCTGTAGTGTCCTTCTTCATCTCTGACTACAGTCTTTAGTTTCAAATCTAATTTATCCACTGGATATTTTTTCCTGTTTTGTCGAAGATTATTTGACCATAGAGTTGAGGGTCCATATCTGGGCTCTTTATTCTGTTCCACTGGTCCATGTGTCTGTTTTTATGCCAGTACCATGCTGTCTTGGTGATCACAGCTTTGTAGTAAAGCTTCAAATCAGGTAATGTGATGCCGCCAGTTTTATTTTTGTTTTTCAACATTTCCTTAGCAATTCGGGGTCTGTTCTGATTCCATACAAATTTTAGGATTATTTGCTCCAGCTCTTTGAAAAATACCGGTGGAATTTTGATCGGAATGGCATTAAAAGTATAGATTGCTCTGGGCAGTATAGACATTTTAACAATGTTTATTCTTCCAATCCAAGAGCATGGAATGGTCTTCCATCTTTTTGTGTCTTCTTCAATTTCTTTCATGAGTGTTCTGTAGTTCCTCCAGTACAGATCCTTAACCTCTTTGGTTAGGTTTATTCCGAGGTATTTTATGATTCTTGGTGCTATAGTAAATGGAATCGATTCTCTAATTTGCCTTTCTGTATTTTCATTGTTAGTGTATAAGAAAGCCACTGATTTCTGGACATTGACTTTGTATCCTGCCACATTACTGAATTGCTGTATGAGTTCTAGTAGTTTGGGGGTGGAGTCTTTCGGGTTTTCCATATAAAGAATCATGTCATCTGCGAAGAGAGAGAGTTTGACTTCTTCCTTGCCAATTTGGATACCTTTTCTTTCTCTTTGTTCTCTGATTGCTGTTGCTAGGACTTCTAATACTATGTTGAACAAGAGTGGTGAGAGTGGGCATCCTTGTCGTGTTCCTGATCTCAACGGGAAGGCTGTGAGCTTTTTCCCATTGAGGATGATGTTTGCTGTGGGTCTTTATCTGATATGAGAATCACTACCCCAGCTTTCTTTTGAGGCCCATTGGCATGAAAGATGCTTCTCCATTCCCTTCACTTGCAGTATGGATGTATCCTTAGGTTCCAAATGGGTCTCTTGTAAACAGCATATGGATGAGTCCTGTTGTTTTATCTAATCTGTAAGCATTTGCTGTTTTATGGGAGCATTTAGGCCATTCACGTTGAGATAATTACTGAAAGATATGTTTTTATTGACATCATGTTGCCTGCAAAGTCCTTGTTCCTATAGATTGTCTCTGTAAATTTCTGTTCTATGTCATTCTGGGGTTCTTTCCTGTTTTATGGAACTCCCGTTCATATTTCTTTTAGTGCCAGCTTGGTGGTCACATGCTCTTTTAAACCTTGCCCTTCTTGGAAGCTCTTTATCTCTCCATCCATTTTGAATGTCAGCCTTTCTGGATGACATGTTCTTCTCATTCAGTGCCTTGAGTATGTCTTGCTAGGCTGTTCTGGATTTCCAGGTTTTTGTTGACAGGTCTGACATTATTCTGATAGACCTGCCTCTATACATAAGGAATCTCTTCCCCCTAGTTGCCCTCAGGAGCTCTTGTCTAAAATTTTGATTCATCAGTCTCACAATCAAGTGTCTCAAGGTCTTTCTAGATTCCTTGATCTTGGGAAGGAAACCTTTCTGCCTCTAGGACACAAACGCTGGTTCCATTCCCAAGATTCAGAAAATTTTCATCAGGAATTTGTTCAACTCTATCTTCTAGTCTTCTTTCTTTCTCCTTTCCCTCAGAGACCCCAATAATTCTGACATTGGAACGTTTCACAGCGTCATTTATTTCCCTAAGCTTATTTTCATGGTTTCTAAGCTGTTTCTTCCATGCTTCCTCCTGATCCTTTTTCTCTATCAGTTTGTCTACTAGATCACTAATTCTATCTTCTGGCTCAGTTACCCTTGCTATTAGAGTATTTAGATTAGATTGGATCTCATTGATAGCATTTTTAACTTCTTCCTGGGTGACTATTACTTCTGCCCTTAGAGATTCCATGTTGTGACTAATGGTTTTCTCCAACCTAGCCATTGTCTGGATAACTGTTACCCTGAATTCCACTTCTCACATACTCTTTATGTCCATATCCAATAGTTTTGATGGAGAGGGCACAGTCTCTGAATTTTTCTTCTGTTGGGTGTTCCTCCTCCTAGTCATTTTGGTGAGAGGTGGTTGAGGGGATGTGTAGCTGACTATATCAACTGTGATCCAGTCAAGGTGCACCCTGGAATGCTTCTGAGTAATCAGAAGTCACCACTAAAAAGAAAGAAAAAAAGAGAGAGAGAAAAGAGAAGATTCAGCCAGAATGGGCCCCCAAGGTAAGATTTATAAGGTATAGAAACAAAAACGGACAAACAAAAAGACTGACAAAATTAAATGATAAGAATAAAAAGAACCCAGTCACAATGAACCCCATGAATAAGATTTATACAATACCAGAACAAAACAAATACACAGAAACACTGACAGAAGAAAAAGATGGGAGGGTGGTTATAAATTCTCAATGTCAGCAAGGAAGTTTATTTTTATTTTTCTGGGGTGTATTTTGATATCTTTGTTAAAGAACTCAACTTTCCAGAGATAAAGGGTGATGAAAACTGGATTACATATAGGGGTAGTATCAATTAGGAAAAGAGGATTACCTTGAAGCTTATATCTATATGTATACTAGAAAAATAGAAAGGAAAAATAAAAACACAGGTATATGTATGAAAAAAGTTCAAGTTAAAAGGTTATTATGGAATATGTTGTATTGAACCTAGAGTTGTAATGGTAAGTAGGTTAAAAAATTAAAAAGACCAAAAATAGTGAGAATGAATTAAAAATAAAAGTTGTAACTATGAAATATACAGGTTTTAGGGTAATACCTGGAGCTTAATATCTTGTTTTCCCCCGATGTTGGGGTTTTACAGTTTTATGGGGACCCTGTGGTGGTTGTCCCCTCATTCTTTTGGCTGGTTTCTGGTGGAGGGACCTGTCGGGTCGTTTTTCATGCACTCTTGCTTGGGTTGAGTCCTTATGCCCCTTATCAAGGGGCTGGGCTCTGTGGAAACCGGTTTTTCAGGCTTTTGTTCTCTGGAGGTTTTTGTGGTTTTTTGTTTTTTAATTGTAGTTCTTTGGGGGCTTTTTACGGCTTTTTGGAGGTTTAGTGGAAAGCAAACTGCACCCAGACTTCTGTCTCAGAGAGAAGCCTTAGTCTGCTCCCCTCTGGGTGGTCCAGAACACACAGACTCACCCTCTGCAAACTTCGCTGAGTGGTGCAACCTCCCACAGGCAGTGCACGTACGTCTCCAGCTACTGTCTCAGTGGTTGCACAAATTGCTCACTTGTCTCTGCACCCCTGTGCCACTAAAACTGTGACCGATTTTGGTCCAGGAAGCCCTCTTCTAGTGGCTGCTTTTGCCAGGACTACTGTCTGGGGTCCAGACCTCAGGGCTTCACAGGTCGCTGCCCGCCTAGAGATCCCATTCAGAGATAGAATGCTGAGTTTTTCAAGCCTGGGCTGGGAGTGTTCAGACTCTCAGCCAGTCCTAGAGACCACATGGAGCTCTCTCAGATGTGGGTGGGGAGTGTGGTTCAGACCCTGGTAGCATGTTGGTAGTGTAGTGTGCGCAGAGCACAAAAGTCTGTGGTTCTAGAGAATGCCAGCTGGCGTCCACATCAGACTACCTCATGCACACCAGTGGGATTGAACCTAGCTGAGCAGTGGTGAAAGCAGTGGAAAGCTGGGGGCTTAGGGACCATGGCCTAGAGGCTTCACCACTCTCTCTGGCATGGGTGGTTGCTGGCAGTGGCTGTCCTGAGTCTGTGGGCTTAGGTCCATGCCCATGACCACCCAATTCCGTCAGTTGCCCTTCAGATTTTTTGCTCTTTTTGAGTGCCTTTAACCAGACTCCAAGTTAATGCTGGTCCCCAATCCAGGGCACTTTTGTACTGTGGTATTACTTTCCAATGGGTCAGTTCTGGTGGCTCCCTTCCCCTTCTGTTTATCCTCTGACATCAGTCTAATTATTTCTACTCTGCTTTACCTCTCCACTTGTGTTTTCTGCCACTGTAGAGATCCAGAAGTGTATAATCTTACATCTCAGGCTTATTTCATGGGTGTTCAGAGTGTTCTGGTAGATAATTAGCTCACTTTAGGGGACCGGTTGAAACAGGTCTCCTACTTCTCCACCATCTTGCCCCTCCCATCAACATATTAGTATTTAGAAAAAGGAACACATGATTTTTCTGATAGATGCCAAAAAACACATTTAATAAAATTAAACTATTTTACTTGACTTGAAAAAAGGTAACTCGTGTTAAGAAGCAAATTCCATAACTTGATAAATAACATTTATAAGAAGCTAAATGCATATATGTTTAAAGATGAAACAGGAAATCCATTTCTAACAAGATCAGGAGCAAGATCAGTGTATCTCCTATTCCCACCACTATTCTGAGTGTTCAAACCCTAACAATAAAAGTACAATAAGTATGTAAAGAACATTATAAAATTTAACTGAGTGACATAAAATAAGTGGAGAAACAATGCACTCGAGAGAAAACCCAATTCTGCAAAAATGTCAGTTTTCCCTACATTAATCTACACATTTAATATAATTCCTTTGAAAATCCAATGGGATGTTTTTAGCATACACATTTGCTCCAAAATTCCTCTAGAAGAAAAAAAAAAGTGAGGCATGGCCACAATTTAGCAGAGCTACTACTAAGAGGGGACTTCCCTTACCAGATATTAATATCTGGTATCATATATCTGGTGATCTGGTATCACAATAATGAAAATTGTCTTCAGCTGGGAGAAAAACAGACAAAAATCACTAGAAGAGAACAGAAACTGCAAAAACAGACACACATACACACACAAATACACAAATTAATTCAATATAAGATGAATATGGGATTTCAAATCAGTAGAGAAAAGATAAGTTGTTCAATAATTGATGTAAGGAAAACTGGTTATACATTTGGAACAAATATTAACTTCCCACTTCTCTCAACACACACAGACACACACACAAATACTAAAGTAAAACTTTAAACTTAAAAAAACTCTAAACTAAAATGTATTATGACTATATAACTTGTAGTGCAAAGGGTTTAAAAACAAAACAGAACAAACAAAAAACATGATCTAAAACCCACATGCTTTAAAGGAGGAAATTAAAATAAAAAATGAATGATATATTTCCACAAAGTAAGTAGTCAAATGATAGATGGGGATAAGAAAAGATGAAGCTAGCATGAGAGACAAAGAACTAATATATTTAATATATGAAGATCATTTTTTAATAGGAAAAAATGCCCTAACATGAAAATGGGCTCGATATAAACAGTTTATTCATATAAGAATAAACAGACATGGTCATTAAACATACAGAAAATTCTTAACTTTGGAGTTTGGATGTCAGAGTACTAGGGGGAACCTATGCTTGCTTGTCCCTTGAACATAGCCAGGGAGGTATCAAATCACTCTGAACATCCAAGGAATTGATCTGAGAACTTAGAGAACAAACTGCACATCTGGAGAAAGAAAAACAGCCACCTCGTGGAAGGTAGAAGCCAAAGAGAGTTGATTTGGGGGAGAAAAGAATGGTGGGTTCTGTAGATGGGAGGGAGTCCTGATCGTGGAGAACAAGAGAAGCAGAAAGAGAAAGGGGGGCGGGGGAGAGAGAGAGAGATAGATAGAAAGAGAGAGAGAGAGAGAGAGAGAGAGAGAGGACATACACAGGGGATTGCACAAGAAAAACTCTTCCCCAAAAACACTGACTGGGAAAAGGGGAGGGCCTGACTATCACAGCTATTTATAAATAGTGGAGATCAAAGCCTGAGGTCCATGCCATTGCTGTAGTCATGCCTGTCAGGCTTAGCAGTGTTACTGCGGGTAAGAGGGCAGATGCCCTGGGGCAGACGGTGTGTCTGAGGATCCCCTGGGTTACATGGGGAAAAAACAGTTCCCTTTTTGGAGTACTTATGGGGGAGATGGCATGGCCTATCTGGGAAAAAAGAGCTGACAGGCACCAATGTGTTGCCCTGTCCATTAGCATAGGAACAGAGACACCTGCTGAAGGCAGCAACCTTGGTACCTTCCTTTTGCTGTGCTTTACAATAAACTCTGAACTGCTGTGTGGTTGTGTGACTGCTTTTCTGAGACAAACTGGCAACAGCCACAGTACAGTGAGACCTTCCCCCAGAAGATCAGAGTGGGTAAAGACCATGTAGGTTCCCTAAAACTTGGAGTCTTGAAACCCAGCTGCACACCTGACATAAAACACAGGAGAACTATGCTGCCTGGCAGGCAGACAGCTTGGACATAACAGAGTGAAGGCAAGGATCCAAAGGAAGCAAAGCATAAAAAGGGGAATTTTTTTGCTCTTCTGTGAGGGCTCTCCTGAAGAGTGGCAGGCACAAACTCCCCACTCCCAAGGATAAAAGAGTGGGATGACGCCATTTTCTCCCCCTGCCCAGCAGCACTGACTGACTTCAGTGTACTACACAATGGCTCTAGTAGAGGCTGGAGCCAATTACAACAAATCTCAATCCCCTGTGCCCACCAGTTTCATTTTTGCTAGGGCAAATACACATGAGAACCAGTTCAGCCGACCCCTCCTCCAGAAGACAAAACAAAACACTTGCATGCACCAAGTCTACTGATCATAGAGTGCTGCAAAACTTCAGCTCTAGGGGAAATAGGATCTAGATTCTTTTAACAAACAGAACAAAATACACCTAGTTAAACCTTGCCATACAGTGGACAAGGTCCAAACACACCCCACTGTAAGCAAGGAGAAATTTTTCAGTGGACTAACCTGAAGGAAGGAGCAACCAAAACACAACACCAGAGTGTACACTCTGAAGCACTAACCCCAGGACATGACTGAAATTCTTCATAACATAGTCATTACTCTCAGGAGCAGGAAAAGTAATAGGCTTTCCTAACACACACACAAAGGAATGCATTAGTGACAGAATAAATTATGGAAAATAATGAAGTTAAAAAAGGAAAATAAAATATAGGCACAGGGAATTCAGTGACTCCTTGTACTGTATGAACATTTGTTTTGTATCATTGGAGTCCCAGAAGAAGAGTGGGGAAAAAAGAGGAAAAAGGTTTATTTGAGCAAATTACAGGAGAAACAAATCCTGAAAGTAGCAAGGGAAAAAAAGGCCTTAACCTAAAAGGGAAGACAAATCAGGTTCACAGCACATCTGTACACAAAAACTTCACAGGCCAGAAGAGAGTTCCATGATATATTCAACGTACTGAATAGGAAAAATACATAGCCAAGAATACTTTATCCAACAAGGCTGTCATTCGAAATATAAGGAGAGATAGAGTTTCCCAGATAAACAAAAACTAGAGGAGTTTGTGGCCATTAAACCTGCTCTGTAAGAGATATTAAAGGGGACTGTTTCAGTGGGAAAGAAAGACCAAAAGCAACAAAGACTAGAGAAGAACAGAGAACATCACCAGAAATACCAACATTACAGGTAACACAATGGCACTAAATTCCTACCTATCAATAATCACTCAGAATGTAAGTGGACTGAATGCTCCAATTAAAACACGTAGGATATCAGAATCGATAAAAGAACAAGACTAACCTGTATGTTGCCTCCAAGAGGCTCATTTTATTATTTTTATCTATTTTTTAATTTATTTAAAGTAGGCTCCAGATGTAGCATGGAGCCTAACACAGCACTTGAACTCACAACCCTGAGTTCAAGAACTGAGCTGAGATCAAGAGTCAAAACACTTAACCATCTGAGCCAACCAGGTGTCCCAGGAGACTCATTTTAGACCTAATAACAGCTGTATATTGAAAGTGAGGGAATGGAGAACCATCTCTCCAGCTAATACCATCAAAAGAAAGCCAGAGTAGCCATTCTTAAATCAGACAAACTACATTGTAAGCCAACAACTGTAACAAGAATGAAGAAGGGCACTATGTCAAAACAAAGGGGTTTATCCCTCAAGGAGATCTAACAATTGTAAATATTTATGGCCCCAACTTGGTAGCACCCAAATATATAAATCAATTAAAAACAAACATAAAGGAACTCATTGATAATAATACAATAATGGTAGGGGATAAACACCTGACTCACAGCAATTGACAGATCATTTAAGCAGAAAAGCAGCAAGGAAACAATGAATTTGAATGACACACTGAATGAGATGGACTTAACAGATTATTCAAAACATTTCATCCTAAAACTGCAGAATACACATTCTATTCAAGTGCACATGGTACATTGTCCAGAATAGATTACATACTGGGTCACAAATCATGATTCAACTGGTACAAAAAGACTGAGATCATACCATGCATATATTCAGGCCTAAACCCTATGACTGGAAGTCAATCACAAGAAAAAAATCGGAAAAAAAAATTTCATAAAGGTTAAAGAACATCCTACTAAAGAATGAATGGTTTAACCAACAAATTAAAGTATATATGAATATATATATGGAAGCATATATATCTACATCTATATCTAATTTGTGTCTATATATTTGAAAATGAAAAGGCAATTGTCCAACTCTTTGAGATTCAGCAAAGGTGGTCCTAAGAGGGAAGAATGTAGAAATACAGTCCTACCTCAAGAACGAAGAAGTCTCAAATACACAACCTAAACTTACACTTAATGGAGCTAGAATAGGAACAGCAAATAAAGCCAAAAGTCAGGAGAAAAGGGGAAATAATAAAGACTAGATGGCGGAAACTGGAGGGGAAGATGAACCATGAGAGACTGTGGACTCTGAAAAACATTCTGAGAGTTTTGGAGGGGCGGGGAGGTGGGAGGTTGGGTGAGCCTGGTGGTGGGTATTATGGAGGGCACGTATTGCATGGAGTACTGGGTGTGGTGCATAAACAATGAATTCTGGAACGCTGAAAAGAAATTTAAAAAATAAATAAAAATTAAAAAAAAAGAAATAAACAATCAGATATCAGTGAAACTAAGAGCTGGTTCTTTCAATCCCTAGCCAGACTTATAAAAAAGAAAAGAGAAAGGACCCAAATAAATAAAATCACAAATGAGAGAGGAGATATAACAACCAACATCACAAAATATAAACAATTATAAGTGAGCATTATGAAAATCAAAATGCCATCAAACAGGGCAATCTGGAAGAAATGAACAAATTCCTAGAAACATACAAACTACAAAGGTGAAACAGTAAGAAATAGAAAATTTCAGCAGAACCGTAATAAGGAAAGAAATTGAATCAGTGATCAAAAATCTCCCAACAGGGGTGCCTGGGTGGCTCAGTTGTTAAGCAACTGCCTTTGGCTCGGGTCATGATCCCACGGTCCTGGGATCGTGCCCCGCATTGGGCTCCCTGCTCAGCAGGAAGCCTGCTTCTCCCTCTCCTGCTCCCCCTGCTTATGTTCCCTCTCTCACTGTCTCTCTCTGTCAAATAATAAATTAAAAATATATGTTAAAAAAATCTCCCAACAAATAAATGTCCAGGGCCACATGCCTTTCCATGGGGAATTTCTCCAGGCATTTAAAGAAGACTTAATACCTATTCTACTTGAAGTGTTAAAAAAAAAATAGAAATGGAGGGAAAACTTTCAAACTCATTCTGTGAGGCCAGCATTACTTTGATTCCAGACAAAGACACCACTAAAAAATAGAATTCCAGGGAATATCCCTGATGAACATACATGCAAAAATTCTCAATAAGATTCTAGCAAATGAAATCCAACAGTACATTAAAGGAATTATTCACCACAATCAAGTGGGATTTATATCTGGGCTGCAGGGTTAATTCAATATTCACATCAAGCAACTGGAGAAACCACATTAATAAATGAAAGGGTAAGAACCACATGACCCTCACAATAGTTGCAGAAAAAGCATTTGACAAAGTGTAGCATTCATTCTTGATAAATTCCCCAACAAAGTAGGGGTAGAGGAGATATACCTCAACATCATTATAGCCATATATGAAAGACCCACAGCAAATATGATCCTCAATGGGGAAAAACTGAAAACTTTTCCTTTATAGTCAGGAAGAAGATACAGATGTCTACTCTCACAGTTTTTATTTGACATAGTACTGTAAGTCTTAGCCTCAGCAATCAGAGAACAAAAAGAAATAAAAGGCATAAAAATCAGCAAGGAAGAAGGCAAACTTTCAGTATTTGCAGATGACATAATACTATATGTAGGAAATCTGGCAGACTCCACCAAAAATTTAAAGAACTAATACAAAAATTCAGTAAAGTCATAGGAGATAAAATCAATGTATGGAAATCATTTGTATACAATAATGAAGTAGCAGAAAAAGAATGAAGGAATTGATCTCACTTACAATTGCACCAAAACAATAAGATTCTTGGGAATAAACTTAACAAAAGAGATAAAATATCTGTACTCTGAAAACTGTAAAACACTTACAAAAGAAATTGAAGATGACATAAGGAAATGGAAAACTGTTCCATGCTCATGGACTGGAAGAACAAACATTGTTAAAATGTCTATAGTACTAAGGTGATCTACATATTTAATGCAATCCCTATCAAAATACCAAGAGCATTTTTCACAGTAGAAGAAAGAATCCTAAAATTTGTATGGAACCCATAATGATCCAAATAGCAAACGAAACCCTGAAAAAGAAAAGCAAAGCTGGACATATTATGATTCAGGTCTTCAAGCTATATTACAAAGATATAACCATCAAGATAGTATGGTGCTGACACAAAAACAGACACATAGATCAAAGAAACAGAATAGAAAACCCAGAAATGGATCCACAACTGTATGGTCAACTAGTCTCTGATAAAGCAGAAAAGAATATCCAATGGGGGGAAAAATCCCATTCTCTTCAAAAAATAGTATCAGGAAATTTGGACAGCAGCATATGGAAGAATGACACTGGACTAATTTCTTATACCATGAGTAAATTCAAAATGGATGGGTGACCTATATGTGAGACAGGAATCCATCAGAATTTTAGAGGAGAACACAGGCAGCAACCTCTTTGACCTTGGCCACAGAAACTTCTTGCCAGAAACGTCTCCAAAAGCAAGGGAAGCAAAAGCAAATTCATCAAAATAAAATCTTCTGTATAGTGAAGGAAACAGTCCAAAAAACTAAATGGCAACTTACAAAATGGGAGAAAATATTTGTAAGTGACATATCTGATAAAGGGTTAGTATCCAAAATCTATAAAGAACTTATCAAACTCACCATCTCCAAAATTAATATTACAGTTAATAAATGGGCAGAATACATGATCAAACATTTTTTCAAAGACATACAGGTGGCTACCAGACACATGAAAAGTTGTTCAACATCACTCATTATCAGGGAAATACAAATGAAAACCATGATGAGATACTACCTCACACATTGTTAGAATGGTGAAATTGGGCAACATAGGGAACAGCAGATATTGGCAAGGATATAGGGAAAATAGAATTCTCTTACACTATTGGTGGGAGTGCAAACTGGTGCAGCACATATGGTGGTTCCTCTAAAGTTAAAAATAGAACTACTCTATGATCCAGCAACTGTACTACTAGGAGTTTACCCAAAGGATACAGAAATACAGATTAAAAGGGACACATGCCCCCAATGTTTATAGCAACAGCGTTATTAACAATAGGCAAACTACGTAAAGAGACAAATGTCCATTGACTGATGATGGATAAAGATGATGTGATATATATACGTGTGTGTGTGTGTGTGTGTGTGCGCGTGTCTGTGTCTGTGTACATATATACATGTGTGTATGCATATATATGAATATTAGTCATCAAAAAGAATGAAATCTTGCCATTTGCAATAATGTGGATGGAGCTAGAGTGTATTATGCTAAGTGAAATAAGTCATTAAGAGAAAGACCAATGCCATATGATTTCATTCATATCTGTAATTTAAGAAAACAGATGAACATATTGAAAAGAAGAAAAAGAGAAAGGAAAACAGGAGGGGGCAAGATCTTGGCAGAGTAGGGGACCTCATTTCATCTGGTCCCTCGAATTTAGCTGGATATCTATCAAACAATTCTGAACATGCACAAATTCAACCTGAGATGTAAGAAGATTTATCTGGATCTCTACAAGCAGAAAAATGACTACTTTTTGCAAGGTACAAGGTGCAGAACCTTGAATCTTTGAGGGAAATAGTCAGAAGGTAAATGGAGGGGGAGGGAGCCTCCAAAAGCTGGCCGCCAGGGAGTGATATAATGCCAGAGCAAAAAATCAGGACTTTTGGAATTCTGCTCCAGTGAGAGTCACCCATTTCTGAAAAGGGCACGGAATGAATAAGGCAGAACTCTAAGTGGGTCATTGTACACTCAGGATCCCAGGAGACACAAAAAGAACGGGGGTGCCAGAACTGATAGAGTGCCCAAGCAGTGGAGTGGGGAAACTGGTTAGGTCAGTGAGCCCAGGAAGCATTCTCAGCCCCAGTTGCCATAACTGGGAGATGGACAGGTCAGGAGACCACTCATTGCCTGAGCACCCTAAAAAGGACTGAAACTTACAGGCTTTTTACCATCCCCTGGGAGGGGCAAAATGGTTGTAGAGCAGGGTGTGCATGCAAGCCCACAACTGCTCAAAGTTGCAAAGACACAAAGTGCAGTGATGATCTTGGTTCCCTGGGACTCACCCAGGGTGAACTGCCGAACCACGGGAGTCTGCAGAGTTTGCGGTACACAAAAGTGGAGACTTTTTGACTTGGAGGGTTTATTGAAGATGGGGGGACTGTGATCTTGCAGTCCTGGGCCAGAGATCTGGGGGCAGCCATTTGTGCTCTGACACTCTGAAGAGTCATGGAAAGCCTCCAGGGAAAAAAAGCCACACTGACCACAAGCATACATTGACCCCATCCCCTAACAAGGGGTGGGGCAACTCCACCCAGGCAAAGACACCTGAGAAGCAACACGGAGGCCCCTCCTCCAGAAGACTGACTGGAAGAACAGGTGAATGACAAGCTTATGGTTCTCACAACATTTTTAAAACTCCAGGGCCAGGGGAAAATAGTGTGGCAAGTGTTTCCACAGGACTCATTTATCCTTCAGTCTAAAATTTTCCATTTACTACTACTTGTTTTTTACCTTTTTCCTGATCCAACTAGATTCTTACTTTACCAAATTGTTTTTAGAGTAACTTTTCAACTTTTGTTTTTTTCACATCTATATTTTATGGATATAGGCTTCATTTTCATCCTTCATTCTACTAAATTTTATTTATATACATATATATAATAAGTAAATGAAATGTATATATATGTAAAATGCTTTGCAATTTTGGGATGTAGTTTCTTCGAGCACACAGACCAAAACTGAATCAGAAACAGGTGGATTATCCTGCTTTGTCCACCCTGCTAGAGTATAGTCTCTCTATCCACCCATTTTTATTGTTTTGTTTCATTTAGGCTTTGTTTGATTTTTGGGGTGTCTTCCCAACCACTTTGGATTTTTTCTTGGGTGCATTTTGCTTGGTCATTGTTGATACTTTGGACTTGTTCATTTGCTCACCCATCCTTCCTTGGGCAGAATGACTAGAAGGAGGAATTCACAACAAAGGAAAGAACCAGAGGCAATGTTCTCTTCTACAGAGCTAATAAACATGGATATAAGTAAGAGGTTAGAGATGGAATTTGGGATAACAATTTTTTAAAATATTTTTAATTAATTATTATTATTATTATTTGACAGAGAGAGAGACATAGTGAGAGAGGAAACACAAGCAAGGGGAGTGGGATCAGGAGAACAGGCTTCCCATAGAGCAAGGAGCACAATGCAGGGCTCGATCCCAGGACCCTGGGATTATGACCTGATCCAAAGGCAGATGCTTAATGACTGAGCCACTCACGCACCCCCAGGATAACAATTATAAAGTAAATAGCTAGGCTTGAAAACAACATACATGGCAATACAGAATGTCTAAGGGCAGAAAAGAGATCTAATCAGGCCAAACTTAAAAATGCTATTAACGAGATGCAGTCTAAATTGGGTGTTCTAATAGCTAGGGTGAATGAGGCATAAGAGAGAATAAGTGATTTAGAGGACAGGCTGATGGAAAGGAAGGAAGTTGAGGAAAACAAAGAAAGACAACTCATAGCCCATGAAGAAAGGCTTTGACAATTTAATGATGCCTTGAAATGAGCCAATGTCAGTATTATTGGGATCCAGAGGAGGTGGATAGAAAGAGAACGCTAGAAGGTATATTCAAACAAATTATGGCTGAAAACTTCCCTAATCTGGGAAAGGAAGCAAGCATCCCTGTCTAAGAGGTAGAGAGGACTCCTTCCAAAGTCAGTAAAAAAGATCAACACCTCAACATACCATAGTGAAGATTGGAAGTCTTAGACTCAACAAAGCTATCCTGAGAGCAGCTAGGGAGAGGAGTTTCCTTAAGTATGGAAGGAGGAACATTAGAATAACATCAGACCTATCCACAAAAACCTGGCAAGTCAGAAAGGACTGGCAAGTTATATTCAGGATACTAAATGAGAAGAACATGCAGCCAAGAATACTTTATCCAGCAAGGCTGTCATTCAAAACAGAAGGAGAGATAAAGAGCTTCCAGGACAGACAGAAACTCAAAGAATATGTGACCACCAAGCCAACCATGCAAGAAATATCAAGGGGGACTCTGTAAGTGAAGACAGAGCCCAAGGGTAACATAGACCAGAAAGTAATACAATCTACAGAAACAGGGTCTTTACAGGCAATACTATGGCACTAAATTCTTTAGTGACTATGAATGTAATGGAGCTAAATGCCCAACCAAAAGACAGGGTATCGGATGGGATAAAAAAGCAAGACCCATCCATATACTGTCTACAAGAAATGCATTTTAGACCTAAAGAACCCTCCAGAGTGAACTGAGGGTATGGAGAACAATCTACCATGTTAATGGACCTCAAAAGAAAGGTAGGGTAGCGATCCTCATACCACACAAATTAGATTTCAAACCAAAGACGGTAGTAAGAGAGGCAGAGGGACACTATATCATACTTAAAGGGTCTATCCAACAAGAAGATCTAACAATTGTAAATATCTATGTCCCCAACATGGGAGCAGCTAATTATATAAACCAATTGATAACCAAATAAAGAAACACACTGATAATAATACATTAATAGTAGGGTACTACAACACCCCATTCATAGTAATGGATAGGTCATCTAAGCAGAAGATCAATAAAGAAACAAGGCTTTGGATGAAACACTGGACCAGATGGACCTAGCAGATATATACAGAATATTCCATCCTAAATCAACAGAATACTCATTCTTCTGGAGTGCATATGGAAATTTCTCCAAAAGAAATTACATACTAGGTCAAAAATTAGGTCTCAACCAATACCAACAGACTGAGATTATTCCCTGTATATTTTCAGACAACAATGCTTTGAAACTCGAACTCAATCACAAGAAGAAAATTGGAAGAAACTCAAGTATTTGGAGGTTAAAGGCATCCCGCTAAAGAATGAATGGGTCAACCAGGAAATTAATGATAAACTTAAACAATTCATGCATGCAAACTAATGAGAATGAAACCACATTGGTTTCAAAACCTACAGGGTCCAGCAAAGGTGGTCTTAAGAGGCAAGTACATAGCAATCCAAGTCTCTCTCAAAAATTAGAAAAATCCCAAATACAAAAGGTAAACCTACACTTAAAGGACCTGGAGATAGAAGAGTAAATAAAGCCAAAACCAAGGAGGAGAAGAGAAACAATAATGATCAGAGCAAAAATCAATGAAACAGAAACCAGAAAAAAAAAACAGTAGAACAGATCAATGAAACTCGAAGCTTTTAAAGAATTAACTAGATCTGTAAACCTATCACCAGAATTATCAAAAAGAAAAGAGAAAGGACCCAAATTAATAAAATCATGAATGAAAGGGGAGAGATCACAGCCAATACCAAGGAAATACAGACAACTGTTAGAACATGAGTAACTATATGCCAACAAAGTAGGCAAGCTGGAAGAAATGGATGCATTCCTAGAAATTTATAAACTACTAAGACTGAAACAGGAAAAAGCAGACAATCTGAACAGACTGATGACCAGCAAGGAAATTGAAGCAGTAATCAAAAACCTCTGAAAAATAAGAGTCCAGGGCAAGAAGGCTTCCCAGGGGAATTCTACATTTAAAGAAGAACTAATACCTATTCTACTGTAGTTGTTTAAAAAAAAAAATAGAAATGGAATGAAAACTCCTAACTCGTTCTATGAGGCCAGCATTACCCTGATCCCAAAACCAGACAAAGACCCCATCAAAAAGGAGATTTACAGACCAACATCCCTGATGATTTTGGATGCCAAAATATTCACCAAGATACTAACCAATAGGCTCGAAGAGTACATTAGAAGGATTATCCACCACAGCCAAGTGGGATTTATTCCTGGGATGCAAGTGTGGTTTGACATTCAGAAATCAATCACTCTGATACATCACATTAATAAAAGAAGGACAAGAACGATATGATCCTCTCAATTAATGCAGAAAAAGCATTTGGCAAAATACAGCATCTTTCCTGATTAAAACTCTTCAAAGTACAGAGATAGAGGATCATACATCAGCATCATAAAAGCCATCTATAAAAAGTCCACAGCAAATACCATTCTCAATGGGGAAAAGCTGAGAGCTTTTCCCTTAAGGTTAGGAACATGACAGGGATGTCAATTCTCACCACTATTGTTCAACATAGTACTAGAAGTCTTAGCCTTAGCAGTCAAACACAAAAAGAAATGAAAGGCATTTCAACTGGCAAAGAAGTCAATCTCTCTCTCTTTGCAGATGGGATGATACTTTATGTAGAAAACCCAAAAGACTCTACCCCCAAATTGCCAGAACTCATACAGTGATACAGCAACGTAGCAGGATACAAAATCAATGCAGTGAAATCAGTGGCATTTCTATACACTAACAATGTGATTGAAGAAAGGGAAATTAAGGAATCAGTTCCATTTACAATTGCACCAAAAACCATAAGACACCTAGGAACAAACCTAACCAAAGAAGTAAAGGATCTGTACTCTAGAAACTACAGAAAACTTATAAAAGAAATTGAGGAAGACACGAAGAGATGGAAAAGATACCCCATGCTTATGGATTGGAAGAAAAAACATTGTTAAAATGCCTATGCTTTCCAGAGCATGTGAATCTACAGTTCAATGCAATCTCTATCAAAATACCATTGACAATTTTCATAGAGCTGGAACAAACAATCATAAAATTGTATGGAACCAGAAAAGACCCTGAATCACCAGGGGAATGCTGAAAAAGCAAAGCAAAGCTGGGGGCATCATAATGCTCTATTACAAAGCTATAATCATCAAGACAGTATGGTACTGGCACAAAAACAGACACATAGATCAATGGAACAGAGTAGAGAGCCCAGATATGGCCCCCCAACTAATGGTCAACTAATTTTCAACAAACCAGGAAAGAATATCCAATGGATAAAAGACAGTCTCTTCAATTAATGGTGCTGGGAAAACTGGACAACCACATGCAGAAGAATGAGACTGGACCATTCTCTTATACCAGACACAAAGAAAGAATTGATGAAAGACCTCAATGTGAGATAGGAATCCATCAGTATCCTAGAGAACATAGGCAGCAACATCTTTGACCTAGGTTGCAACAAATTCTTGCAAGACACATCTCTAAAGGCAAGGGAGACAAAAAGAAAAATGAATTTTTGGGACCTCATCAAGATAAAAACTTCTGCAGGGCAAGGGAAACAGTCAACAGTCAACAAAACTTAAAGGCAGTCTACAGAATTGGGAAAGATATTGGAAAATGACATACCAGATAAAGGGCTAACATCCAAGATCTATAAAGAACCTATGAAACTCAACACACACACACACACACACACACACACACACACACACACACACACACACACACACAATCCAGTGAAGAAATGGGCAGAAGATGTGAACAGACACTTCTCCAAAGAAAACATACAGATGATCAACAGATGCAAGAAAAAGTTCTCCACATCACTTATCATCAGGGAGATACAAATCAAAACCACAATCAGATACCACCTTACACTAGTTAGAATGGCAAAAATTAACAAGACAGGTAACAACAAATGTTAGCAAGGATGTGGAGAATGGGGAACCCTACTACATTTTTGGTGGGAATGCAAGCTGGTACAGCCACTCTGGAAAAACAGTGTGGAGGTTCCTGAAGACATTAAAAATAGAACTACCTTATGAGCCAATAATTGCACCATTAGGTATTTACCCCAAAGATACAGAAGTAGTGAAAAGAAGGGGCACACACCTCCAAATGTTCATAGCAGCAATGTCCACAATAGCCAAAGTGTTGTAGGAGCTGAGATGTCCTTCAACAGATGAATGGATAAAGATGTGGTTCATACATAAAATGGAATATTACTCAGCCGTCAGAAAGGATGAATACCTACCATTTACACTGACATGGGTGGAACTGGAGGGGATTAAGCTAAGTGAAATAAATAAATCAGAGAAAGGCAATTATGATATTGTTCCACTCATATGTGGAATATAAGAAATAGTGCAGAGGATCATAGCGGAAGGGAGGGAAAACTGAATAGGAAGAAGTCAGAGTAGGAGACAAACCATGAAACTCTTGACTGTGGGAAACAAACTGAAGGTTGTTGAAGGGAGGTGGGTGGGTGGATGCTGTATCTGGGTGATGGACATTAAGGAGGGTACATGATGTGATGAGCACCAGGTGTTATACACAACTAATGAATCACTGAACATGACATCAGAAACCAATGACATACTATACAGTAGCTGACTGAACATAGTAAGAAAAAAATTATTATTATTATGTTGGGTAATCGAATTTAAATATAAATAAATAAATAAACAAAATGTACGAGTAGATTAAAAAATAAATATATGCCACTTCTAAAATGTTAAAGTGAAAATCTGGAAATGAAACAAAAATGTAACAAAAAGTTAATTTAAAAGATTCAACAGTGAAGTGCCTAGGTGGCTTAGTCATTAAGCAGCTGCCTTTGGCTCGGGTCATGATCTCAGGGTCCTGGGATTAAGCCCTGCATCAGGCTCCCTGCTCAGTGGGAAGCCTACTTCTCTCTCTCCAACTTCCCCTGTTTTTATTTCCTCTCACTGTCTCTGTCAAATAAATAAATAAAATCTTAAAAAAAATAAATAAAAGATTCAACAGGGCACCTGGGTGGCTCAGTTGGTTAAGCAACTGCCTTCAGCTCATGTTATGATCCCAGGGTCCTGGGATTAAGTCCCACATCAGGCTCCCTCTGATCTGTGCAGAGTCTGCTTCTCCCTCTCCCCGCCAGTCCCCCTGCTTGTCTCTCTCCCTCTCTGTCAAATAAATAAATAAAACTTTATAAAGAAAAAGATTAAGCAAAACTATATCTATAGTATATCAAATTTAAAAATTGCATATACTAAAAATATATAAACCTGGATAAAGCAGTAATATTCTATTGGTTACCTATGGCTATGAGGGATTTTTCTTATTTTCTTCATTTTATTTTTCATTTTAAGTTTATTTTATAAGTATATGTTCCTTTTATAATAATTATTTTTTAAGGCTAAAAGGGTAAGTATGAATTTGGAAAATGGGGGACAAAATCAAAAAGAATATGTGCACATGAATATTTATAGCAAATTTATTCATAATTGCCAACTAGAAGCAACCAGTATGTCCTTCAATAAGTAAGTGGATAAACTGTGGTATACTAATACAATGAAATGTTATCCAGTGATTAAAAGAAATGAGGTTTCAAAAGCCAGAAAATGTCATCAACATATCTTAAATGTAAATTGCCACATGAAAGAAGCCACTCAGAAAACGGTATGTACTGTCAATTATATGACTACAGTGATGACAAAATGTTCAGTTGTTACCAGGGTTTAGAGGTTTGAATAGGTAAAGCACAGAAAATATTTTAGGACTATAAAGCTATTCTAAATTTTATTGTAATGGTACATCTTTTTTTTAAAAAAAAGATTTTATTTATTTATTTGTCAGAGAGAGTGAGCACAGGTAGACAGAGAGGCAGGCAGAGGCAGAGGGAGAAGCAGGCTCCCTGCTGAGCAAGAAGCCCGATGTGGGACTCGATCCCAGGACCCTGGGATCATGACCTGAGCCGAAGGCAGCCGCTTAACCAACTGAGCCACCCAGGTGTCCCTGTAATGGTACATCTTAATGTAAGCAACTTAAAATAATTATTTAGTAAGTTAGGGGATGCCAGGATGGAATGTAGAATATGACAAAACAATATAACTACATTATAAATGTATGAAACAACTTCACTGAAGGGTGTGGGGAGAATGGTGGTGACTTAAATAACTTTAGAAGTGAATAGAGTCCCTAAGATTAAAAGCAAAATAAACCATATAAAGCACTGTACTTCAGTTGATAATGTTGTTTCCTACAGTGGTAGGGGTTAACAATTCAGACACTGCTATACACGTATGCTAGAATTTAACAATTGAGTAAATGGATGGCAGGTAATGGGAGCCAAGTTTTTCACTCTTATAGTGGGATGTTATAGATAAATAAGGCAAGGAGACTTGAATTATCAAAACATATTGATTACAGTGGTTCTTTTTGTAATGGATTAGAATTGGAGACATCACCAAGATCTCATGTTTAGCTTAATTTAGATACAGATGATTATATATATAAGAAATACTTATAGATATATAGATAGATACATAGATTAGTATGCACACATATTTTCCTTGCTCTGTCAGCTGAGAGGGACCAGAAGCAATATAGTCCCAGGGGATAAAAGCATATCTAGGACCCAGGTCTTGGTTTCTAATACCATTCTCCAGTTAGTGGAACCATGGTCCCCAGGAAAAGAGAGCCAAGAAATATACAAATGGACTAGAAGCACTTTGTGGTGTCACAAAGTAAGGAAATTTTCAAAAGTTTTTGGAGTCAACAAATAGCAAAAGCAATCTTGAAAAAGAAAAGCAAAGTTGGAGGCATCACCATTCCAGACTTCAAGTTATATTACGAAGCTGTAGTAATCAAAATAGTATGGTACTGGCACAGAAATAGACACATAGGTCAGAAAACCCAGAAATCAACCCATAACTGTATGTTCAATTAACCTTTGACAAAGCTGGAAAAAATATCCAATGGGAAAAAGGCTGTCTTTTCAACAAATGGTGTTGGGAAAACTGGTCAGCTATATGCAAAAGAATGAATCTGGACCACTTTCTTACAACATAAACAAAAATAAATTAAAAATGGAATGGATACCTAATGATGAGACCTGAAAACATACAAATACTAGAAGGGAACACAGGCAGTAACTTCTTTGACATTAGCCATAGCAACTTTTTTCTAGAGATGTTTCCTGAGGCAAGGAAAACAAAAGCAAAAATAAACTGTTGGGACTTAACAAAGTAAAAAGCTTCTGCACGGTTCAACAATACTAAAAGGCAACCTACAAAATGGGAGAAGATACTTGCAAATGACGTATCCAATAAAGGGCCACTATCCAAAAATATATAAAGAATTTGCAAAACTCAGTACCTTAAAAACCAAGAAGGTAAGTAAAAAAATGGGCAGAAAACAAGAACAAATATTTCTCCAAAGACAAACAGATGGCCAAGAGACACATGAAAAGATACTCATCATCTGTTACCAACAGGGAAATGCAACTAAAAACTACAATGAGATGTAAACTTGCACCTGTCAGAATGACTAAAATCAACAACCCAAGAAACTGTAGGTTGTTGAGCATGTAGAGAAAAAGGAACACTCCTGCAGTTGCTAGGAATGCAAACTAGTGCAGCCACTGTGAAAGAGAGTTTTGAGGTTCCTCAAAAAGTTAAAACTAGAACTACTTTAAAATCCAGGAACTGCAGTAGTGTGTATTTACCCAAAGAATAGAAAAACATTAATTCAAAAGGATACATGCATCCAGATGTTTATAGCCACATTATGACAATAGCCAAATTATGGAAACAGCCCAAGTGTCCGCAGACTGATGAATGGATAAAGAAGATACACACAGACACCAAAATGGAATATTACTCAGTCATAAAAAAGAATGAGATCTTGCCATTTGCTAGGACATGGACAGAGTTAGAGAGTTATTATGCTAAGCAAAATAAGTCCATCAGAGAAAGACAAATACCATATGATTTCACTTCTATGTGGAATTTAAGAAACAAAACAAATGAGGGGTGTCTGGGGGGCTCAGTCAGTTAAGCATCTGCCTTTGTCTTAGGTCATGATACCAGGGTCCTAGAATCAAGCCCCTAGCTGGCTTCCTGCTCAGCGAGGAGTCTGCTTCTCCTTCACCCTCTGCCCTTCCCTCCCTCTGCTTGTGCTTGCTCTTAAATAAATATATAAAATCTTAAAAAAATGAAGAAACAAAACAAAGGAACAAAGGGAGAAAAAGAGAGGCAGAGAGGTAAACCAAGAAACAGATTCTGAACAATAGAGAACTGATGGTTACCAAAAGGGAGGCGGGTTGGGGAATGGGTTAAAGTAGGTGATGGAAATTAAGGAGTTCACTTGTTGTGATGAGCATTGGGTGATATATGGAACTGTTGAATAACTCTATTGTATACCTGAAACTAACATAACACTGTATGTTAACTAGCTGGTATTGAATAAAAACTTATTTGTAATTTATTTAAATTCAATTAGCCAAGGTATAGTAAATCATTAGTTTTTGATATAATGTCCAATGATTCATTAGTTGAATTTAATACCCAGTACAAAACTTGGGATCATGACCTGAGCCGAGGGCAGATGCTTAATGACTGAGCCACCCGGTGCCCCGAACATTTTTGATAAAGGGCTTCAGTTAAACAGCTCCAGAGAGGAGGGTATTTTCAATGAATGGGTAGAAAGTTCCTAACACTAAGCCAAAATTCTGAATTCTTTTAATATTTGAATTGCTCTGCCCTTTGTAGCTACATAAATAAATGTTACCCTTCTCCTGACAAGGTTTCAATTATTTGAAGAAAGTATCCACAAACCCCAGTCCTTTGACTAAAACATTCTTAACCTGTTCAATAACTTTGGTGTGTCTATAAATGAGTCACCATCTTGATCACTTTCCAGATTGTCTGTGTCCATTTTAATTAGCACTCTGAAATGACTGAAATCTCCCAAAATAAGCTATCAAATACAGAATAAAATATTACAAAGGAGTTCTTTGTTCTGGACACATGTCTCTATTAATGGAACCCAAGATTTCATTACATATGTGTGTGTGCACTAGAACCTCTCACATAGTTGGTGCATGTTGAACTCACAGTAAATTGAAACCACTGAGTCTTTGGCACATATGCTATTTTTAGGCCACATCATCATTTACCTTTGGTAATTTCAATTTTTGATACAAGACTTCACATTTGATCTTACTCAATTTAACCCTGCTAAATTTGGCTTTTTTCTTTAGCATACGAAGGGGTTTTAGGATATTGCTAACAACATCTAGTGCATTTATTCTACTAATTCTATACTATTTGCAGCAGGATGAGCAAGCTATTTTATGCTTTCATGATAGTCGCTGAAACATAATGTCAATGGGATAGAACTGAAATTGGAAACTTCTTGTCTACATTGACACATTAACAATC
Source organism: Martes martes (assembly GCF_963455335.1). Taxonomy (NCBI): domain Eukaryota; kingdom Metazoa; phylum Chordata; class Mammalia; order Carnivora; family Mustelidae; genus Martes; species Martes martes. Next base: position 46,132,024 of record NC_137897.1, read on the forward strand.
AATTTAAATTTCTAACCCATCTACTGTCTTGTCTTTATCATCTAGCTCATGTTACTCCATTTTATTCTCAAGGACATTTTGAGAAACTATCAAATGCTGTGGTGAGGTTCACAGTGTTTATTGCCTTCTGAGGTCTCAGGAGGCAGCTCAATAAAAGACAGGCATCCTCCAGAGCAGCTGAAGCACAAGTGGCCCATGTGATTGCCAGTTTGGAGACATACCATATGTATTAGGCCACTGTGGACAGAAGGATTAAAGGGCAGTTCCAAATATTAGCCACAATTCAAAAGTCAGGAAGGCAAAACTCCAAATTCTAATTATTGACTGTGTCTCAGTTGATTCTCACACATTCATTTTTATGTAACCTGCTCCAGAGTGAATAGTAGCAGAGATGTATTCATTTAAAAACAGCTAATATGTCTCCTCAGCAACATTCAGGCAGCAAGCTAGTATTTATTATAATATCTCTATGATAAATAGGCCAGTATAATTTAATAGTCTCAGGAGAAAGCAGAATAGTGAACTGGTTACATGCACATTCTGCAATCTCAGAAGCAGGCTCAAATTTTTACTCTGTCATTTAATAGTGATATGACCCTGTAAAATTACTTACATTCTTTTAGCTTTTTTCCTTAACTGTAAACTAGGGAAGATTAAATAATAGTGCTTCCTTATAGGGTTATGAAAATTGAACATTACTATGAATACATTAGCTATTATTGCTATCCCAGTCTGAGAAATTTAGTCTGGTAAGACAATCTTGTGAAATGCATACCAGGGCCAACTAATCATTTTTTTTTCTTTTTTTCACATTTATCAACCATTCTTTTAATAATGAATTATAGAATCTTTTCTGAAATTATCTTACATATGCTAATCTACACATTGGGTCAAGAAGTTATGAAGTTGGATTTTGAAAGTACTCTTAGGAAGCCCAAATCTGTGCTCAGATACCTCAAAACAGCTAGAGCTATATGCCTTAATACATATTCATTTGACGAATGCTGCCCATGTATATTGGGGCAAACAACTCTTATTTGAGGGTAGCTTACCCACTTTTGAGTTTGCTGGCTTAGAGTAGCTTTTGCCAAGGTTTTTATCTCACCAAAGTGTCTAAAGCCTAGGTATGCATGTATACCATCTGATGAAGCTGCTTATCTTATGTCTGCCAAATTGTACTTTTCTATTTTTAGAAAATTGCTTTTCTTCTAAGTCTCCTAACAGACTTCTAGGAAGATGGTAGCATTAGAAAGGTCCCAGATTCTTGCCCTTCCTCCCACAAACCAACAAAAATGACTACAGAGAAAAAAACACTGAAGAAAACCTGTATAATGAAAGCAGCAGAACTCTGAAGGAATTTCTCTAAGACATGATGCTGATGGGGCAAAACTGAGGAATATCACCAATCTATAGAATTCTGTAACATACTAACAAATCAAGAAAATCCTGACAGAAACCCACTAATACCATGTAGTTTAAAAGAGCAATAACTGGAGGCAGGGGCAGGCAGTGAAAAAGACTTTATGAGGATGAAAACCTCATAAACTGAGGGATGTCTGACTAACTTTCCTTTTATTTAAGTTCCCTAATATATTTTTAAAATAAAATAACACCAAATTAGGAATATCAAAATTGCTGCATAGTTTAAAATTTTTACATTTAGTAGATTAAGCTGTATGATGAACATTTTCCATCATTGTCAGTCTGGCTCTGGGGCTACAGTAATCACTTCATTTGAGGATAATGTAAAAATTCTAAATTAAGAGACTTTGTTAACATGAGACACAGGCCAAATGGCTCTCCTGATACCCTAACCCCAATCCCTAGGCTAGGCCCTGACAGGAATTACTCCATTTGTTGCTATTTTAGAGCAGGATAGCCCCTCAAATGGCAAACTCAATCTCTGATAATGGTTTCTCAATAAACATAGTGGGCTGGACTTGATACGAGTCCTCTTTAGTGAACTAGGAAGGCTTGTTTCAATGCTGTGCATCTACTCCCCTGCCCCCACACAAATGGTGAGAGTATATATGATATCATGTATCTGAAGTAGAGGCCAAAAGAGCCAACGTACAAAGAGGTCCTGAGGTGAACTTCTGCTAGAATTGCCCCTGGCCCTACTTCCGACCCCATTACCTCATCCTCCTGGATCAGAGTCAGCAATGTACACTTATACTATCTAGCCCTCCAGTATAAACTTAAGGAAAGAGTGACAACCAAGTAAACAGTAAAATCATGTAAGAATTGTCCCACTTTTATTGGAGGGAAAGAGACACCAGGTCAGGCTATACCTTTCTTGATTCAATATTGAATAAGTAGCTAAACTGTCAATAAATATTAGATGAAGAAAACCCAAAACAAAAACAGAATCTGTAAAAAGAACTTGTAAAATAGTATTACATATAAGAGACAAAGAACAATTAAAATTAAAAAAGAGTAGTGTGCCTGGGTGGCTCAGTTGGTTAAGTGACTGCCCTTCAGCTCAGGTCCTGATCCTGGAGTCTCACATCGGGCTCCCTGCTCAGCAGGGAGTCGGCTTCTCCTGCTGACCTCTCTCCTCTCATACTGTCACTCTTTCCCTCCCATTCTCTTTCTCTCGAATAAATAAATAAAATTTTGAAAAAGTTAAAAAAGAGTAAATGTTATAAACAAAAATTATTGAACTAGAAAGAAAAAATAGTTTAAAGACCTGGATCTATTCAGGGAGAAAACAAAATGTATTAAAAAACAGATAAATTGCTCCTCGGCTTTTTGGTTAAGATCAAATGTAAAAAATAGATTAAACACTTGGCAAGGGTAGTTAAAAAATTCCATCCCTCTGCTGTTTTGAAAGAAATTTACTTGCCAAACTGTCTGAGCCAGGCCTCAGACAACATCTTTTTCCTATGGCTATTGATTTATTGCCATTTCCTGTGCCAGTGTCTTAATTCTGGCATTTATTTCCCTATAAAATCATCCATGTCATTAAAATTATTAAATTTATTATGGCAGACTCTGTCTTTGTAATTATCTCAAACACCCAACATCATATAGCACTGAAATAATAAATCACCATTTCCTAATTTGGCGATCTGAGGAACACCGATAGCCTAAATGTATTAGGTGTGTTTAAAAGAAAAAAAGGTATTTCTTTGGGAAATGTTGAATTAGACAAAGTTAAATAGTCTTTACTCTTTTAAACTGAAGAACATTCTCCTTTAAAAAATAATACTAATCAGTATTTATTGCAGAATGACTTTCTAAGAGGGGCTACAGTATACAGCACTTTGCAAATTTATTTGACCATTTCCTATAGGAATGCTTTTTCTTTTTAAAAAATGCAATTTAGAATTGCTGCAGCAAACATAGTTAAATGTTTAACTATGGTTAAAATGACAAACGAGAATGTCATTGCCACTTTTATTATTTAGGACTGTTCTGAAAGTGTTAATTAACCCATGCAGTCAGAAACCATTTTATAAATTTTGAAAAGGAGAACGTATTATTATGTTATAATTGACATGACTGCTTACCAGTAATAATTCAAAGGATCAACTGAACATCTCCACAATTAATATATTTCAGTAAACTGCCAATTTAAACTTAATTTATGAAAATATATTCTTGCCCTATACAGCAAAAATGGCCATATAGGTAACAAATTGAATAAGAGCTCTCAATCACAGTATTGTTTCCTATATGTCTGTCCTAGGAATATATTTATCATAAATTATATAGGACATAAATACATAAAGCTTCGTTGAAGGACATAAAACTTTTTAAAAATGAAGCAACATATCACGTTTCTGGAAAGCATTACAATTCTATAGTTCTTACCATCAATTTAAGATAATACCAATTTTTTTTTTTTTTTTTTACCAATCAAATTTTATTTTGGGGAGCTACTAACTGTAAAGTTATTCTGGTAAAATAAACATGTCAGAATCACCAGAAAACTGTGAAAGATAAAAATAAAAAAAATCAATAAGAGGACTTATCCAAAAAAGATATGAAGTCATATTTCTAACTTAGTAACTATAGCTGATGGACTGGGACTACAATATTCAGTGGTACTAAAGAGCATTTAAACACAGAAGTGTTCGTGTCTACACACACACACACACACACACACACACACATGAGACATATCAAATGGGGGGTGGGCAGTGAGACAAATATTAGCTAACAACTGACTAACCCTTTGGGGATAAAAAAAAAAGTTAGAATACCTAAACCCACACATCAGAAAAGTTCCAGATAGGGCAAAGGAATTCTTTTAACAAAACCATAAAAATTAGAGAAATACAGGATAAGATTTATATAATCTTGGGGTGGGGCAATCCTGCTAAACATGATCCTAGAGCCAGAAGGCAAAAAAGAAAAGATATATCCATTTTTAATTTTTTTTATTTTTTTAGTCATTTTTAATGCATTTTTCCCTGTGCACAAGAGAAATAACTGAGAGTCAAAAGATACAGTTTCCTTTATACATAGCAAGTAAAAGTAATGCAAACATCACATGACACTTTTCAGTGAAAGTTACATTTCCAATTACAGATCAAAATGCTTATTAGGGTCTCTTTATGGGAAAAGCTGAAAAGGAAGTCTTAGGTAAAAAGCACTTTCCTGGCATTACTACACTGATCCTTCAGGCTGCACAAAAATTAAGGTCATATACAGTTAATTGGAAAATGTTGATACAATGTCACACTGCTAAGTTTTCTGTACAATTAAATGTATACTTAGAAATACCAGGATAAACATTTCTACTATATTTTAACTGAACTTGCCTAGCCAACATTTTCACTGAGTTATCAAAGATGCTGTAAGATTCTACAAAACTGTGAGACATACCTAGCTCCAGGAAGATTTCTTATATTCTTTCTCATTTTGGTTACACATATTCTGCTTAGATTCTGTTGTAATAATTCTAGATGTACAGTTCCAATTGTGCTTACTGTACTGTGTACAAACATAGCAAAAAAGAGCAAATAATGGTATAAATCTTACAGCATTTTGCTAGCAAAAATACATGCCAAAGTCACAATAAGCAATATTGTACCACAAATTAGAGAGCTTCAGTAATTTGCTTGTTTTTAATATTTTCATTCTACGTTAAATTACTATCATAGGCTAATGTTTAAAATGCAAATAAATTGGACATCTGTAGGACAAAACTTATTTACCCAACTGTGAAGGTTGATACCGGTTTCCAAAAATCACAATAAATGCAGAATAAAGAGAAGTGTTTGCATGCAACACCTTTGAGTGAAACAGCATTGAATACGATTACTACCATTCAAAACAGGGAAGAAAGGAAGGAAGGAAGGAAGGAAGGAAGGAAAAAAGGAGGGAGGGAGGGGAGGGAAGAAGGAAAGGGAAGGAAGAGAGGGAAGGGAGGGGAGGGGGGAAGGATGGGTAGACACAGGAGGGAGGGACAGAGGGATGGACTCCACCTTAAAATGCATATTAGACTTATAACTAGACAGATTTTAAAAGAATCAAAATGAAAGCAAAGCACGATTTTGTGTGTGTTTAAAGATTTAAGAGCCATTATCAAAAATAAGATACATTTTTTCAAGGTACAGAAACGTAATTACGATGGCTGGGAGCCCAGCAGCCTCTCAATGGCAGCATTGATGTCGCCTCCTGTTGCTATTAGAGCCTGCAAGTTTGCCTCACGGTTTAAGAAACCCATTGCGTTGAGCTGTTCCAGTTGTTGCTGAAATCTGACTTCTGGATTCGGCAGCTGTGGAGGACTTGCCCCAGCCAGAGCCTGCACCATTTGCTGAATGAACTGCTGGTTGGGTCCAGATTCTGATGTTGGGCTAGTGGTTTCACTGGGTGTAGAACTGGAAACAGTGGGCCCAGGGGGACCGCCAGAGCCAGTGGAGCCAGGGCCTGCAGGGCCAGTGGGTCCTATGGGCCCAATGGGGCCTATGGGAGTGAACGGGACTATGGGGCCTATGGGGCCTATGGGTGTGACTGGGCCTACAGGGCCTATAGCGGTTCCCAGCACCCCTACCCCCACACCTGGAGTGAAGCTTGGAATGAGGCCAGGAGCTTCAGTGGCTAATGTCTGTAGCCCCTGCTGGATCTGCATTAAAGCCTGCATTGCTCTTGGGTTTGACATGGCTGACAGTGTGTCTGGATTCTGCATCTGCTGCAGGAAAGCTGGGAGCTGTGGACGCATCTGCTCCTGCAACTGAGGATTTGCAGTAAATACGGGGCTATTCAGCATCATCTGTGCAGCCAAATCTGGATTCTGGCTCAGTGACTGCATCATGCTTCTCATGTAGGGTGCAGACAGCATATTCTGGATCAGTTGGGGATTTTCAGTTATCTGTTGCAGCAAGCTCTGCATTCCTGGGGTACTGAAGATGCTGGCGACATAGTTGGCTGCAGCCACGGTGTTCCCGGTAGCACTGCTGGAGCTACTGCCAGACCCACTGCCACTGCTCGTGGTTGTGCTGGTGGTTGCAGAACTCTGGGTAGCCGGTGGTGGTGCCCATGGATTGGGTAGTGGATCCCGATTTTCTGTGCGGGAAGGCTGTGTACCTTCCCCGGAGGTGGAACTGCTCCCCACTGAAGCAAATGGATTACCCCCAAACTGCTCTTGTGCAGCATTCAGCATGGGTTCTTGAATGTCAGTGTACATGCGTCGTAGGGCATTGTAGCCACCTGGGATGCTTTCAAGATTGCTGAGAGCAAGATCTTGATTTCTCATCATCTCTTGCATCATCGCCGGATTCCTGGCAATTTCGAGGGTCTGCCTCATTATATCTGGGTTGTTGAGCAGGTGACTGATTTCTGGGTTTCTCTGAATCAATTGCTGCATCTGTGGATTGGCCATAATGAGCTGCCTCATTAGATCGGGGTTTGAAAGCATGCTCTGAACAAAGGGATTTTCCATGATTTGGATCATCATCTCAGGGCTGGACAGGAGCTGCTGCTGCATCTGGTTCTGGAGCTCAGAGAAGTTGGTCGAGCTCAAGCCCAGGCTGCTAAGGCCTGCAAGTCCTCCCAAGCTCCCCAGCCCAAACGGGTTGCTATTTGTGGAAATAGAAGTGGAGTTACTCCTGGGAGTCGACGCGGAGGTAGTGTTAGTTCCCGCGGCATTACTAGGCTGTGTGGACTGGCCCTGAGGTCGGTTCTGGCTTTTAATTACAAGATGAACGGTCAGTCCATCATGGATGCCATGCTGGATCAGGGTATCTTGATCTTTCAAGATTTTTCCGGCAAAAATCAACACTAGCTGATCGGTTTGGGATTTGAAGCGTTTCGAAATCGCTTCCTTAAACTGCTGGACTGAGCTATTCTCGGGCACCGCGAACTCCTCTTTCTCTTTGGGGGTCTTCACAGTGACTTTGATGATTTTGGGCTCGGCTGGGGCAGAGGCAGGGCCTTGGGCCGCAGCAGGGCCGCGGGAGGGGCGCGGGGGGCCGCTACTCTCGCCGTTCTCAGCCATGGCGGCCGCGGTGACGCAGGCAGACAGGGAAGGCGCGGGCGGGCGAGAGAGAGAGCGAGGGAAGAAGGAAGGAAGGAGGCGCCGCCACAGCAGGCTGGGCCGGGCCAGGCGGGGAACGCAGAGCACGGTACCTCTGTGATGAAGACTGCGGTTTCCCGGTCCTCTGGTGGGGAGAAGACTCTGTAGGCCGCGGGAGAAGCGTCGGCGTTCAGGTCTCTGGGCCTCCTCCGCCGCCGAGTGATCGCACCGCGCGCGTTCCCAGCAACTCCTGCAACGGCTCTGCCCGCTCCTCCCCGCCCCGTCCCCTCCCCCAGTTCCGCGCTCGCCTCCCCGCCCCCTCTGCTGACGCGGCGCCAGGCCCAGAATGATAGATTCGACTCGTTCAAAATTAAAAACTTCTGAACTGGGGGCGGGGGGGAAGAGAGAGAGAGAAACAGACAGATAGACAGACAGAGAGAGAGAGAAAGAGAGAAAGAAACAAAGAGAAAAGAGGGAGGGAGGGAGAGAGGAAAGGAGCCAGCTTCTGAGGACATTAAAAAGACAAATGGAGAATATATTAAATACGAAAATACATATACCTTCTCTTAGGCGAGAAAGGATGAAAGCCTGAATCAAATTCACCCCATGTAAAAGACGAAAAATGAAAAAGAACTCTGACTAAGCAAAAAGGAAAAGATTAACGGCTCCAGTGGGGGAAGGGGCTAGAGCATGCATAGCAGAGTGGGCTAGACCGTGCATTTTACAAAAGCCCAAAGCCTGTGGGCGTAAAAATGGATGCTTAAGCTCACTAATAATAAAAAAATTCTATTAAAATAACGAGATTCTAATTCTGCCTTATCATACTGTAAATATGAAAAATAATGATAAACCTTATTGTCATCTGAGAGCTGAGAAAATGCACTCTCATGTCAGTCGAAGTGTAAATTACTGTAATCGGAACACAATTTGAAAATATATATCATTTTAAATATTTCCACCTTTATTTAGAAATGCCTTCTTTTGACACCTCCCCTATGAAATAATGAGATAAGGATGCAAAAATATACATGTATAAAATATATATGCACTGTAGCATCTTAAAATTATTTTTAAAGATAATCAGCGTGTTTACACAACACTGGTGAAATATATACAATACATTTAGGTATACAATAAAATACTATGTATTGTGTGTAAAAAAAGAGTGGTTAATTCATCCAATATAAAGTATCCCTAAAGGTATGCATGAAATAAATAGAAATTATAAGGGAAATCGCAGTATTTTCATTTTCAGCTTTGTATATTTCTGTTTATTTAGAAATGATACAAAGATGTATGCTTCAATACCAAAAGATAAAATAAATACATTTTTTATTTTAAAATTCTATTTAAACAATTTGTATAGGTAAATTCTCTTTAAGTGTATGTGCAAATAGAAATCTGGAACACTATGCACTGATACATTAATTGTGGGTATTACTTAGTGCTGAAATTATGACTACCTATTCCTTTCATTTTTAAAATAAAAATTTAAATTTTCTGATAGCTTTTATAGAATGGCGTGCATTTATGTTTTTAAAAATCAGAAGGTATTTTGGGGGGATACTAAAGGTAGGAATTGATAAGAACACTATTTTGGTGGCAGACATTAAGATATTTACCTAATTTAAGATTAAGAAAGAGAAATAAATAGACATAGTCCTGGAAAAATAGAATAAATAATTTCAAATTATTATATAATTTCTAAGTCTGATTTATACCATACATAAAATACATTTTACCCTCCAGTATCCAGCCAACATTTAACAGCACTTGAAAGTCATTAGGCTGCAAATACCTTAATAAATCTCAAAATAAGAAAAAATATTCATCTAGATGATATCTATCAATAGGGGAATGGATTTATATAGTATGATTAACCTGAGTGTTTTGTTTTGTTTTGTTTTGTTTAGTGTTGAGTTTTACAAGTTCTTTATATATTTCAGATACTAATCCTTTGTCAGATATATCATTTGTAAATATCTTCTCCCATTCCATAGGTTGTCTTTTAGTTTTGTTGGTTGTTTCCTTTGCTGCGCAGAAGCTTTTACTTTGATGGAGTTCCAATAGCTTACTTTTACTTTTGTTTCCCTTACTTCAGTAGACCTATCTAGAAAGAAGTTGCTATGGCCCATGTCAGTGAAGTTACTGCTTGTGTTCTCTTCTAGGATTTTTATGGTTTCAGGTCTCACATTTAAGTCTTTAATCCGTTTTAAACAATCCAATTAAAAAATGGGCAGAAGACATGAATAGACATTTTGCCAAAAAGGCATACAGATTGTCAATGGACACATAAAAAAAAAAATGCTGAACATTACTGATCATCAGGGAACTTCAAGTATCATATGGTTTCACTTATTTGTGGAGCATAACAAATAATATAGAGGACAAGGGTAGATGGAGAGGAGAAGGGAGTTGAGGGAAATTGGAAGGGGAGGTGAACCATGAGAGACTATGGACTCTGAAAAACAACCTGAGGGTTTTGAAGGGGCGGGGGGGTGGGAGGTTGGGGGAACCAGGTGGTGGGTATTAGGGAGGGCACAGATTGCATGGAGCACTGGGTGTGGTGAAAAAACAATGAATATTGTTATGCTGAAAATTAAAAAAAAAGAAAAGTAATAGAAAGTGGAATGAAGAAGAATAGAAAATGGAATAAAGAACCTATTAAAATCAATGATCTTTAATTCTATTCTGGAATGATTAAGTTACTAAAGCACATTACCCATGACTGCTTAATGTGGTATAATACCTCTGCAGTGGGAAGTCATAAATAAAATTCTGTTACCTTTCAAAAAAAAAACAAAAAAACAAAACAAAACAAAAACTACAATGATTTATCACCTCACACCTGCCAGAATGGCTCACATCAACAACACAATAAACAACAGGTATTGGTGATCATGTGAAAAAAGGTAAACCCTCTTGCGCTGTTGGTAGAAATGCAAATTGGTGCAACCACTATGGAAAAAGGTACGAAGATTCCTCAAAAAGTTAAAATGGAATTACCCTATGATCCAGCAATCTCACTACTGAGTATTTACCCAAAGAATACAAAAATACTAATTCAGAGGGATACATGAACCCCACTGTTTATGGCAGCACTCTCTACAATAGCCAAATTATGGAAATAGCCCAAGTGTCCATTGACAGTTGAATGGATAAAGAAGAAATGAAAAGAATGAAATCTTGCCATTTGCAATGATGTGGATGGAGCTAGAGAGATTATGC